>NC_135848.1:1147500-1315000 GCF_029677425.1 Wolffia australiana
TGCCTGAACTTCGCTTCATCGCGCTGCAGAGTGGAAAAAACCCACAAATCAATAAGATTCAAGTGGACCCGTGACTTCAATGGACGGTAGACGAAAAGAAGGGGGGGTTCACACATTAAAGACAGTCTCTTGCTCCCACATCTGAATCCCTTTGCAGAAGGACCTAGATGACGTGCCTGAAACAAGATCGCCACGTTTTAGAGAGAGAAATAGATAGATATATGGATAGACAAACCAAAAAAGGATAAATAGATAGATAGATAGCAGAGAAAAAAAGATAAATAGAGATATAGATAGATAGATAGATAGATAGATAGATAGGTAGATAGACAGAAAGAGAGAGAGAGAGAGATGTGATGCTCACCGAGGAAGAGGATGATGATGAGGATGGTGATAAGCCAGTAGGGGAAGACGACGCTAAGCGAGACGCCGAGGGTGATGCCGAGCAAGAGCATGGGCTGGAAGAGGAGGGCGAGATCATAATCGATGATGGGCACATCCTTGGTCGGATGCGCTACCCTGATATTATACCAAACTGACGACGCCGACGCCCCCATGATCATGCCTACAAATTTCTCCCGCCGTGGAATTAAACCATCGGCCATGGATTTGTAAAAATAGGTTTAAAAACTAAGTACGAAGAACTTACATTTCGAGAGGGCGGCCGCGGACTTGGCGTCGAAACCAACGATGAGAGTGAGAACAGGGACGAAAATCCCGCCGCCCCCGACGCCACCGACTGTTCCGAAACCAGAGCCCAAGAAGCCGATAACCGCGGCGAGAACGCTGCGCCAATTCAGCTCCAATTCCTGCTCTTTGGAGGGTAAGCAAGAAGAAAACGAAGGAGACGGGCTTCGAGTAGGAGAATTACCGGCCACACTCGAAGATAGCCGGAGGAGAGGCCATGGAGAAGGCCTGACGAAGACCCATTTCCTGAGCCCCTCGGAATGAAGAAAACCGATAAAATAGCCGCAGAGAAGGCCGTCAAGAGGTAACCCACGAACCGCTTGCTCTTCATCTCTGCGCCCATCAACAACTCCAACCAGAGTAGAGAGATATATATATATAGAGAGAGAGAGAGAGATAGAGGGGAAAAAGGAAAGGGAGAGTTGAAGAAGATCCTTGATATATCTATATATATAGCTAGAGAGAGGGGGGGAAATGAGAGGAGGAAAAGGGGAGTGGAGAGTTGAAGAAGAAGATCCCAGGTATAGAGAGGAGAGGAAAAAGGGAAGGGAGGGTTGAAGAAGATACTGGTAAGGAGAGACAGTTACAGAAGTACGCCGGCCAAAGCGCGAACATGGGGGCACGCTTGATCTCATTTTCTTTGTATAACTGCGGCACGAGAGAGAAAGTGATATCCTCGTAGGGCTAGAGAGAGATTACGGGCAGGGCCCAGAGGGTAAAAGGGCTGGGAAACAGGAATCAAATCCCAAGTCTGTTTCCGCTTCTTCAGCCAACCAAAGTATCCTACTATCTGACGAAAGCACAATACTTTAGTAATCATTGTTCAATAATTAATGGCCGCTGTTCGGTGACGTTGCGTAAGAATGATTATCTAAATAAGCGATATTCTCGTGGCTTGCACTTACTGGCACTATGCCATCAACCGATGGCGTGGCCCATTCCCTCTCCTGGTTAAAAATTTATCATCCACATGTCTTACTTTGGTGCAAAAATAAACAAGTAAATGACTTGGAAATCTTGGCCGCGATCTCTTCCAAATCTAAGGCTGTGCACGTTCCGACAAAATGAAACACCTATCAGATGGAAGCTGTTTTTGTCTCATTCAATCTTTCGTCCAATCGACAATAAGGGTTAAATTAAATACGTTTTCGTCACCCTTTGGAGTATTCGTGTTCTAATTGCCATTTTATTCTTATTTTAAAGACTGATTGAGCAACCAGCGCCGTTGTCGGGGAACGTTCTTGCCCGCGGAATCCAGAGCTTATCTCTACTTCGGGAAATGGCTGAGACAATTCAGCTTGTCTTTATGCGGATGACGTTACCATCTCAGGGCGTGTATGTGCCAATTTAGGCCAGCTTGGCCTATCGGTCAAAAGGACTATGATATGCCTTTCTTTGTAATTTCATGTCCTGCTTTCCCTCTTCGTCCACGGTAAATATTTGATTCACAATTATACACTTTTGAAATAAACCTTATCATGTTATACCGACATTTATAAGCATCCATGGTCTAACCTTTATGGTTAAAGTTTTATCATGGAAAATCCTTGATACGTCGGCTCAAAAAGGTGGAAGAGATGTGTCTTCCCTGGGTCAGATTGGACTACAAATTACGAACTTCAACATCATTCAAGAAACATAATTTTCTCTGCCCATGTTTACAACCCTACTGCTCCTTCAGTGTGCCACTGTTCATGTAGTTAGTGTTTGCCCTCCGATATCATTTATGTGGAAAAAACAAGATAATCTCGGATGACGATATTGTTGGGGTAGAAAGAACCGGTCCTCTTGGGCTAGTCTACCTGCCCTGAATACTACCTGTTGACTTGGACGTTGAACCTCAATGATCTACCGCATTTATGCATTCATGATCTACCGCATTCAATGCATACATCAACCTAGCAGAAATCTAAAATCATGAAAATAATCTAAACTCTATTATTGAAATATTACAAAATTGCAAAATCTGATATCGGCATTCAAACCTCGATATGCAGAAAGATGCAAAACTAAGGACGGATCTTGGTACTGTACCCGATCTCTACATTCGAAATCATGATACCAATCATGGAAGATATCAGTTTTCCTCTGCCCCACATCCAATTTGATATATGTCTAATGCAAAACCAAGTTCTGAAAGCCAGTCCCAATGTAGACATCTGATATCAACATCAAGGACCACTAAAACAATATGATATGTATTCGGGATGTCTTGAGAAGACAAAAGGAAATGTTGAGTTCATGGAGAAGATGGGTTGAAACTCAGGGGCTAAATAAAAGTGAGTTTTCAATGATATTCAAATGATAGAAAGTCTGCATTTGAAGTTATGCTTATATTGTATGGAAGTATAACCTATTGGAAAGTTTCCAACTAGGTCAACTTAAAACTTGACGACGAGAGTGGAGTACATCTTTGTAGTTGATGTTTCCACAAGAAGACAGAGTGATTGAAATGTTCATCACTAACCTACATTTGTATTTGATCATAAACCCTATTCCATTGTTGTGACACACCAATGGTGTTATTGCACGAGTGAAATAGTCTAGGTCTCATCTGAAGTTGAAGAACTTCTTAAGACACTTCACTTGATTAGAAAGATCATCTTTAATAGGAGATTACATAATGGAAGTGTTCCATTGACCTACATTATAGCAGATCCATAGACGGAGCCATTAGCTCAATGTATCTTGAGTATCACTCGTAAACAAAGGGTTTGTTCACTAAAAGTGATTGGCTTTTGTCCAAGTGGGAGATTGATGGAAATATATGTGGCCGGCAAGCCAATCACACATTCCACGTCTCGTTCCATGTTCATTTATAGAACATATTCATTATAGTGCACGTGTGATGCGTATAATAAAGTCCATAAATACATGATCGGACTTAGTGAATTATGATGAGATTGTAATACGGAGATCACTAGTCTTTAAGCATGTGTTCTAAACATTCCTATTCAAAGGATATGCGAGAAGGACATCGAAGTATCCGGATAGAATAACACTATCTAGCCTCACTCATATGATGAGTATGGCCGGTCCCGTAGCCATTAGTGTGGAGACACTAAGGATAGATAGTGGGTGCTCTTTAGTGGAAAGAGTTCACTGAATTGATCTGTATGAATCCCTGAATGGTATTATACCAAACTGTCAATCAGGTCGATTCACGTCACGATTGTGTAAGTGGTCCTTAGACCTGAGACACCAAAGACGTATTGTGGACATACGGTTGTACTTTGAATGGCCAACGAGTGTCTAATCATGGGATTCTAAACGGTCTTATTTCGGGTACGTCGAGAAGTTCAAGAAGACGATTGAGTGGTAAAGGTGGGACCGTCCACCCTCGGTATAAGAGGTGACAGCTCAAGGAAGACAATGCGTTGAAGTCCTTGGCCAAGGTAGTGAAATATCGACAAAGAGTTCTCCGATGATTTCCGCATGCATCAGTACTTACTCGGATGACCGATTAGGGTTTGACAGTTGACCATACCCTAAGTCGTCCAAAGAGCGTCAAGTGGATGAGGGATTATACATACACGGTGACCGATGACGAACAGGTTCCATGAGTGAGTCGATACACTCCTTTGTATCTTCTAGAGCACGAGGTTTAGCTTGGCATCCTACGTGTTGGAGACTCGACCTATCAATTGGGTTAAATCTCTGATATTAATTAATCTATATGTTGATATAGCTAATTAATTTGGAAGGCCAATAAAGGTTATTGGGCCGCTAGAGTCATTAACTAGACTAATACATGGGCCTAGAGGTTCACACGCAAATGGTCTTTTGGACGTCGGAAGATATACTTAAGTTTTGGGGGTTTTATAAAAAATACCCATTCAGTATAAATAGGGGAAGGCCTTGAACGAAATTCACCCATGCCAGAATTGTTCAGGGGCCTTCCCCTTCTTCTCCACTCTCCCCACACCCCTCTCCATCCCTGATGTGATCGGGATGACGTAACAACGTCGACGGGGAAAGAACAGGGCTCGTCAACGAGAAGGAGGAGCTTCGACGTGCAGAGGATCGCGTGGATACGTCTTGAGGCTGCACACTTGAGCATCTCGACTCGCCTCGTTCCAGGATCTAGGAAATCACTGATGTGATATGTTGAAAGGTACGTTGTTTCATGTTTTTGTTGGTGACGTTCGATTCGTTCAAGTCTTCCACTGCAAATCGTTTTCATTTATTCATCCATGTCAAGGCCTCTAGAACCCAATATCCCACACATGGTCCCTACCGATGCGGCCAATGCCCATGCGGCCCCAGGCGCTCAGTCCCCCGCGCGTCCGTTGTGCGCAACCCCTGCCCGCGCAGCCACCATAGAGAGCCATCGCCCGCGTGGCTACCGCATGGAGCCGCCGCCCGCACCGGCCATGCATGCAGTCATCGCTTGCACAATCATTGCACGGAGCTACCACATGCACCATATTCTGCACCATTGGATCTGCGTCCAACCTGTCAAAGAGCACATCATCTTTTCTCGCCACAAAATGCCTCAATAACTTCTTGCATCCCCTAGCGTGTAACGCCAGTGCTAAAGGTCCACCCTTTGCTCTTTAGTGATCCGCATTATTTTATCCAGTACTTCCCCACAAGTTTTTCCACTACCGTCAGACTTAGTAGAATAGGTTAGTTGAACAGGTTTCAATCTTCTCGTAATCTACCATTCAAGATATTGGATATAGAGCTTTGTTTTCACCACACCGGTTGTATGAAAGTCCTCCTGCCCTAGAACGAGGAAAGGGGCTGCACCACCAACATTTTCTCCGACTTAAATGTTCAAAGTTGATTGTGTTGATTTCTAGTCTATTTTATCAATCCTCAGTTGAGATAGCGTATCCTACATGTGTCAGTTATAGTCATCCTAAATCAAATTGGTATCATAGCCTAACCTGTGTCTGCCTACCTTCCCTGCACTTTTAGACATCATCCATCATCATTTCATCTAGCATGCATGTGCGTTCCGGCAAACGCGTCGTCGCCAAGACTGATCCGCCCCTAGATAACCACGAGGCTTCTATTCCTATCCGAGAGTCGTCACCACCTCCTCCACCATCCTCATCACGTGGGGATGTAGATCATATGTTAGAGACTGTCCAGAACGGTTTTTATGACGTGAATACAGGTCGAACTAACAATGACAAGTCTAACCAGTTCTATTGACGCGGTTAGTGAACGAACTCATCGGTTAGAAACTCGGGGTCATGATAGGAATCGCTGTGCTCGATAGGAATCATCTTGATTATGATGATCTATATCCGCTCGAGAGTAGACCCGAAAGTCGTGATCAGAATCACCCTGAGCGAGACGATATGCATCTACCTGAGGATAGAACTCCAGGTTGTGATAGGAATCGTCCTCTTCGTGACGATCCCTATCTGCCAGAGGATACACTCCCAGGTCGTGATAGGAGTCATACACCTCGGAACGACCCCTATCCAATCTGCCTGAGGATAGACGCCGAGATTGCAATGGGAATCGTCCTGAACACGACAATCCCTATCCACTAGAGGATAAAATACGAGTTCGTGATCATCATCATCCAGATCATGACAACCTAAAGCTCCTTTCCTTGGTCGAGATCATCCTGCATCATTTATCCTCTTAGGTGATAATTTTCTAAATTCAAATTGAAATTTAAACTCACAACACTATACACAAATTTTATGAATTGCACTTATAGTTAAGTTAGATAATATAAAATTATGTCATCTATGAATTGGATTACAGATTGTAGTTGTACATTTTATTATTGAGTTTCATTCAAAGTTCCTAAAAAGCAGAGAAAATATAATTTTTTGTTTCCTCTTATCTTACACAAGTACATCGACATATATGTATGATCATAAATTTATGCATTTATTTGAATTTGTGTATCACCTTTTGCTTATATCATTGAAAACAAACAGTCACATATGTACATATCAATTACCATCATCATATGAATGGGATTAATTGAAGTATTGTAATTTATCATTTTTAAAACGCATCATCATTATTCATAACGAAGAATAGTGTGTCATGTTTTAGATTAACATAATATTAAAAATATAAATTTTATGAAGCAGATGACAAAAATTAATGGGATTTTTTGCATGATCATGTGTTTTCTTGATTTTCAATATTTATTTATACTTTATAACTTTAAATTCATAATTATATGATTTATTTAAATTTTCAAAATCATATATTTAAAAGGATTATTTATTAATGATTATTATATTTTTAGGCTTATTTAATTGAAGTAACATGATCATGGTAAGCATGGGCGGCTAAAAGCCACATCCTTAATAAGGTCATGAGAATGGGTTGGCAGCCCCTGTGATGGAACCCAAAAACCCATTTATTCAGTTCCATTAGAAAGTGGTGGCCCAAGATGATGATTCTTCTAGATGCCAACAAGAATTGGAGAAACAGGCCTACCCACAAAATCCTCTGATATACTCTTCTTTTGCTATAATCTTCAGAATGTCTATGTTACACCTTTTAAGAGGTGCAGATCTTTTGTTTTCTCTGGTCAAAATCTTCTTGAGCCCTATGGTATCTTCTGACTGCTCCTACAGGTCCCATAATTGATAGAATATCTGTTATCATGCCTTTCATGCTTCTGAACTTCTATTTTATCTTCTTAGGTTTTTTTTAAGATGTATTTTCAAGGGTATTATCATTACAGATGATCCTGAACCTTAAATAATTATAAGACTATCATAGGCCTTTCTTTGTAATTTTCATGTCCTGCCTTTCCCTTCGTCCATGATAAATATTTGATTCACAATTATACACGTTTGAAATAAACCTTATCATGTTATACTGATATTTATAAGCATCCATGGTCTATCCTTTATGGTTAAAGTGGTATCATGGAAAATCTTTGATACGTCGGCTCAAATTATGCATTTCAACATCATTCAAGGAACATAATTTTCTCTGCTCATGCTTGCAGCACTACCGCTGATTTAATGTGTCATTGTTTGATAGATGGGCACAATTAGAGTTTGCCCTCCAATATCCATCCGGATAAACAATTTCATTTACTCTGATATCAGATGTGGAAAAAACAAGCAATTTCAAATGATGATATTGTTGGGTGGTAACATACGAGAATAGTCAATTAAATTAGTCATTTAAACCATATTCTGGGAGTTTATATTGTATTCACCATACATGTTATCATAATTATATGAGATATTAAAGGTTTTTTATGACAAAGGATGTAATTAAAACTTTTGATAATGATTGAGGCTAGTTAAGTGCATTTCTTTTATTCAGAAAAGTCCTTTTCTATTGTTTTATAAAGGCCTTAGGGGGCTGAATTGTGCTTATGGGTGCATAAGTGTACGCAGGGAAGGCATGTGATCAGTGCTGGACAAACCATTGTTTCATGTTATTCACAGCATGCAGAGTGTTGTGTACGCCCTTATACTCAAATTCACTTACCTAATGCATACAAAGCAGGGACATACGAAATATATTTTGGCCAGTCTAAGTGCATGCTGCACACCATGAACTAAGCAGATCAATGAGCACACACTCGCGTGAGGAGTGTTGCAAAAGGAAATTTGTGACGGACTTGCTAGGAAGCGTATGTTTTCTGGAGTATTAAGGAGGGGAACGAGGGAGTGAGCTGGCATGCTTGATCTCTCGCCCGACGATTTGACGGCCTGGAGGACACAGCGGGAACAAGAGCCCCTAGAGTGGATTCCTAGAAAGACTTAGAGCAAAGTTCATAGGTTTCGAGCTGTGCCGCATGCACAAAGAAGAAAATCAAACTTTGACAAATTGATCCAACGATCGCTATGAGTTTACCCAGTTTCTCTTATTCATTTAGCATAGACCTAACCCAAATATACATAGGATTTCAATTTTTACTCACATTTGAATATCAAAGTTTTTTTTACTTGACTGAAGTATATGCTTCAAGGTTACGTCTATTTTAGTTTATTAGCTGTCTTCGATTAAATACTAGTTCATTTATGCCTCAAGTTTCCATCAATACAAAGCTACATTGCACTTATGCAAAAGCTATGAATAACTGTTCCGTTTAATAATATATTTCATAATTTTTGGTTTGATCCTAGTGGTGGGAGTTAATTGTCAATTATACATGATATTTTGGGGGTCCAAATCAAGTAGAGACATAATCAATTTTTTTTAGTTTATCAATCTTAAGCAAGAATAAATTTGATTTATCAATCTTAAGCAAGAATAAATTTGACGTCGCAAAACTGAATTTAGAAATAACTGATTAATTAACAATTCTGATTTTAGATTAGTGTGTCACAAACTTTAATAACAAGAAATAGTTGAACGAGATTGGTAGAACAATCTCATTGTAGGAAATTTGGAACCACAATGCTGTGAAGTCATTTCTAAATCAGTTCCAAGAGTAATTGCTAGTACTTCCCATGGATTCGACCCCTTGTTGCATCCTACACCTAGTACAAAACAGACATTAAGGGATAATTATAAATTATTTTGCATGAGTCTTAAGAGTTTCAACTATGATATTAATGGTTGTGTATCTGGGACTTATCATTGGGGTAGAAAGAACCAGTCCTCCTAGGCTAGTCTACCTCGCCTTAACAGTACCATGTTGACTTGCACACTGAATTTCAAAGATGTACCGCATGTATGCATTCAATGTTTAATGCATACATCAACCTAACAGAAAATCATGAGAAAACCTGAAGTGTAATATTATAATATTATAAAATAAAATAGAAATTATGAGCAGGATATTACAAAATCTGATATTTGTGTCCGAAATCTTGATATGCAGACATATGGCGATATAAAGACAGATGTTTTTAATAACATACATTTATAGTATTTTAATCTGATCATATTTAAATCGTTATTTGCATTAAATCAATTACATTTGCATGTTATCATACTTAAAATGATTAAATCTATTTTTAGAATGATTTTCTGAATTTTATGCATTTTATTCATTTTTGGAGATTTTTTTTAAACAAAATATTCTAAAAGAACATATTTTTTGAGACAGCATATGATTTTTCTGGAATTATTGACTTTAAATTTGGAAAGATATGATTTTTATCAGTTAATATATATATATAT
Organism: Wolffia australiana; assembly: GCF_029677425.1. Taxonomy (NCBI): domain Eukaryota; kingdom Viridiplantae; phylum Streptophyta; class Magnoliopsida; order Alismatales; family Araceae; genus Wolffia; species Wolffia australiana. Next base: position 1,157,269 of record NC_135848.1, read on the forward strand.
ATATATGTATTTTTTGGGATTTTATTTTATTTAATATGAATTTTAGAAGATTTTCTAGCCACGTGGCGCCGTTTGATTCATAGAACAGTGGCTAATCATAGTTATCGCTGATAATTGGCGTCAGCCAATCATTTCGCTGAGAAATAAAGGCTTCATGATTCGCAAAGCCATGATTGCATTTACGACTAACGAATTACGTAATTGAATTTTATGGTGCAGGATGATGTGGATGAATAAAAAAAAGGCCTCTTTCACAATAAATATGCACATGGGTCGAGGCAAAGAATGACCAAAAAAATAATTTTTCCTCTTCCTTTTTGGAATCACGACAGGTGGCCTGGCCGCACGACGGGGTGCCACATGTACACATGGAACGTGCGTGTACACATTGTGGGCACGTGTTCGCATCTAATTGGAGGAAAAAGAAAAAAATCTGGTGTGGCCCGCGTTGATGCCACATCAGTTGCGAGAATAATTAAATAAAACAATTATATAATTTAAATCATTTTCTTTTTTTCCCTTGCAGATTCATGTGCCGTCTTCGAAAAGCGCACGCTGGGAAGACGAGGAAACACCAAATTTCAAGCGACTTGACAGTTTAACCAAAAATTGGAAAATGAGGAAGAGTCAGAGACGATGAAAAGGAGAGACAAAATTTAAGGGCTAGGATTTCTCCAACTTCAAACAAGTGATATCTAACGATATACAACTCCGATTGCGCTGAAATTTTCAGCATTGCTTCGTCTTCCCCTCCTCTTTCTATCCAAACCCACCAATCTAATAGAGGCCTGGATCACTGTGAAATTCTTCTTGAACTTGCTTTCTACTTGTGTGGGCTGATTGAAAGATAGTGAGTTTTGAGATCCATCAAGTGTGTTCTTGGTGTCTTGGGTGTGCAGGAAGAAGTAGAAGAGGGGGTGCTTACCGGCATTCACAAATCATTGTGATCCCAACAGAACGACAGGATCTAAGGTAAGCGTCTTCACCTTATGTTGATCTTTTTCTGACATCATTGTTAGCTTAATTAGGGTTTATATTTATCTTTTCACTATCGTTTCACTCCCTTAAGTACTCATTATCTCGTCTTCAAGTTCTACCATCACATTGTTCACTCATTTGATCACTATTGTATCTGTCATGTCTTCTTCCTTATTCTCGTATCACATCTCATAATTCTACTTTCACTTCCTCTTTTCTTTACTAATTTAAGTTGAATTATAACAATTACATCCTTTCACTCGACATCACTAGCTCACCTATTATATTCTCGGCTTTATCTGTTTTCGTACTGATAATCACTATCGTAAGACAATTAAATCCTTAATTATCGTTCCCCATGGAGATGTTTCGTACTCATCAATAGCTGAATATTTCTAAGTACAGTTAAAATATATTTTTAATTTAATAATCTCCATTACCAATGACAAATTAAAACCCCTAAATTCAAGATTATCAATTGGTACTTTATTCAATACCTACATTCAAAATCATGATATTGATTAAAGAATGTATTAGTCTTTCTCTGCCCCTCATCCGATTTGATATATGTCAAATGCAAATGTAAGTTTTGAAAGCCAGTCCTGATATTGGCATCTTATATCAACATCCACTAGAATAGACACAATATCGGTGAACACCAGACATGAGTCTTTCTACATGCATAGTTGCCAATCAAATAATATTTTACATGTATATGGAAGGTCAGACTCTTGTCAGGTTTCCTTGTACTGCACAGACGGCTATGGGAAAAACGGTCATGTTCCCTCATTTGGCCCATAGCAAGTAACATATTATCATTAATAAAAACGATGAGCCAAATTGTGTAGATCTTGTTTTAATTCCTAATATGCTTCTCATTTGTTCATAAAAAAATAAGTTAAAAAATCTAGGATCAACACAGAAGCTCATATGTTTTCCATATTAAGTATGACTGAAAACATCCTTTAAATTATGAATATAATGTACACGATGACTTACAAATAAGATCTGAAAACCTCCAGACACTTGTAATGGGTACTTATGGGGAAGAGTTAAAGTTTGAAATATCCTGAAAACACAATGACCACAAAATCAATTGTGAATCATGAGAATTATGATAGTTCTCATCTTTCCCTTAAGGACATCATTAGTGATGTTTATCCTCTTAGGGGTTAATATTCAAAATTTGAAGTTCAATATGAACTCACAGCACAATGCACAAATTTTATGAATTGCACATTTGGTTAAGTTAGGTAATATAAAATTATGTCATTTGAGAATTGGATTTCATATTGAACTTGTACAATTTATCATTAAGTTTTCATTCAAAGTTCCTAAAAAGCAGAAAAAAATATAATTTTTCTTTTTCTTCATCATCTTAGCATAAGTACTCCAGCATAAATTTATGCATTTAGTATGAGCATAAATTTATGCATTAAGTTGAATTTGTGTATCACTTTTTTCCTAATGTCAATGATAAAAAACAATCACATATGCATTTACACATCATTTATCATCATCATGTGAATGTGATTCACTGACATATTGTAAATTATTATTTTTAAAACCAAATTAGCATTCATGACGATGAATATTGTCTCCTTTTTTGTATTACCATAATATCACAGATATAATTATTATGAAGGAAATGAAAAATTAGTGGGATTTTTATGTGTAATAATCAGTTATCTTGATTTCACAATTTATTTTAATCTTGATGACCTTTAATTTGAAAAAAAAAGATAATGTGTTTTAAGTTCAGATTGTGTTTCATCTATGATATCTTTCTCACTTCACCTCCTTCCTAATCTGATAATCAGATGTTTGGCACCTTCTATTGGTATGAGAGACTCAGTCTGATTTGCAAAGATCCTTCAGGAAGATCACGTGCTAGAACTAAATTATTTTCTAGTGGAAAAGTCATTATTTTTTCAGCCAAACCAGTGAGAGCACAAGTTGATCCATAAAATCCAAAGTTATTACTTGTGCTCTCAGAGACAAACTGTCTTCTTTTAAAAAATAGGAATGAGCTTTTTTTTTAGGCACAAGGGCAATGGATACTGTCGAAGGAGAGAATGTGACAAGGAATAAGGATGTTCAAGTTCTGTACATTAACCTTAGAGTAATACAAAATTATATCCAACAACAGCTGAACTTTAAAAATGCCACTAATGCCACTAATCTTTTGGTCAACTCATTGATCAAAGATTAAACTTCTGAACTCAATCAAATGAATAAATTTTGAGTAGGAATAATGGTTGACTTAGCCAAGGCATGCCAAGTTGGATAAAAAGGTAACATTAAACTAATATTTATATCATGGAGTGTAAGAATTATTTCAATTCAATTAAGTCAAAATACATCAATATCAGACTAAAAATTAATGGTCTATTTTTAAATTTTAAGAAGTAGGATAATTTAAGTATTATTAGGCTTATTTTTTATTTTTTAAAATATTAAATAAGAAGAAAATTAATTAACAATTCAAAGCATTGATTGTGGCCAACCAATTGGCTTTAGTTGAATTGAGCCTGATAATTATAATATAATTTTATGAAATTTATATTTTCATAAACTATATAGATATGATATAATTACCATATAAATATGGGTACTTTAGAGATGAGATTAAAATAATATCAATTGTCAAACTTAATGCTTTCAAAATGACCAGATTTATGACATCTAATCAAAGTCAATAAATTGAACCAGAAATTAATACCTGAATTGGATAAATGAGTTATCAATGAAAAGGTTGGAACAGAATATCTCAATGATAAAAATCATACAATTTAAAGATTGGAGTACTGAGATATGGATTTTGAAATATAATGCCATTATGATGCATTGCCCAAACGAAGCTTTGAGGGTCAGATATCAACTGACTCTTTATTATTATTCTATATAAACAGAAATAGGAACCAACTACATATCTTTTGAAACAAAAATCAAAACATTAGGTTGAGTGATGATTGAGAAATCCTCCCTCTAAGTTACTATGAAACATGTGTGGTTAATTTGAACAAAATGGTGATGATTCAATCAAAATCTCTATATTTATCTAATCAAAATGCGCACTAACTCATTATAAATGAAAATAAAAAAATAATGCATCTTTACAACCCAGGAGCCCCATATATTTGGCCTTAAACCAAGTTCAAAGCTTGTTAATCACCTCCTTCTTAGCTTTTGGAGTATTCCAACATGTTGGCAACAATTCCACCTCATCTTTTGACAAGATTTTTACATCAAGAAGAGTGTCACCAAGTTTACAAGGGAAATCACTCTATTCCTGACCAAGGAAACATTACTACACATTCAATCGATCAAAGACTTCCTAGGTATTATGTTTTGAAGAAAGTAAAAACCCTAAATAGGTTCATATGAATGGGAGAGATGTCACTAATCCATATAGATAAACTTACATGTTTGTAATGATGCCACATGACATCATGAATAAGGCTATGGCCTGCATGTCGTGGGGTGCATAGTGGTTGCCTCTTTGAACAAGTCGTCATTGTTATATCTTCACTCAATGATTAACATTCTTTCACGTTTCCATTTGAAGAATATAAAAAGACAATACTGAATACTGCTATAAAAATAACTCCTTTCACCACCTATGGTCCAGCCTGTGCCATGTTAGCAATATGCAGGCTTCATGTAGCTGTGATGGCCCATTGGAACACCTCCACAAAAGGTGAATCCACTTCGGCTGCTGCTGTGGGCCCACGCTTATAATTAGTGGTTTTAATGTCGTAAATAGTGTTTAAAATTATAAAATAAATAATAAAATTTAATTTTTTTTACTTCCTTTTATTTAAAATCATGCCACCTAATATCAATATTTAGACTGAAAAGGGTGAGTTTACAAGAGTCACTAGTTTTACTTGATAGGTCGAACTAGGATGAGTTTGAAATTTGATTCTGATTCCTCTAATCTTCATCTTTGTCTATTTGTTTGGTTGTTAGTTCACCTTATTCCTGAAAAGAAAACTCTATAAATAAGTTAACGTTCAATTTTTAAACCTTGGGAAATGTCAAACACGAATAAAGGATATAAGTAACATTAATAAAAAATTAAGACTTATTGGAATGTAATGGAATGGCAATGGTCACAATATCATAGAAGAATGATAACATGCATCGTAATCATCACAATTAGGTATTAAATGGAGTTAAGGATGGTATAAATGAATGCACATGATGCATGTTATCACCCACAAAAGAGATCTAGAAAGCACCCTGGATCATAAATAATAGTTTAATAGTGTCCAAGTGCATGTGTCATGTGTCATACCTTGATGAGTGATTGTAAAGCCTCATGATGGGAAAATAATTGTTGATGGGTTTTTTACATGCAGTGTAATGCAATGTCTCAGATGAAAACCTTTAAATAATGGTCAACAAAGGTGTTGAAGTAAAGAACCCAAATCCAAGCAGTATTCTAATATTTGTATCCAACCACTTCCAACTATTGATAAGTTTTCTAACTTTTAATCAATGACCCTAGTGAAAGTCATATACAAAGACAATTTCGTTGACCTTTGATCCCCAGACATGTAGAAGACTCCATATGAGCATGAGCCCACTACAATGTACAAAGACCTTACAGAAACGTCCAGTGAGGATGAGTGTTGATAAAATCAAATTTAGAATAATAAGTGTGTACTATATGACTGATTTCATCATGTATATTCCATCGTGAAAATCATTATTCATTCTGTACTGATGAATTATAAAAATAGTGAATCGTGTATTTATTTTGTATTTCTTGATTGATGGAACTAATTCCACTTTACTTTTCTGAATCAAGTGCAGATATTCTCATTTTTTAATTTATTTGAAATACATAAATTTGATTAACTTTTAAAATGTGCTCAATAAAGAAGAGAGAGTGATGGAAACAACTCGAAGGATTTGTGTGCAATGTGGCAAATGAATGATGCAAATTTTAAAACGACTAATAGTACTCAATTGCCATCGAATAAGACATTAGGACCAGAAGGATACACAAGAAAATCCAAGGAATCAAAGGCTCCCAATGACCCACGGAATGACTCGAACACTAATGAAGGTGGGGTGAGCAATCACTACCTGTAGATGTTCCAACCTTTGTCAGAGGCGAACTAAACCGACACCAAGAATGGAGAAATTTCTACTTCCAGAGACAAGGTGGCTAGTTTATGATATTCTATCCGATAGAGGAATGATGTTTTCGACACTTAAGAGGGTAATTAAGGTAGAATGAAAGGGGTACGGGAAAAGAGAATGACCTGGACGGTGATAAAAGATGATCAAAGATAAAGGAAGAAGGTACACGAAGGAGAAGCAGAGAGAAGAAGAGACTGGGATCGAAGAAGAGAATCCCTTGAATTTTCCAAATCGAAGTCTACATATATATATAGGCGTGAGAGGAAGGTGGTGGCATTTAAGGCGGTGATTACCGCCTTAATGTCATCATGCCGAGTGGCATGATGGCGTGCTTCGGAGGCCGTAGCGCCGCCAGGCAACAGTTGTCCGACGCCTTGGGACAGTGTGTAACCACCACTATGCCGATATGGAGGTGGCAGGTAATGAGTGGCTGATATGGCGCCACCAACAGATGAGTAGCTTCCGAGGAGCTTTGGCGGCTTCTTAACGACCGGGGTGGTGCCATCCTTTTGGAGACATGTGTCTGTCTGTATGGACAAACAGGCGGTCACTGACGAGTCATAAAATATGCTTGTAAATCAACATTCTTTAATGGGTTGTGAAGTCATTTAATGAAATGAAGAAGCATTTTTATGTTAAATTTCATTTTTTGTGCAATTTTTCATTCATTATGTAAAATGTCATATTTTATTCGGTTTTTGTATCTCTTAAAAGATAGCATAAATTTTGTTGATTAAATAGAAGGAAAATGAAAAAATAAAAGCAAATTAACAATAAAAATAAAAATAAAAATTGGGTCCTAAGTAGCCTCCAAGGCAAGCGCACTACAGGCGCCATCCGAAGCCACAGGCGGCACCCGTAGCGCAGGCACGCAGGCAAAGCCTAAGTTGATCATCAAAGCAGCCCATAAGTAGTCTGAGAAAGCGCCCAAGGTAATAGAGGTATATTTCAATTTGTAATAAAAGAGATTGCCAAATTTATATACCGAGTTGATTTTCTAAAACCGGCAATATGGGATTACCATATAACATTATTTTTCAATAAGCGGGCCGAGCCAGAGATCGTAAGAGAGTGATCTTGGCCCATCAAGCCGCGATCTTATGAAGAAAATAAAAGCAAATCAGACCGGGCTTCAAGCCAACCCGGCCCGAAGCCCCTGTCGGTTCGGGCTTTTATTAAAATAGCAATGTAATCTTGACTGTTGATCTTCTCTTAGAAGATCGAATGGTCAAGATCATCTTCTAATCATTTTCTTTTCCTTTCTTTTATTCCAGGCGACAGTGCATCACAGAACACCGACTTGGACGAATCAGCAACAGACACGCGGACAGCGGAAGCTAACATAGAACTGTTGATGCAGTAGGGTCCACCGGATCTTAAGAGGGTCCACAACTATGATTTAATCGCAGTCATTAACCCTCCAACAGAAGATCCAATGGGCGTGGATCACCAATGATTTGTTGCCCCCTCTGGTCACCCTCTTTATCGTCGGCAACCAAATTCCGGTGACGAGGAGGCAAATCGTCGTCGACTCACCGGAGGGTAACTTTAGAGAAGTTCTAAACTATAAAATCTCATTGTATGGCCCTAAACGCTCATCGTTGGCCGCCAAAATCCCGAATCAACATTTTGAAATCAAATCGCCAGAGGAGAAGATCCTCCACCTTCGTCTTTTGTTTCTTGGATCTCTCGGTCAACGGCGGTGACAGCACCGTGATCTGAAGGGAGACCAGTGAGGAAGAGGAAGCGAAGATGGAGAATAAAGCTTACCTGAAGGACGACGCGGCTGGTGAAGGGTCTGGAGCCGTCGACAACTCCGATCTGGTGCTGAAATCCGGTAAGTAGCTCAAAATTTTAGTTAATAGAATTCATTTAATATTAACCAAGTATTAAGGAGTAATCCACTATCCATATCCTTGAAATCAAAATCAAAATGATTTGATTTCGAGCTTAAGCCCAAACTATCAAAAATCGCCTTTGTGACATTTCTACAAACACTTAGTTTGCATGTTCTTTAAACTCGATCTTTTAAAAATCATTTTAAATAGTTTTTACCAAATTAAAAATCTCTAAAAAAATACAATAAACTCTAGAAAGATATAATTCCTAATCTGTATCCATACTTTGATAAAATACCTTAAATATTTTCCCTCATTCCTTATAAAAAATTATAAAAATCTCAAATCCTCTATTAGACATTTTCACAAACACTTTGACTTCAATATTTGACATTGCTTTTTCTCCTATAATTCGACCTCTAAAAATTCTAAAATTTTTTCCTAAAATTACTAATCTACTTCCTCTACCTATCTAATCTGAGGTCGAAATAAAATCTTTAGAGAGGACATCCTTTACACATCACTGTTAATTACTTCATCGTTCTCTGTTAAACATTACAACAAACACCTAGTGGTGTTTGTTAACCCTCCTACTCATTAGTTAATTCTACTTCTAAGTGCCACTCCATGTGGAGATGACCTTACTCAACACTATACATATCTGAGTAAGTTTACAAAATAAAATTTTATTTGATCGAAGTGAAAATAACAACGGCAACAAAATTACACTCATTTTTGCCTTCGTCAGTCAACATACCTGCAGGTGGCGGCTTCTCAACGACCGAGGTGGCGACGTCCTTCTGGAGATGTGAGCCTGTCTATAAGGATAGATAGGCGGTAGCCATATCTGCAGCGGTGAGTGTATTAACAGAGACGGAAGCTCCCGTACGTCGATGATGTGCTTGGTATATCCGGAGAAGGAAAATAAGCAAGCCAGACTGGACAGCATTCACTCACTCTTCACTAGCTCAATATGATCAACGGGCGATCCGTAATGATCCTTGTAGGATGCCCAAAGTGGTCTTAATAGGGGAGAAATGCTTTTTGTCCCCCAGATCAGGCGACGTGGGCGGTCAATGAGACCACATGGAAGGCAAGGGGCCCTAGGGATCGGGCTGATCGTTTCTCAACTAGGCTCGTCGGCAATCGTTGATGAAAGTCAGTGACCTTTTTCCGTCCGCAAATACTAGAATAAATAATAAGGCTTGGATCTGTTATTGTGAGTTGTGGGCAACAAGAGATGTCGTGATGATGCCAATCATAGGTCGGCTGCGACCGTTATGTCCCCGTTCTGCTCTGTGATTGCAAACTCGAGAGGGGCGGTCAATGGAGACCTGAAGAGATCTCAACGCAGCTCCATAGACCAGTGGTCATCTTGGATCCGAGATGTCGATCTCAAACGGTGAACGGTTCACTGTTGAACACAAGCAAGGATGCAAGATACAATATGGATTAACTGTTCGGTCAACACACGGCAGCCGAGGGTCACGTACACTCTGAACAGTGAAGATCCGGTAGAACCGTGGATGGCAGAATGAAGAAGAATGATGAAGCAACACTCCAAGGATGATACGACGTAGTTTGTCGTGGATGTAATACAAGAGATGTTCACATAGACTTGCACCACGTCATCGACACAGTGTTGAAAATGATTTTCTCCAAGAGAAGCTTGGAACTCCACCAAAGATTGATGATCTGAAACTGCTTTCTTCTCCTTGTTCGCTTTAGAGGTTGAGATCTCTAAACTCTCAAGATGAAGAAAGGAAGTTACACGTAAAAAAACTCATAACAATTCCAAATTCCAGAAGTTCTGCCCACTAGGGTAGGCCACCCCCTTTAAGTTGGGGTGGTTACCCTAATGGGCCACATAGGGGAATTGCCCAAGGATGGCTATTCCCCTAATGGCCTAATAAAACAACATCACATAAACCTAAAAGAAAACAGGAAGATAACAAAGCCCCAACACAAGGCACATAATCTTTCATAATGACGAAAAAACAGGAATAAAAGAATAGCCGGGGCCGGTTGTCAAGCCGTGTACTTGAAGGTCGGATCCTTCGTGTCGGCTCCTGTTCCACGGCACGGCTGCTGGGGAATCTGACCTGTGTCTTCTCGATGCTCCTCCATCAGAGAGAGATACCAAACCAAAACTGGATCACAATAGCAGCTCAAAACTCAAAGAGGGGAAATTTCCCAATTTAACCATCCCTGGAAATTGTCTAAATTTGAATCATGAATTTAAATATCTAAATAATATACATGAAATTAGTTGAGAGGAGTGGCTATATACGAGAAAAATTGTAAATTTACCTACATTATGTATTCTGAGGCATATTTGGTGACCTTGAAAAATTATGTATCTAAGATATCTTCCTGAATATAAACAAGAAAAACCTATGACAGAAAATGCTTAAAAAGCTATATTGAATGCATTAAGAGGGAAATAGTCCTACACGTTTGTACAACAAATGTTGTATCAAATTCTAAAATAGTAGTATTATGGTAAGAACATCTTATATCAAATTCTAAAATATCTGATAGAGCATTATCGTATAAACCACAAATAAGCAGGAAGAATTCATCACATTATTTTCATACTTAAATATTATAACTTCTTGTAAGGTGATGTTGTTCTCATTTTCCTCAAACTTCATATTGGATTGAAAGTTCCCGCATAGTTACTCAATTGGCGCCTTGAGGAAGAGCCCCAGTTCCTTAATCTCCCATTTCAAATTTAATTTACTTAAATAAATAATGATATGTATTTATAATCTTGCCTTATTCAATCATTAATTTTCATTTATTACTATAAATTAGAAAACATACATACAATTACATATTGAGTTAGAATATATTTAATTATAATTTCATGGGACTAAACCCACTTAATTCCCATTAATCAACTAGATACTTGAAAATATGGATAAATTCTGTATTTTAAGATATAAAATCTCCTATTGAAATTATATTCGAATGAGAGAATGTTAGACCTCCTTGATAAAATAAAAGATTTGGCATTTAGTAGATCCTTGATGTTTTGATTTTAATTAAATTTCCTCACTTAAGTAAATTTAGAAAATCATGAATATGGATAATCTCCATAATAATGCTAATTAAGAATTTATTATTCTTTAAATAGTGATTAAAGATATTAGAAGAGATATGTATAAAATGCATTGGCAATAAATTAAATTTATTAGGTAGTTAATGTTATCAAGATGATGAAAAAATTAAGATGAGATGAAATTATATGAGATGATATATGTAATGAGATGTGATTAGTGAGAGGATGATAATTAATAATACAATTAAGATTATTATAGTAGGTAGTGATAGTAGAAACTAGATATTGACAAACATAGTTTTGCAAGGACAACTGATAGTGATAATGGAGTGACAATAATAAAAAATATATGGGAGCAGTATGATGAAAAGAGTAAATTGTCAAAGATGAATGATGAGTGAGATAACGATTGATACAATGATGTGAAAGCTTTAAGAAATTATCCCAGGGATAGAGATGGAGGTAAGTTACAATGAAACTGTTGGAACCTAATGATGATGCCAATAAGAACCAAGGTAGGGTGACAATACATATCATAGATCTTTACATTCTTCTAGAATCATGACAATATGAGAGTGCCGTTAAGCTCCTCCTCTAATCTGTTGCATATTGTCACACACCTAAGATATCGACAACAAGCTTGATGGATCTTACAAACTCACCAACTTTCAATCAGCCCACAAGTGTAGGAAACATATTTAAGGATGAATACGACAATGGTATGTGCCTCAATTTATACATTGAAAGGCATGGATGAAAAAACGGGATGAAGATGAACCGGCCCTTAAAAATTCAGCTCAATCAGGCTTCTCTCTTATTGGATCGACGTTACTACTTCCACATATTTCATAGGCAGTTAGAATTATTAACCATCATTCAGTTAATCATTGGTATGATTGTCTTATCATCGTGATCGACCGCTCCTTGAATGCCATGTGTCTGTATGTAGAGGAGAAAGGCAAACAATTAAAAAATTTCTTTAATTATATTAAATCATCGAGTGATGTGGTGTCGTGCTGCATCCCACGTCACACATCTTCTTTTCTATTTTCTTTTATTTTTGTTAGAAAGTAGGTGGTATGGTCTATTAGGCCCACTAGACCCTTAGCCCACTAAGGATTACCTCTCTTAGTCCCACATGGGATAAATCACTCATCCTCTCTCTCTCAGCCCTATATAAGGGCATGTATCCCTTTCTTATTAATCAACCAAATCAATCCCTCTTCTCTTTCCACATGGTATCAGAGCAAGTTATTTAGGGTTCCTACAATTGTTCATCTCCAAGGGTGGTGGAGGTTTCCCCTCCACTGCCCTACCTCCTTTTGGTTCAAACATTACAACTTTCCAGCAATTCCTCTTCCATCCTCTATGCCAGCGGCAATGCGCACCGCCCCGCCTCTAGTGATCTCAGCCCAACGCTGCTTCCAGGTTAGGGCTCCCCCTCGTTCCCTCCCCTCCTCGCCGCCAATCTCTGCCAGTGCGGCATCTTCAGTCGGCGCGGCAGCCTTTATCGTCGACATATCCTCCTTCCGGGCACAGTGGGCACTCCTCGCGCATTCGCCTCCTCCAGGCACGGCCGGGCCCTCCTCCTACGCCCCCTCCTGCGTCGTCGGCATGCCCGCCCCCCTGTGTCGTCAGAGGACTCCCCGTGCACCCCCCTCCAGGTGCAGCGGCGTCGGCATGCACTCTCCTGCACCGGAGTCCTCCCGCTCAATCGCTCTCCTGCGTAGCATCCTCTATCCATGTCGGAGAATTCCAGCTGCTATCCTGCGCAGCACCCTTCTCCGGCCGATGTGTCCTCCACAAGGGCGCGGCGACGGCCGGCCGCACGCTCTCCTTAGGGTGCCGCAGCAGCCGCGTGTCCCCTCCTTAGGATGCCACGGCGGCGCCTGCACGTCCACCTCAGGACGCCGTGTAGGCCGATCGCACGTCCTTATAAGGGCGCAGCAGCGGCTGTCAGCCACTCGTCCCCCTCAGGATGCAGCGACGATCGATCGTGCACTCTCCTTAGGGTACCGCAGCGGCACCCACGCATCCCCTCGTGAGGACGTTGCAACAGTGCCTGTGCGTCCACCTCAAGGCGTCACGTAGGCCAGCCGTGCATCCTTCTAAGGGTGCAGCGGCGGCTGACCGCGCACCCTTCTCAAGGAACAGCGCCCGGCGACCGCGCCATCTCCAGGATGCGGCGGGGAATCCCCACGCCCCACCTCCCATGGCCACCTCAGTCGACCTCAGCCACCTCAGCCGCCTCAACTATCCTCGGCCACCCTCGGCCCCTCTCGGCCGCCTGGGCCGCCCTCGACTGCCTCATCCCCCCCTCGGCTGCCTCAGCCGCCCCTTGGCCGACCTCAGCCTTCTTCGACCACCCCTCGGCCGCCCTCAGCCTGCCTCGACGCCCTTAGCCGCCTCGGCGTCGTTGGCCGCCCTTCGGCCATCTCCAGGGCATGGCATGGAATATCTGTGCCCCACCTCTAGGGCACGGTGGGGAATCCTCGTGTGCCACCTCTAGAGTGGTGGGGACTCCTCGCGCGCCACCTCTAGGGCATAGCAGGGAATCCTTGCACCCCACCCTCCAGGGCGCAACGGGGACTCCCTGCACGCCTCTTCCAGGGCGCGGTGGGGAATCCCTTTGTGCCTCCTCCTGGTGCGGCCCCACCTCTGGACACGGCAAACCTGGGTGGCCGCCTCCTCCACCCTCAGTGGTCATCAAGCCGCCCTCCAACCGCCTCTCAACGGCAATCAAGTCACCCCTCGGCGGCCCTCCAGCTGCCTTTTGACGACACTCAAGCCGCTCTTTATCAGCCCTCCAACCGCCTCTCCTTGACGGCCCTCCAGCCGCCTTTTGACATCACTCAAGCTGATCTTCAGCGGCCCTCAAGCCACTGCTCTTCAGTGGCACGCCAGCCTCCCTTCGGCGGCACTCAAGCCACCTCTCGATGTCCCTCCCTCCAACTGCCTCTCAATGGCCCTCCATCTGCCTCTCAACGGCCCTGCAATTGCCTCCCGACGGCCCTCCTACTACCCTTGTTAAACCTCCAGCTATCCTCCTCCATCTTTCTGACCATCCTGCTCTGCATGCCCTGCACCACCTACTGCTACATCACAATCTGGGCGTGTGTGTCGTTCATACACGCTCTAGCTTGGGGGGGAGTGTTAGAAAGTAGGTGGTATGGTGATGGAGATCACCCAAATGACGTTGACAAAACATCATCGGAGCCGTCATTGTCATCATCAGTATCACCGTCGGTCCATATCCAGCCCAACCGGCACACCAAAGCAACCGTGAAGACGCCCGGGTTTAAATACCCAGTGTAGAGCATGACCGTGTAAGCGTTCACATTTTAATTACATGTTTTGTTCATCCGATTTCATGTTCGTGTTCATCATGACGAGTTCGCCGTACTCGTCATGACGCGTCAATATCGCCGCATTTCACTCGTCATTTTATTTTGAGTCGTTTTAATATTTCTCCATGTTTTTTTCATTTTTAGTGTTTTTAAAGGGGTCCCTTATTGGGCCCCTTGTGTACTGTGTAACGGGATCATCAAGGCCCCATGTAGGGCCATGGTGGACACGTTCAATTTCAGACCTGGAATTTGTACTGGCAGTTATCTTCTCGTCCAGGTCTCACAAAGAAGAAGAGAGGGAGAGAGAAGGAGGAGGAAGAAAAAGAGGAAGAGAGGGAGAAAAAGAAGAAGAAGGAAGAAAAGAGAAGCATGTCGATTTAGGAGAAGGCAAAATGTATCAACAATGCCAGTTGGGCTCCATCCCTATCAGAACCATCTACATCTGCTTCTTCATCGACCATGATCGGTTCCTTTTGAAGAGAGGCAGTCCAATTTTTTGATACCTGTGGAATCGGCCGGAACCCCTTGTTGCACGTTGACCAGACCCACAACCAGAGAGATCTGTGGTCTTCATCGACCATGTCGGCTGCTTCACACTCTGCTTGATCATGGGATCTGTAGTTTGGTCCATGAGCTGAACACACGGCTACTCGCCGTGTGGGAACTGCTCAATGGCAAGAAGACCACCCAGGTCCTTTGGCTTTGTGACGAGCTACGCCGATAGCAGAATCATTTGCAAGGTGGCTGATCATAGTGACACGGCATCCATCCCAGACTGCATCAGTCGACGCGCTGGACACGATTACGGTGACGCCATCGCCCTCCGAGGCTGTCATGCTTGCACCCACACCCAGACTCACCATGTCCCCCGCCGCCGCACACGCCCACACGTGTGTCGTGTCGCCGCTCGCGACCGCACTTGAATACCCCGTGCCGCCCACAGCTGTCGTTGCTGCCAGACGCGTCTGCTCCGTGCCACGGTCACGCATCCTACAGCATCACCAGCGCACTCCGAATGACCTTCAACCTTGCCCTCGCCCTCCGTTCACCCACCTCATGGCACGTCTCTGCTTATCTACAAGTATTTTCCCCGGCCCAACTAAGACAATGACGATGAACACTGCCACCGATGAGGTACGTTGTTCCCCTTGCTCGTTAGTTATATAACGTCTTCTAGTATATTTTCACTGCATTCCATCGTGCTCAGGCTAGATTAGGTGAGAGAAACGATTGAGAAAACTACACCGTGAATGATTTCTTTGGTACGGGTCGAGCACATCCATAACGTGCGAGCCCCTACAAAATTATTCCATTCGGCGCCATAGTCACCGTTGTTGCTCCAGTCACCAGTCTCCCATGAGTCGGGCCTGCATGTACTCTCATCTTCGGCTTCATCGCATCACTTAGTTAGATTCACTTCGAGAATTATCCGTCGAACGACGCCATCGACGACGTCCGACATCATATGGCCTATTAGGCCCACTAGACCCTTAGCCCACTAAGGATTACCTCTCAGTCTCACATGGGATAAATCACTCATCCTCTCTCTCTCAGCCCTATATAAGGGCATGTATCCTTTCCTTTCTAATGAACCAAATCAATCCCTCTTCTCTTTTCCACAATTTTATTTTTAAATATTAAATGATGAGCTGATGCATGTCATTCATTTCATAAAAGATAAGAGAGAAAAGATGATTCCCTGATGTGACGATGTGTTTCTGCGGACAAAATCAGCATTGTTTTTGCTTTAACCCAATGGTGGTATTACACATGTGCACCACGTGTAACGCCACAAATATTGAATTTTAAGCTATAAAGAAATGATTTTTTTCTTCATTCCTTCCTCAATCATCACATTGCATTTATTGTGATTTTAATCCATTATTTTTCTGATTGCTCCAACTCACCTGCAAATTAAAAATAGTAAAAGTTGTCAGTCAATGATTGCGCATTATGGTATCGTGATTGTTTATGACATGATGACACCATTTTGTAATATTAGCTTATCTAATCATTGTCAAAACTCTTGATTGGTCGTGATTCAATTAAATCTGTAGGCCACAAGTGGTAAAAATGATTTTAAAACCCTGAATATATAAATTAATCTTTATAAACTAAATCCTGAGTCATAAAATATACTAAATATATATTTGGAATTATAAGTTCAATATCTCCATGAATATAATGTCAAAAAATTTAGAAAAATATATTTTGAGCTAGAAAATTAGTCTCATTAAGAATTTAATGTTGGGAAATCCTTAAAAATTCCATTTAATCTACAAAATCATAATTTTACTCTATAAATAGATTCAATAATTTTATGCTTCATAAAACACAAATAAATGATTGTTTTAATAATAATATTATGTATATTCCATATAAATAACCCATAAAATTTTCTGTTATTACTCCATTTAAACTTCTATTCTCCCTCCTTAATGGTTGTTCTAATACATTTTTGGTGGCCATAGTACATCAGTTTTTTTTCTCTTTCCTAATGGTGTCTGATTGATACATCAATTGTATGGATATGTTGGTTTGGAGAAGAAGAATTAATAGTATTATCAGGGGCCTTACCAAGTATTAGAATAATATTAGCGCATCAAATATAATTTATTAACCATTTTCTGTCATATATTTTTCTTGGTTATATTCAGGAAGACTGGTTAGATACATAACTTTCCAAGGTCACCAACCATGCCTCATAACACATTATGTATTCAAGAAGTTGACTTGTAAATGCCCTCATATCTAAGTTAGCCCATTTTTTGAAAGGAATAATGAATATTTATACAAGTGTGTACTACTACAAATATTTCTATTCATTCATAAAACTGATTTTAAAAATATGGACTAAACCGGACTCAGAGGAACATGAACCAAAGGGGAGGAGTTCATTGTTTCAAGAGAAGAGGTGATAGCATGCATCATGCACATTCATTTAAATCATCTTTCAGTATATTTATTGTATAATTTTCATGGTTATGATGCATGTTGTCATTATTTTATCATATTTTACCATTACCATGCCATTACAATTAGCAATAAGTTTTCATGAATTGAAGGTTAATTATATATTTTATTCATTTTTACCTATCTCAAGATGAAGCCATCTAAAACTAACCACATTTATTTATTTTACTTCTTTCAGGATACAAGTGGATGAACGAGGATGCAAGAGACGAATGTGAGGATTTGAAGAATCAAAGTTGTCCTTGTTTGACTTTTCAAGTAAAAGTACTGATTCCTATAAACTAACCATTTTCTATCTAATTATTTATTTCAGATGGCATGGTTTAAAGAAGATAAAAATTATAAACCAATTGAGAAATTTCATTAAAATGCTTAACAAATTAAACATACAATTTTTTTAAGTTATATTATTTTTTTTGGAGTTTAATAACTTTTTAGGGTCTAAAATGCAAAAAATATTATAGGCATGGGCCCACAGGAGCAGCTGACATGGATGCGCCAATTTCAAGGTATTTCTTCAAATCAACAAAGCTACATGGGCCCAGCACAAAACCTATGTGCCATGGTGTAAGCCATAGGCACCCAAGAGGATAGATTTGATACGAACATTCAGAAACAACATTTTATCCTCTTCCATAAATTGAAATATTTTCATATGGGGTTGTTGTTTTGAATTTGTATGTAGGTACACTCAGAAAAACATGAGTTCTCGGATGGCAATCTGACAATCAAGGCTTGGATCCCACTATGGATCCCATGACGTGTAGGACATGGCCTCTTCCACAATGACATGTGGCATCATCTCAATCATCTAAAGTTATTAAAAAATAATGGACTGCCAAGATACCTCATGTTCATATGAGTGTATTGAAGTTTTTTCTCTTCACAAGGAATATACCTCAGAAATCCTCAATCAATTGAACATGTATTCTTTTTTGTATGGTTCTAAAGAGAGTGATTTGCATTGTTGACTTAGTTACGCCCCTCTTGGTGCAAAAATATTGTCAATATATCAAAAGAAGTGGGAGAATCTTTGACAACATGCCATATTATTCCAAAAGAAAAGAATAAGGTGATTAAGGACTACTTTTTTGCGTTTTTGGTTAGAAAGATGTATTATTTGTTTATTTCAATTTATAATAGGTTAAAAATACATTTAGGTCATAAAAAATATATTAAAACTGAATATTCAATGTTTTTCCTCAAGTTTGTCATAATTTTTTTTAGGCAACTTCAGATACATTGTCCCACTGGTTTCTCAATCCGATTTCATGGCTTTGGTGGTAGTATGTGCAGATTTGAGTTATATTTTCACTGGTATATAATTATAGGAATTCTACGATTATTTGATCTCCCAAATCATTGTTTGAACGCCACATTTTCTTGTGAGTTGTGACATTTGGGTATTGTATTGTGAGACCATCTCAGTACTCAACTCGCCTAATTGCATCATTTTATAGCTTTGGAATCCTCTGGTACCATCCATGATTCATTAATTTAATTATGATATTATTCTTGGTCAATTTTTTTTCATTTTGACCGGATGTCCTTAATGGGATCATTTTTAAGCCTCGGCTTTGAAATTGTGATATAAATTTTAATATTGCCTAAAAAATGTTGAAAATATCAAACTATGGTTACTCTAAAGTGTATTCTTAAATCTGTTCCTCCCAAAACAAAACATGTTAAAGATGCCTAAAAACTTAATATAGGTCAAAATTAATTAGCTCTCAAATTTTAAATCAAAATCCTGAAAATAAAATAGATTTACTGAATTAAATTTGAAATAACTAAATATTAAAAATTACATCACTCTTCAATTTTCATAAAAAATGTGAATATCCTATCAAAATCCCTACTAAAAGGTTTGAAATTTGTATAACCCATATATGGGTAAGTATTAATCGCTGATCAATCAGTAAGATAGAGGCATGGAAAACTATAGCTAGAATTGAAAATTTTTCATGTATCAGTTTTGTTTCTGTGGCAGACACAAATGTGACTTGAAATATTTGTGATTAAATGATCATTTTGGGATAAAAATTTCTAGCTAGATTAAAGACACTTTGAAATAATTAATTTATAACTGAACATTTCCAAGCCTAAAAAATATCATATGGGAATTCTTAAGAAACTTATCAAATGGGTTTATAAGGGAAGAATGAAGAGGAAAGAGTAAACGGGATAAGCTGATGTTTACCTTCTTGAGTAAATGGGTAAGGCGGTAAACAACAAGGTAGAGTCAACTTACATTGCTCATATTGGAAGAATAAGAACCGTGCCAAGGATACTTTCTAGATTCTAAATGGAAAACCTCCCAAGCATGCTCAAGCCTAGATCACTGATGTCAAACAGTGTGAATCCAGTGATGGAGAACCACGGGGATAAGACACCACCAAGACCAGTTGATAACATTAAATTTGATAAATAAAATTAAGTTTTTATTCTTACTTTTTACTAAATATTTTTATATTTTCACTAGCATTATTCATTATTTAAGGATAAAATGAAAAATTAATGATTTATTTTTCTAACCTCTACTTTGGTATATATTATTGATTTTTTTAAACTAACCTGACTTGGCTCCTTGGAGTCAAGAGGATTTCTCACATCTTCTTGGAGTTTTTTTTTTTAAAACAGAAGTTATGTAAATGCAATGGTGGATTTGGGATGCAAATGAGAGGAAGATAGGAAATTAAGCGATCTAATTGATAATAATAAAAGGACCAATATACAAGAAGCCCACTTTAAAATCCCATTAAAACCTCCTTAAAGAATGGGTCTAGTAGAGGCAAGAATTATGGAACTAACCTACAGTTTGGATTTAAAAGGCCTGTTTTCAAAGCTGTAAAGGTGGGAACGTGGGTCTGGGATGGAAGCCAAGACATCCTAACCTTCCAAGTCCTTGGAATTAAATCCAATGGCTGGGAGAGCTAGGATACTTCTACTTATTCTCTTCTCTGCTCTCTTTGTATCTCATCTTGGATTTATGCTCCCCAATTCTTGTTGGAGGCCTTGTGCATCAAATTTGTTTGATACATTATTGTTCTAAAAGATTATGGGAGATAGATATGAAGGGTAATCAAAATTCTGAGAGAAATAGCACCACTTGGCCCTTGTGGGAAGTGACAACAAGGTTCATGTGAATTTTGTCACATTTTTCTCTAGAACACTATTGGATATCCTAGACTTCAGGATTTCTAACACATCAAAAAACACAGAAAAATTCCTCATGTAGAAAAAGTTACAGCACTCTCAGCCTAGTGCTAGCCCGGCGGAGCGCCGTGGCCCACTAATTGCGGCTGAAGGTTTTCTTCAATATTAATTCTTATTTTTTGCCTTAAAATTCTCCAAAAATTCCTTCAAAATCACATTTTATTATTATAACTTATCTAAAACAAAATAAATATGTATTTCATTTATTTAAATATTTTTAATTAGTTTTATTTATTTTATTGATTTTCCTATTTAGGAAATACTAAAAATCCATAAAAATGTAAAAATCACCTAAAAGAATTATTTTAAAATATATTACAAATAAATTTTACTCGCTCATTACCTGATCCTTGTGGATTCAACCATTACTTACCCTATTCTAGGTAAGGAAATTTTTATAAATATTGTTGCATAAATCAGACCCTTAAAACGACTTATTTAATCCAAATTCTGGTTAATCACCGCTCCTAAGATTAGTGTTTAAGACCATGTCACTTTAAAGGAAAAAGTTTGGGACCATGATAAGCTCTTAATCCACGGAACAAGTTGTTGAGCTACCTATCTATTCTGATCACATGTTATTTGATTGGATCATCAACACATGTGCAACCTTTCATATGACTCCTTATTTTAAGTTTCATAATTATTCTTCATATGAAGACACAGAAGGGTGTGCAATGCAGGGGGAAAGTCCTAATGGTCATAGGTATTGGCCATTTGAAAACTACATGCCTCAGTCTTATTAAACATGTATTATGTGTTCCCGTTCTCGAAGATCAGCAAATATCTCCACAAAGATTTGTAAAATATTTAAAACTTACTTTTTCCAAGACACCTAATGATTTATTTTTTATGATAAGAACAGAAGAGTTCACCTTTTAAAGTGAATAAAGGGTTCTTATATGCGAGTGATGAAGGTGGTGGTGGTTATACATCATGCTATGATGCTTAAGCACCAAATAGTGAAGTAGGCAAGTTGAGCAGATCAACATGATGCATTGTCCCCACAGCCACCCATCATTTGAAGCTTTGATACATATGTTCACAGTACTAGGTGAGGATGGGAATATTGTTAATTTTTACTTTGATACATGTCAATTTTCCAAGCACAAATTTACATCTTTTAATTGGAGAACTAAATGAAGTTTAGTGTCATTTGCTCTTATTCACTATTACATTTGGGGTCCATATTATACTACAGAATTAGAGTTTGCCATGGTTGTTCAAAAGTTCTTTTCCATAGTGAAGAATCAAATTTATACCTCTGTTAAATGCCTAAGTACTGATAATTCAAGGGACTTTATCAATGAAAATTTTTCCTCGTGCTTCAATGCACAAGATTAATTTGATAAGTCCAAATTTAGGGGTTTTATGTCATTGTTTTGATTCAGACTTAACCAACAATATTTATGAAAATTTTCTGCTTAAATACTCTATAATTAATATAGGGAAAGTAAGGGGTCGGTCCACAAAGAGGCAGAAATTTAATTTAAGATTTGTTTCTTTAGCTCGGGATGAAGAAAATGATTTTAAAAGTGAAATGCACAACTTCTGGGATTTTCTGGATTTTTTGGTTGTTTATATAATTTCCAATGATTTAAATTGAAGCACAAATGCAAAGAAATTCTCAAAAAATATTTTTACTATAATTTTCATAATTTTTCTTACCAAAATAAATTTAAAATAAATATTTTAATATTTTTCTGGAATTTAATTTACACCGAAAACCACTAGGAATATTAAAAATGAGAGTTAGATGTTTTTAAGACATTTTTATGTCAAAATGACTGTTAATTGATTATATGAATTTTTATGAGTTTTCCTAATTTTTTGGAAATTTTAAATGCAGACATGTTTTTCTATTTTTCTGATTTAACTGATTTTTAATACTTTAGATATACTAAAAATATAAAATTTACCTGTTCCGGTGATTGCCGGCGGTGATGGTAGCGGTGGTGGTGCGGCGGCGGCGGTGGCAGCAGAGGGCGGCAACAGAGGTGGCTGGGCGATGGCAGCAATGGTGGCACTGGCGGAGCCGCGTTGGCGGCAACGGCGGCGGAGCGGTGTTGGCAGCAGCGGCGATGGAGCAGTGTTGGCGGCAGCGGCGAGGGAGCAGCGGCAACGGCAGACCGGATGGGGCAGCGGGCCTAGTGCGGCCTGTATAGGGCTGGCCTTAGTGGGTCAGCCCACTAAGGCTCAGACCATATTGGCTAAGTCAAGAGTTAACCAAATGGGCTTAGCCCTGTTGGGCTTGACCCAATATGGTCAGGACTTAGCCGATTTGGCCAAGTCCTACACAGCGCTACCCTGTGCCTTGCAGTCCTATGCGCTGCTGGCACGCTGACCGGCAGGCAGACGGCTACCCCCTACGCCACAAGCGCTGCACGGCACTGCACGGCAGTGCATGATGGCAGCTAGAAGAGGGAAATTTTGAGTTTTGAAAGGATGAAAAGTGATATTTAATGCGATCTTTTTTGCGATGCGAAGTGGGGAAAGTTTGAGTATCTAAATGTTTTTAGAGACATAAATAAATGTTTTTAGATAGAGAAAAGGTCAAAATGAGAGTATAGAGAGAGAAAATGAAGATATAGAGATAGAAAATGAAGAAATGGTGTGGAGAGGGTTTCAGAGGGAATTGAACGGTGTAAATGAACGAGATTTTTTATGAGATTTTTTAGGGGATGAACCAAGGATATGGATGAAGGTCTAGATAGAGAAATAACCTATTATAGAGAGAAAATGCCGAAATGAGGAGATAGAGAGAGAAAATGAAGATATAGTGTAGAAGGAGTTTGGGATAGAATTTGAAGGTGCAAATGAAGAAGATTATTATGAAAATTTTAGGGGAGTAACTAGGGATATGGGTGAAGGTATATAGAGAATGTATAGAAAATGAGAGTGTTCAGAGTGAGAAAATGATGGATTTTAAGGGTAAATGGAAGGATAATGATGGGGAAGATAGAAATCTAAATCCTAAAATCTCAATGCAAGTTCATTGAGCCCTCTATGCTTCCTCTCAATTCTGTATCCTTATGTTTTTCCAGGATCAGACATTTTTCAATGCAAGCAAGAGATGAGATTAAGAGAAAACTTCAATAAATTTACATTTAGCAGGTTGAACAACCTGGATTCTGAAAATGCCTTATCCTGCTGGCTAGCCACTTCCTAGGCCACGTCCAGAATGAGGATAAATGAGGGGAAAAAATATATTTATACATTGGGAGAATTAAAGTACCCTTTGGGCATTTTCTATTCTCTTTTCTTGCCATTTTGCATATTTTTCTCCATTGGTTGAGAGCTTCTTCTTGTAATCTTTAGCTTCTTTCTTTATAAGGCTTTTGAGATCCCAATAAGCAGGTCAGGTAGTGGCCCATCTTCCTCAGATTTCTCTTTTGAAGGTCCAGAACTCCACTTGATCCTTTCAAGCCGCTTTGTAGAATCACTAAGCTCACAAATATTGTCCAACTCTTTAAGAGTTACCATCTTCTCATTCCTGTAAATTTCTGCACATCTAAAACTATATAATACTCATCATTACTACAATTGATTGACTTCAACAAAGTTAAGGATTTTAGTCAAAAATAACTGTAATGTGCAGAAATTAAACTTTATAGCTAGTGCATATATATTTAGTTAGTTCGAGTGATAACATGATAATTCTAAATTAATAATACCGAAAACATCTAAAATGTATGAAAATATACATGCATTTATCATGTTATCATAATGCATGGATCTTCTAGGTTTTATACACCATAACATAATAGAGTGGGGGAGAGGTGAATAGGTTATGTGACTATTACTGCTAAATCACCAATTA
This sequence comes from Wolffia australiana, assembly GCF_029677425.1. Taxonomy (NCBI): domain Eukaryota; kingdom Viridiplantae; phylum Streptophyta; class Magnoliopsida; order Alismatales; family Araceae; genus Wolffia; species Wolffia australiana. The sequence continues at coordinate 1,181,659 of NC_135848.1, forward strand.
ATTACGATGTGCCCAAGAAATTCTAGGGACAGGTAGTGTTAACATATTTACGTAGAATAAACAGGTTTTCATCCAAACCATTAGGTTATGGAGTCAGTTAGACCCAATGAAGTTCTATGATCATGCTTAGTGGAAGACAGATTTCAGTAAAAAATATTTGGATGCATAGCTTTTAAACATTTTTACAATCCAGTGGAGAAGTTCACCCAGATCTGTGAAAGTTATTTTATTGGGTTATTCACACACCCAAAAAAGGGTACAAGTTTTACCATATTGAACCATAAAGTTTTTGTGTTGGCTGGTGTGACATTTCATGAGGGGTGAAATATTCTTCAAGATTTCATAGGAGAAATCAAGTGGTATATATCCGCAACTGCCCAGAGTTTTGGAAAGTGTAACACATCTACTGCATGATAGTGTAGATGGAGACTTACAAAGCAGGTTGGATCAAGGTCTAAATTCCCAGCTCAGAATTGGGAATAACCTATTGCTTAAGATCAGATACCCTAAGCCCTTCTTGTAATTCCAGACAGAGAAGAAGCAATAAAGGAAGTTAAAAAGATCATGGAAAAGACAAATGAAACCAACGATCAACCGGTAGTTGATGACCAAGATGAGAGTATTGGATGACCTATTGTCATCTGAAAAGGTAGGAGACAGTGTACACATTAAATCAGATATCCACTCACCAATGTAGTTGAGTATCATCATCTGGAGCCACATTATTAATTTTATCCTAATAACCAAGACCCACCATGAAGCTATAAAGGATATGAACTCAAATAAAGCAATGGATTTTGATATGGAGGCATTAATCAAGAATAAGACATGGAAAAATTTTCTAATGCCATGTGGTAAATGTGTAGTAGGGTGTATATGGGTGTTCACCTTGAATTATAAGGTTGACAACAGTTTGAAAAAATACAAAGACCCTATAGAAGCTAAATACTACATACAAACCTACGAGATTGACTATAGAGAGATATTTGCACTTGTTACAAAGATTAACACGGTGCAGATCCTTATTTTAACTAGCATTGAACATAAGTTTGTCATTGTTGCAGTATGATGCGAATAACTCCTTTCTCCAGGTATATGGAACTACCTACAATGTATTATGAGACTGAATTAGGGAATAAAATGGATTAGTTATAAAATGCACTTTATGGTTTGAAGCAGTCTCCAAGAGTATGACTTGGAAAATTTTCATGCTTTCTAAAGACCATGCTTATCTTCACAATGGTGGCAACCATATGCTTTTCCTAAAGCACGCTAACTCTGGTAAAATCCTGATTTTACTGGTGTATGTTGATTACGTTATAATTACAGGTGATGACAAATCTCGAGAATTGATTGTTTAGCATCAAATTTTTTGAAACATTTGAAATCAAGTCACTTGCAAGACTGAGATAATTTCCTGGGTATTGAAGTCCCCTATTCTTCCTAAGGTATATTTATCTCACAATACAAGTATATTATTGATCTCCTTAAAGAAGAAAAGATGAGTGCCTGCAAACCCACTCTTGTACCCATCGACTAAATATAAAACTGGGTCTTTTCAAAGAAGAAACACAAGTGAAAAAAGGGTAATATCTGTTGTTGATTGGAAAACTCAAGCATTGGAATCATACGAGACCATATATGTCTTTTTAAGTTGTGTTATGGATCAGATTTATGGATAGCCCACGACATTCTCATTTTAAGGCAATGTATCTTAAATTGGCTTATTTGAAGGGCTCTGGAGGCGATAGAACCTTGTTCAGCCAAAATGGGAACACCATTGGGGAGATGTATATAGATGCATATTTTAATGTACAATGGTAGATGGACGATCCACTACATGGTACTACACATCCCTAGGAGGAAATGTGGTTATGTGGAGGAACAAGAAACAACCAATAATTGCATTATCTAGTGTGGAAGCTGAGCATATAGATTTAATCAAAGGTATTAGCGAGAATCTGTGGATAAGACGTATCCTTGTAGAGATTGGAACAGAAAATAAAAATCCCAAAGATGTGTATGTAAGGTAACAGTCAATATTATTCGTGATCATGTCCTACACGATAGAACAAAACATTTTAAGCTAAATAATCATTGCATGAGCAGAGAGAAAATCAACCAAAGACAGGTTCATATTTAGTATGTAAAGTCAGGAAATCAAGCTTTATATGTGCTTATTAAGGGAATAGCCAGATCTCTCTTAGACCATTCTTGAGTACGCTAGTGTTAGAAGCATGTACTCACCAGATTGAGGAGGGTGTTAAAGGCAATAAGTCCCCATTCATATTTTATTCTATCCCTTTCTCTTTCATCCTTTATTATTATTTATTATCTTTATTTTTTTGTAACTTTATGGGGTCCAATAATATCTGGGCCCCTCGTAACCCCATAAGTACGGGAGACAGTGTGTTAAGCGCTTGAGTCCTCTTCAATTCTCTCTCCAAAAACCCTACACAGCACCAAGGTCACTGCCAGATGAAGTTTTACACAAACATTTACCTTCTTCCCTAAAATAGGCATTTTTAGATTCTAATCTTTCACTTCATATTACCATATCTTGTGGTTGGATTCCTAAACAAGAATCTGATCCCCTAAATATTAAAGGGATCACAAAATCAATAGATTAAAACAGGATCGACCTTCATAGAAAATAACTCAACTTGATTTCAAATTAAGAAGCTCCATTTTATTTCTTATTTTATTTATTCTTTATTTTAAATTTATTAAAGAGGAGATAAACATAAAATATAAGTTTATCTTCATATTAACGAGGAAGTATCTATCAAATAAGAAGCTATTGATATGATTTATCCTATGATAGTGAGAAACATAATAAATAGATTGAGGAGATGTAGAAAAAAATCATAGAGGGAGATAAGAAGGAAGCCATATCATTAAGAGCCAATACAAAAGAAGGAGATAACAGAAATGACTTGGGGATAAAGCCTATCATAATTAGTCAGAGTAAATGGGGAAGAGATGGGTTCCTATGGACATTAAAAAGGGGTTGAAATTGTGTAAGATAGGCTAGGAAAAGGGGTGAAGATGATACATATATAGATTTCAAAGATACTTTTAGGTGGCCCCAAGAATTATTTATGTGATTAAGATTTAAGGAATACATATCTTTATCCCAGAGTAAGCTTCACCTGCTGGGTATCCAAGACACATAAGCAGGAGATGAAGAAAAATTAGGTGTATTAAGCACCATTGTAATTTATTTCACACCGATCAAAAAATATTTTTAAATTTTTTATCTTGCTCAGAGACATATTTAGAGATTGGTGTTTAGAGAAACAAGAGATGATTGGTGTTTAGAGATTGAATTAATCAAAGAGTTACAAGAGAGGATGAAAAGATAATAAGAATATCATACTAGTAAGGGATTCAATTATTATTAAATTCTAGATAATAAAATGTAGGAGTACTTATGAATATACGGATAGATGGAAGATAGTAAAGTAGTTACAGAGAAGAAAATTTTCAGGAAAGAGGGAAAAGCAAGTCAAAATGAAGGATAGTAAGTGGAAACTCGAAGTGTTTGTGGAAATGCCAAAATAAGAGAGAGAATCTTCATTTAGAATTTTATAATGTAATTATTTATTGAATTAGAAGCTTAAAATTGAGAGAATTTGGATGCATTTTCTAGATTTTATTTAATTAAAAATAAAGATAAAATGTAGAATGTTTGAAAAAGATGAACTCCGATTGTTCGAGGAAATTTCTAAAAGAGAGATAAAATATCTTAATATGAAATTTGTGCTCCAATTTTATGTGTGTATATTTTATGAATCTTTATGGACCATATAATTCTACATAAATGATTTTTGAAACATGTTGACCAAGTAAAAAAAATTTCCATGGAGGGTCAGCATTGGCTTCAAAACCTTTTACAAATGGCATCTTCCTCCAGATTACCTCTCTTTTCTATTCTTTCCTATCATTCTCTCATGTTTTTTCTTCAGGTCCAAGTCTGTCACCGCCTTTGAAAGAAATATTCAAATGGAAATGAAAATAAATGAGAGGAGATTCCTCCATTCACAGTTCAGAATGGTTTTCCATTAAATTGAAAAGAGATGATTGTAGAAGTGAACATAGAAGAATTTTATAGGTCAGGCTATGCACGAGTTCATTTTTTAATTAATTTTGAGATCATTCCTCTGGCTTCTTGTCGAAGTGGACTGCTGCCCTACTTCTTCATTGTCAAATCCATCAGCTGCCATGGAAAGGGCCCGAAAGTAAATTTTTTGACTAAATCACAACCATGGATCCCCTTTAGATACAATGGTCCTCGATCCACATTATCTATGCCTCATCATATGTCAACTCTATATGTTTTCTTCCATTCTTCCATGTGACCACCTATGATTGCCATTTAAAAAACACTACGGCCCCCAAGCCTCAGTCAGCTTCTCCTTTAAGCGCATTTGGCCTACCCACATTTCAGCTCTCAAATTTGGCGCGCATTGGCGGTGTTGCGGCCTATAGTGGCCTCAGCAATCATAGGTGCGGATATGGCTGCCAAAACACTCGAGCCTACGGTGGCAGCCAGCGGCCATCTTAGTGCTTTTGGCTATGGTTGCGGCATCGGCTATCAAAGTTCTCACACCTGCAGCTGCGGCTACAACTGTGGCATGTGGTTGCCTCAGCACCCACTACTGAAGCTGAGTATGAGGCTGCTACTCTTTGTCTCAAACCGCGTTGTCATTTTTTTACAAATTATTTTCTATAAGTACCTGAATATCCACCATTACCTCATAATTAATCCACTAATTTTTTTCTTACCAATAAGGGTCAAACATTATACTGCACTTAAAATGTTGAGGTTATATTCATCGGCCCCTTCATGCAGAAATTGTGCCAAATTCAGGAAAAAAATAAAAAAATATATCAAAGAGGTGAATTAATTCATGAAAAGTGATTATTCACCAAACACAGAGACATGCACCATTATCCAATGTTTAAGACATGATATGACCTTTAAATCATAATTTGCATGTATGAATTTAGATTTATCAGAAGGGTCAGGTCATAGAATGTGGTGGTGAAGTGGAGGTTAACACGGGTCACTCATCAATCTTTAGTACTTCAACCCTTTGATTTTCATGTATGTTCTGATACCTTACCAGGTACCCTTGCCATTTGGGACTTGCCCAAACATTGTCTAATACCATAGTTTGTAGCATCTAAAATATATTCATGTTCTGTTCTAATAGTTTAACTTTTTAATGCGTACTTATGTTAAAAGATGAAGGGACTTTCAAAGTTGGGTCATATTATTACTCAAGTTTTTGAATTTATTTTACCCCCCCTCCCCCCCAACTTATATTGACAAATATTTTTCTTCAAAATATGATAGTTGATAGAAGAGATCCCCTTGGTATTTCATGCATGGACCTCAATGCATAATAAATGGGTAATTTCAAGAAATAAAATCATTACAAACCTGAGGGGTAGTCTTCTCCATACGACATGCCCTTGTTTTCATTTTTTCTTAGCCTCCTAATGATTTACTATCATTTTAAAATAAATTTTATGCAATTAAATATAGAAAGAACACCAACAAACTTAAAGGAAAACTAAATAAGAAATGATATAAGAAATTTAGTTATCAGTGTTGTTGAACGGAAAACCATTCAATAACACAATATTGAAAAAATAACAAAAAATTGGAAAAAAATTCACCACTATTTTAACTCAAACAAGATGGGAAAATTCCTAAAAGAAAGATTCACTCATGGCTTAAAAAATAAATGTAAATTATGGTCAATAGGCATATAATAAAAAGTTATATCTCAAAGCTCCTTTCATAGCTAGCTTGCTCCAAATTGTTGATGATCGGCATACTCTTATTGGAAGATCGAGCATCGTATATTTAAAAATTAACTTTTGAAAGATATGACCAACTTAGGAGAAGAAGTTACAAAATATATGGAATGGTGGTGCCATCCTATACTCAATATCGTTTTTTATCTTTAAGCTGATCAATAGGTTGTGCTGAAAATCATTAATTTTTTTATTTTTAATTATATTCATTTTTCCTTCATATATTTCAAAGAAATATCATCATCATTACTCATGGAAAAATTAGTTACATATTCTATGATATTTCAATTGAAAATTACCTTTCCCATGACTACCTTCATTCAAAAGTAAAATCTACGTATGGAGAATATCATCATCATCCCCTTCTTCAAATATCATACAAATGTCACATATTATTTCATCCAGATCACCCCAATAGTACTCTATTTTTAATTTTCTTCTAAATCTGTTGTTGGATAATAATGCATGTCGATTCAATGCAGTAATTTGTAGCAGATCAACATAACATCGAGTGGAGGACTTGCTTACAGCACCCTCCATATTTTTCTATTCATTTTCAGTGTTTCTGCTTAGGAGATAATTTAACATCCTCTTTTTGTCCTTGTTTGAAGTCAGTCACATCGTTTTTTACTTTCTGGGGATGCTGATCACATGGTTTTCGTTGACTTTCAGGTTGACAATATCCATGATTTTCCCTTTGAAACTCCAAAACTGGACATTCTTCTTCTGCATGATCATAAGTACAGTACACAGAACAATATGAAGAGACAATTTTGGAATTTTCATGCCTTTGTTTTTATTTGTTTGATTAGCGTGATAAGAAAGGTTGCAGAAAAGTGGTGGACGGTAAAAAAATTGTCCCATATGATCATGTGGGAACTTTTACTTGTAAAGCTAAGAGGATGAGTCCAAGAAGTTACCTGATAAGGTTAATGTTTGTTTGAAAATGTTAGAAGTTGAAGAAATCAACACCATGATGATCTAGATTGGCGTAAAAGGTTGGGACACATAGATTTTAGATCCCTGACTTAACTGCCGCGCCATAAGATGGTCCTTATACCCCCCTTGAATGAAGACCGTAAACAAGTCGTGTAATGATTATATTGCTAGAAAGAAATTGTGGAACTCCTTCCAAATACATAACTCACGTACAGATCCACCAGTCCATTGGAACTGATTAATGGGAATATATGTATCCCGATATCTTCCGCTAAATTAGCTGGACACATACCTCTATATTGTTGATTGATGGCTTCTGAGGCCTGATGGGGATGTCAATTTTGAAGCAAAAGTCTGATTCTATTAAGGCTTTTAAGAGATTCAAAGGTTTCGAAGAGGCAGAGACGAAGGAGAACAGTAGGTGCTTAAATACTGATTTTTTCATAGCCCAAGGTGGGCAAGAAGCAACTTACTACCCCCTATTCACCTCGACAGGGTAAGATCACTTGGAAGAAGAATATGAACATAGTTTCCTCTGATTAGAATCCTGTTAAAAAGTAAGTTATTATATTTGGATCGCAGGGGTAATCAGTGAATATTTGACTTGATCGATTAAACGGATTTGCTGCTAATATCCTGAATGAGCGCCCCCCAACTGCCTCCCCTATATGAATCATGGACTGGCAGGAGGCCAGATGTGGGGGCACATAAGAGTGTTTGGTCGTATTGCCTGCCTTCGTCAACACTCTCTGTGAAATTTTAGTTAAGAAACATAAGCAAGGTTATGATCTTCATCGGCTAGGAAGTTGTTGAAGATTCAGAGCATATTTATTTAAATGCATACGCATCTTTTAAGAGAGAGGGATGCGAGACATGCGAGAGGAGATACAGGAAACTGAAAAGAATAATACTTCAGAATCGGTATTGCCACCATCGAGATGCTGACCAATAGGTGAGATTTTAAAAGAGAAAAATGTCGATGGTGAGATAATCGGACGCAATACCAGATTAGTGGCTAAACGCTTTCTAACGAAGCAAGGATCTGGTTTGAAGAAGTGTATGCACCTGTTGGTAGGATGGAAACTATTTGTGTCTTAATGGTTCTTGCAGCTCAAAGGAGGTGGAAACGTGAAATCTGCCTTCCTCAAAGAGACGTTTTTGATGAAGAATTTTATGTAAATGCACCAATGATACACGAATATTGATGAGCATCTGATCTTGCTTGATTTTACCAATAACTCTCCAGAAGATACAGTATCCGTGAATATAATTCAGTTCGTAGAGATCATAACAGAACGCTCATATTCACTAATCATGGATAAACAGTTTGTTGGACGATAGCCAACAGAACGACTTAGCCTATTATTGTGTTGTTTAAATTTGGTCTTGTTTCCGTTGCGGAATAGCTGATGTTTTCGAAGCTCGCCTTATCTCTTCTCTCGGAGATCTCTCGTGTGGTGCCATCGCGACTCCGATCATCAAGAGTTTAGCGCCTTCAGAATATGAAAAAGAACTGCCTCAATAATAAATAAGACGAATAAAGATCCGAATATTGCGATTTAAAGTTCACATGAGTAAAAAACATAAAAAATGTCGCATTGTTCTAACCCAAGAGGTGCATAGATAGGCTAACCCACTAAGTTCCGGGCGCAATTCTGCAGCACTTGGTCACTTTCATTAAATTCCTTAGTAAGAAAGTATCTCTAAGACTTCAGATGAAGAAAATTAGTAAAAAGGTACGCTCGGTCCAATTTTTCTTCATGACTGCTATTGAGATTCAAAATAAGGTTGCGGGATGATCATTTCTTGATCATAGAAATATAGTCACCGTTGACATCATTCCGTGTCTAGAAAAAGATGCCTTTTGTGACGAGCAAAAACCCTTGCGATCAGCTAAATATAATCTCCGACTTTAAAACTGATAAAGATGATCAGAGGACGTTGTCATTAAGAACGCAGGCCAGAAACCATATGATAAGCTGACTGACAAACAAAAACGTAAGGAGGCAGATAGACAGAGAGAACAGTTCCCGCATAGCGGATTCATCAGAAGGGAAACATCAATATCAGTGCATGCTCCGCTTTATGTGTTTGTTATTTTCTGTTATCACTCTCGAGCTGTTGTCCGCAAAAGGAAACTGATTGATTATGTACTACGATTTAAATCAGGCAAAGAGTGTGGGAATGTGGTAACGTGTTGGATTGGACTGCCAGGCAACTAGACACCGATCGCGAGAGCGCACACCCACAGCACAAATTCGTGCTGGACGACGCCAGTCGATAGCAAGGTGAGCCTCACAGCTGTGTGCCTGTCCTTTTGCTCGAAGAACCCTGAACCGCCCTTTTTTATTTTATATTCTTTTATTTTCTACCGTTTTTTTATTCTTTGTTCTCTATTCTTTCCTTCAATTTTTATGTATTTCTGAGAAATATCAAGTCTATCCCGCTTGAAGTTGGAGCTTTCCTGCCCATTCTTTCGCCGCCCCCCTCTCTCTCATACCGTCGCATCACTGATGTCACTCTTGCCGTCATTTTCCACTGCTTTGGTCTTCGGATCTCGCCAGCAGCACTATTTCGTTCTGGCTTCCTTGTAGATGTGTCCTGTCTCTCTCTCACACACCCGCTCTCACTCTCTCTCTCTAGACTTCATGGATTCTAGAAGTAGGCGTTTCATTGCAAGTTCTCGAACGAATTGGTGAAGAGAGTACAGGACGAGGTATAACCTTGTTCCCCTCAAAGCTCTTCTTTTCTGGTTGTTCGCGAATCTCCGATATGATCATCTGCCGTTGGAGTGCCTTTCTTCTATGCCTCCTGCTTCTACTGCGCTGCTCCGAGGCAAGAATTATAACCCAAGGTACGTTCTTTTTCACGCCAATTTTTCTAGGAACGATCGAGCTGCTTACCAATCCTTGTCTGTACAGGCAGAGAAAGAGTTCCCGGTGTTTCGTTGAAGTCGAAGGGAGATGAAGGAATGATGGTGAAGATAAGGGTCGGGTCCAGGCCGCCTCATTGTGAGAGAATGTGCCAGGGGTGCGGCCACTGCGATCCAGTCCAAGTGCCCGCGGTCCCCATGGCTCGCGTCGGTGGGCTCTCCTTCCGTCGCGACGACGGTAGCTCAAACTACAAGCCCGTCAGCTGGAAATGCAAGTGCGGGGATCTCATCTTGAACCCATGATCCCCCCTTTCCCGGCCATGCCCTCAACTCTCTCTTTAGTTTTGCGAGATGGGTAGAGAGAGAATGTGGGCTACTCATCAATTGAATGGCCCTATCGTTGTTGATTACTCACTCGTTCTTGATTCTGTAAAGCGCGCTATCGTCCTGGGGGATACGAATACATAATTCTTATAGGGTATGTTGAGCGGAAACTGCGGAATTTGAGTTTGATTTTGGTATGAAGTTTTCGCACTCTCTCTAGGCTTCCCAATTGGGTGGAGAGAGAATGTGGCTTATTAATCGTAGGAATAACGCTATCGAAAAATCACCATGTACACATATCTGTACTGCATGTTGAGCTGAAACTTAAGAATTTGCGAATAACTTCGCTAGATTTTGCCCGTAAAAGTCGAACCTCCCGGTTATTGTCGAATTATTTATGACTACGCAAGAAACGAAAAGCGGGATCAGAGGAAAGCAGAGCCTCTATTCTGAGCACTCCTATCTTTCTCGTCACTCTTCCTTGAGCTGTCCATTCAACGAGAGGCAGGCTTCTCTCTCTCTCTCTCTCTCTCTCTCTCTCTCTCTCTCTCTCTCTCTCTCTCTCTCTCTCTCTCTCTCTCTTCGTCTTCTCCGCGCCAGGAGCTAGTGAAAAAATGAAGCCCTAAAGGAAATGTTCACCTGTCCCCTCATTTGCCAAAATGGCTGGTGGTTGACATTGAATTTAATGCAGGAAATCATTACATTCTGTCCCAACTCAATCCTGAACATAAACCATCGACCTAGGGCTCCTCGTCCTTTGTTGACCGTACTAGACCACGGTAGGACTCTAGTTTTATCGTAATGACTTATATGAAACATACTTTCTGTGTAATTATTATTTAGATATATTTATATTTTCTGGGTTCTTTTTTACTTTTATTCGTTCGATCAATATCGATGTTACTTCTCAATCAAATTGAAGTGCTGTGACGGAAAAAGAAAATCGTAACTATATACTCTTGTGTAGAGATCAGAGAAAATCTAACGTTCGTAAACAAATCTTCCGTGGCAAAAACACTCCCGTTCTGAGAAGCTAAAGCCACGAAAACATTACTGTCATCAGATTATGGTAACGAGTAAATCTATTTTATTTGACGTTCTCGATTGGCAAGGACGCTAAGCGCGCAAAGAAGATCAGAATTTATGCTGATGAGTGGAAAGCAGCAACAAAAATCCAGAAAATGAATCGAGTATAGAGCACGCCGAGGGGGTTGGAGTGGATTGACTAGGTACAGTACACTACAGTAAATTTTGATGAGAACACGATAGGGGCGAAATCCGAAAACCCAGTTTCTGACCATGTCGCATGACAAAAGATCCTCAGCGACGGGTGTGGGATAAGTCTTATCAGAGAAATCTTTGACTTTGGTCGACCTGAATACCACTGTGACTGAGAAATGGTAAATTCAAGGAGGTAAATGTTACAGTAGGAAATATGGCAATTTACCCCTGCTGGAAGAACAGACAGCTTTTGCGGTCTGCATCTACAGTTGAAAACACTTCACGACTCCTGTTGCGCATGAACTAAAAAAAGAGAGAGCAGCAGCTGAGGAAACAATTCAGCATGTGCCAACCGAGAAGAATAACCGCCAGGTCTTGTAAGATTAATCTTGATTATTCCTTTAAAAAAGGGTCAGTTATGATAGTGTCTGATATCTGTGATAAGACAGCCAATCTATACTACTATAAAGCAAATACATGTGCGCCTCTGGCCTCTGATTGGCTGACAAAATAGTGGGAGAGATGAGAGAGAGTGAGAGCGCCTCACGCGCCTCCTTTCCCGGCCTCCCGCGCCCCTCCCCCCCGCCGCCCCGCCCTTCGAGGCCTTCTGGACGCTTCTGGACGCTGATTGGCTGACTGAGCGGCGAAATGATGGTGCTCGCGAAGGAGAAGCAGAAGCAGCAGCTCAGATCTCTGCTGGCGATCTCCGTGGAGGCCGCGGAATCTCAAAATCAGTGCGCTCGATCCGATTCTGGCAATCATAGCGTTGATCAGCAGTTGCGGAATCCGAATAGCTTCTGATCTCAAAGAATCGCCGAGAAAATCTGCCCACTAGAAGAGGCGCAAAGAAGAAGAAGACGAAGAAGGACAACGGAGAAGTTTCTGCCTCTCCAGGCATCTCCAAGAATAGGAAGAGAGGCGACGATGCGGAGACGAAGAACAGGAATAAGAAAAAGAACAAGATTAAGAACAAGAAGAAGAACGCGAAGACCGAAGCAGAGGAAGAGATTTCTACGAGCGAGAAGAAGGATGATCTTCTCTTCTGTGGTTTGATCCGATTAAAATCTGCAGAGATGAAGACGCAGGCACGAAGGTGTACGTGTTGGGGAATTCTGTACTACTCGACGGAAGACGAGAGCTTCTTCCAGGGCTGCGGGACTGTGACCGAACTCGACTGCATGATATTCCGTGAGAGCGGCAAATTCACAGGAATCGCCGTTGTTTCATTCAAGGTCCGCCTTCTCTCTATCTGATAGTTTATGAATTCATCTCCGTAGACTGAGATTTTCACATGGTTTGAGCGCAGATGGAAGCAGCCACGAAGAGGGCCTTGCGCTCGGTTGCTCTGACAGGTATGATCAAATTCGTTGATATTTATCTTCTTTGTTCAAAATTTGCTGATATTTTTCTACTTTCATCTAAATTCGCTGAGATTTATCTACTTTGATCTAAATTCCCTGAGACGTATCTACTTTGATCCAAACTCACCGGAATTTATCTACTTTGATCCAAATTCGTTGAGATTTATCCACCTTGCCCTAAATTCGCTGAGATTTATCTATTTTGATCAAAATTTGCTGATATTTATCTACTTTGGTCAAAATTTTCTGCAATTTATCTACTTGGATCCAAATTAGCTGATTTATCTACTTTGATCTGAATTCGCTGCGACTTATCTACTGTCACCAAAAAAATCGCTAGGGTTTTATCTACTTTGATCGAAATTAGCTGAGATTTATCTACTTTAGTCTAAATTCGCTGAGATTTATCTATTTTGGTCAAAATTCGCTAATATTTATCAACTGTCCCCAAAAAATTTGCTGGGATTTATCTACTTCGATCCAAATTCGCTGAGATTTATCTTCTTTGGTATAAATTCACTGAGATTTATCTATTTTGATCAAAGTTCGCTCATATTTATCTACTTTGATCAAAATTCACTGCAATTTATCTACTTTGATTCAAATTAGCTGATTTATCTACTTCGATCCAAATTCGCTGAGATTTATCTGCTGTCCCCAAATAATTTTACCAGATGGTTAGGGTTGATATTGACCAGTTTGTGGAGCCTTTGACAGCTGCCTACAGTTCATTGTTGAACGGAAGATATCAAAGTGTTTCTTTTTTTTTGAAGAAACAGAAGAGATCAAAGTTGGGCACGAAGCTCATGTCATGAGATTCTTATTGGAATTTTCCGCGGTTGTGGGGATTGAAAATTATGTATTTTTATGGAAGGAATGAGCCTCAAGGTGATATTGTTAGCCAAAATGAAACAGCTCGCTCTTGATTATTGGGTTCTGCAGGGAAGAAGATTTCTCCACCCTTAATGAAAGAAAGCACACGTAATTCTTTTGCGCAACTATTTGCATGTTTCTTGCAACCTTCTTTGTCATTTGACCGTTGAACTTTGAACTTGGATCATTTCTGCTCGAATAAATATCTGGCTGACATGAATCATAAGCGAAATGGAAGACAAGACTCAGTTCAATTCGCGAAACCCATGTATATTGAGTGGTCATTGGCCGAGATGAAGGTCGTGGCAGGAGGGGAGGGGGTGCATATGTTTACGAATGCTCTCTCCCCGGTGACAACGTCGCGGTGAGGGACCTGAAGCGTGGGTTCGTGGCGTCAAACTCGAAGGATTACTCGGTGAAGGAGGTGGCGAGCTTCACCCCGCAGGTTATCATCACGAACTCAAAGGATTACTCGCCCCTCCTTCCTCCACCGGCAGCCAAGGAAAATCCACAAGCTTTTGTTCTATGTGCTTCGTCAAAGTGGCTGAAGATGGGATTTTTTTCCTCTCTCCAATGTCCCTGCCTTTTCTCCTCTCTCTCTATAGATGTTTATCCTTTTTTTTTATTTTTTAAGTTTTCCAAAATCTGGGGATGATTTGTTGTTAACCTTTATGATTTAAAGAATTTGAGATACCGATCTATGACTTATAGAACAACTGATGCCCAAAACCCGGTTTAAAAGAAATAAAAAATGGCCCTGCTTTCTCTCACCTCTCTCTCTACCCTAGACGAGCCTTGCGAGCGGGCCCCACTAGTATCTAGTATCGAGATAAAATTGGGACGGTTAGGGAACGGCGTCCAGGACATGGACGGGAGTGTGATGTGGAATTCACCAGGATATCGTGTCCTAGGATTTAAAAAATTTCGTCACTTTTTTATTCACCCATTGTATACAAAAAAGAGAGCTGTCGTCTCATCCTTGTCATGCCACTGGACGGCAACTCAGTGATAGGACACAAAAGGATAATCAATAATTAAATATTGTAATTATTTAATTTTAACATTTTCTAATCCCTCTTCCTGTTTCCCTCCCCTAGTAAAAGAGAGAGATTTTCTCCCTACCCAGTATAGGATGACGGTATCGGGACGCATGTTGAATTGGGTATCGTAGAGTACTATTCTGATATCCGGTTATCAGATGACAATATCGGATATCAGTTGCTACAGTAACGATATCAGATATCGGATCTCAGAGTTGGATATCGGATTTCGATATCCAACAAATTAATCCTTGTAAAAATAAGGTGATTAGCTGAAACTTGTAAGTCAGAATGGGTTGGAGAGGAAATTCTTTCGGCCAGCAGGTAATTAGAGAATCTTTTAAATATATAAATAGCTTCATAAAATATATATGCTTCAAAATTTTTGTTTTCTTCCATTCAAAAATGTTGTATACGTATGTCGATATCCGAATATTGACATACATATACAACACCCAAATGTTTTCTTCCATATGAGATAATAAAATTCAGAGTTTACTCTGAATGGAAGTAAACATTTGGGTGTTGTATACGTATGTTGATGTCCGGATATTGGCTCCAATATCCGGATATAGGATTGTATCCTAGATCCGCCCGTCCGTAGCCTAGTCCATATCCGTCGCGATATCTGTTATAGATAGGAATGTCGATATCAGTTGGATATTCGATATCCAGTATCAGAAATCACCTTGTCATTTACCAAATATCAGATATCGGATATGGAACGAATATCGGATAACTGCCTATCACTACCCTCCCCTCTCTCTAATGGGAAATGTTTAAATGCCTTCCCTCTCTCTCTTCTTTGACTTTTCTTCTCCTTCTCTTTTCTCTTTTCTCTTTTCTTCTCTCTCTCACGTTCTTTCTCTTTCTCCTCCCTCAGCCCCCTTCTTTGACTTTTCGTCTCCCTCTCTCACGTTATTTTCTCTCTCTCCTTAATAAACTCCTTTCTTTGTCTTTTCTTCTCCACTTTTTCTCTTTTTATCTCTCAGTTCTCCCATCCTCTTACCTGCCCACTATTGTTGACTATTCCACCATTCTCTTCCCTCTCTAATTTTCTTTCTCTCTCTCTCTTCTACAACCTCCAAATTGACTTTTCTCCGACCCCTCTCCCTCACCTTTCCCCACAACTTCCTCTACGTGAACCACCTTCCCCACAACCATTCTCTCTACCACTTTCTCTTAAACCACCATTTCGAATTTGACATATTGTTTTCTTTGTAACTGCATGTTTCTTTTCCTTTAGAAGAGCCATGAGCCTGCTTATATGAACACTTTTGCTTAAGAATTATTGTGAAGTTGTTTTGTGAGAAAGATTGATTCCTTCGTGATTTCTTCTGGCGATAACGGATCGACAATGGAACGAGTACATGGCTTGTCTTCTTCAACACAGTCAACTCCTCTAGGGTTTCTCCTTTCTCTTTCTCCATACTTTAACCTCTCCATCATTTACCTATCATCTTATTCCCAACATCCCTATCATTAACACTTTCCTTCAAATTAACCTGCCATCTTCACCTAGTTCAACTTGTCATACTTCTTCTTTCACTTCATCAATTTCCACACCTTATCCCATCCAATTCATCCAACTTCACACTTCGCTTCCACTCCGTCCACTTTACCCATCAACATTCTCGTGTCGATCAAATCACACACTTCCATTTATCCATCTTCCCACACACTCCCCTATCTTCATTCGCATCGCTCCTAGAGCTGCAGATCAACATCAACCAAGGCCATTCAACATCAAGATATTCAAGCTATTGGCTCCCATCTCTCAGGTACCTTGAGACACCTTAACTTTTGAGATATTTATGGTTCATGATAATTATTAATTTGCTCTAGTGAGATTTAATTTAGAATTTCCAGTGTTAAACTTTAGACGACCATTTCATATACAATATTTCCATTATATTAAAGTATTACCAAAGTGCCTCATAGAACCCCTGCTCCATTTACGTAGTTCCTTTCTACATGATTAAACTGAATTCGGATCACCCTCAAGGAACTCATAATTAACAATATATTTGTATTAGTTTACAAAATTCATGAATTTATTTTTGTGTCCCGCATCACTCTCAATACCTCTCTCTCAGTCCTCTCTCTCGCTTCCTCTTTTTCAGACTCTCTCTCTCACACACACACACATCTCCTCTTTCTCAGACGCCCTCTCTCTCACACACGCTCACTTCCTCTTTCGCAGACTCTCTCTCTGGTTCTCCCTCCCACCCTCTCTCTCTTTAGGTATCCGCCCCTCTCTAACTCCTTCTCTGTATTTCGGTCTCCCCCTCTATCAAACTCTCTCTCCCTCTTGTGGTATCCTTCCCTCTCTCTGTTTTGGTCTCCCCTCCCCTCTCTAACTCCCTCTCTCTCTTTCGGCCTCCCCTCCCCCATCTAACTGCCTCTCTCTCTTTAGATCTCCCTCCCCTCTCTAACTCCCTCTCTCTCTCTTTCGATCTCCCCCCCTCCTTTGAACTCTCTCTCCCTCTTTTGGTCTCTCTCTCTTTCTCTCTCTCTCTCTATATATATATATATATATCTCCCCCCCCCTCTCTAACTCCCTCTCTCTTTCAGTGT
Source organism: Wolffia australiana (assembly GCF_029677425.1). Lineage (NCBI taxonomy): Eukaryota > Viridiplantae > Streptophyta > Magnoliopsida > Alismatales > Araceae > Wolffia > Wolffia australiana. Next base: position 1,198,695 of record NC_135848.1, read on the forward strand.
CCTGCCCCTTCCATCTCTCCCCTCCAACTCCCTCTCTCTCTCTTTCGGTCTCCCCCCCCTATCAAACTCTATCTCCCTCTTTTGGTCTCCCCTTCCCCCTCTCTCTTTCTTTCTCCCCCCTTTCTCTCTCTCAGACTCGCTCTCCCTCTCTCTTTTGTTATCCTCCTTTTTCTCTCTCAGACTTGCTCTCCTCTTTTGTTCTCCCCCCTCTCTCTCCTCTCTCTCTCCTCTCGGTATTCTCCTTTTATTCTGAATATAACACAACTTTATAATCCTTTTTTCATCATTTAAAATTTTGTCAGCATCTTCATACGTAACAGCCATCCTGTCCTGTCACATCACTTGTTGTAGACCCTCTGTCACCAATGTCGTGTCGCAATCACATCATCAGTCACGGATCCGTCACGTGATGAATGAGGAGATGTATAATGTTTGTCTATTTTAGATACCGGATATTGGATGTTGAATATCCATCCAGTACTAGATATCCAATCGAATATCCAGGTATCAGATATCAGTATCCTTACCAAAAATTGATATCCTGATAACATTATCTGATATCCAGCTACAGGGTTGAAAGACAAGCATGCATTGTCCCATATGGAAAGATAATAAGTTTTACATTACTATAAATGCTTATTTACAAATTTCAGTTGTAAAAAACTATGCTCTCTATCCATTGTGACTACTATGGCTGAATAAAACTCATATTAGGCCCCCCAGTCTTGTACTAATTGGCCCATTTTATATCGGGCTACACCAAATCTGAAATATCATGTGGAATATTAATTCAAAATCTCTAAGAATCATAATTAATCATCAAACATACTATATAAAGCTCCCTATAGCTTAGTTAGGCATTTCAAATTATTTAAAACATATTTCTATTTATATGTCGGATATCAAAAAAACCGATATCCAATATCGTCTTCCAACTCTTGAAATGAAGACAGATGTCGATAACACAACAGATAACGGTATCAGATACCAGTTCTATGGCAACCGATATATGATATCGGGACGGATAATGGTATCTGATATCGATTCTCTAGCAACCGATGTATGATATCGGGACGAATAATGGTATCAGATATGGGTTCTCTAGCAATCAATATCTGATATTGGGACAAATAATGGTATTATATATCGATTATCTGTATCGACATCTGGTATCCAGGTAACAAATAAGCCCATTCCCGATATCATCATCCGGTATCTTGCTTGGGATGGGAAAACACTACTTTACAAGCTGGAGTTATTGATCTAGAGAAGTATGTGTCACAACAGTTATAAAAGTCACTTCTTCCATGTCTGTCTGTTTTATTTAAAGTTTCTTCATAAAGTTTGTTTGAAATGTTGTTTCCATGCATTATAAATGTGCATGGCATGTATTTGATGAATGTAAGTGCAGTTATTTCCTTTCCCCAATCTCCCTCGCTCTCTTGTCTCTTATGTTCCCTTATGTGTAAAATTATGAGGGAGCCTTGTTTTTTCCAACAGGTCTGTGTCGAGAGAAAGGGGAGGTCTAAATAATGCCTTTTAATCAAGATGGTGGAAGACGGCTAAGGGTATCAGATTGCTACACTTATCGGTAGAGGGTCGATCGTCGAGCTAGAGATATCGTGGTGGGAGACTAATTCTAGGAATAGGAGGCTACATCTGGCTGGCTAGCAATCGTGATTATTCTTCAGGATACTCTCAACCTCAAGATCTGTGAACTGTACTGTTATGTTTGTTCCTTTCTATCATCATGGTGGTGGAGTCGCATCATTGGTATCGTAGCCACAATTTTGGCACCATGACAGTCAAGGAATTGGAAATAAAGATGGTGGAGGATCCGGATAAGTATTTTGCACTGATTCAGGATTGCATGATCTAAATGCATGAAGATATTTAGTCAATGGATGAGAAATGGTAGAGGTCACAAGACGAATTAGCAGAAGACTGGGAAGGATAACCACTATTTTTAGGCATGAATGCTGCAATCAAGAGCTTCAAGACTTTAGGTGTCATCATAAAGAACAATGGGAACGGGTGAGACAGAAGAGATCACACAGAAGGTTAAATCAAAGGAGGCTAAGTTCAAGCGAGATTGATGGGAAAGAGAGGAAGGACCTTATGTACCAGTGTTGGTGAAAAAATTGGAGGCACCAAAAGTGAAAGGAGAAGATGTAGAAGGTTGGTTGAAGAACATGTAATGATGGTTTCAAGTTCAGAAAATACCAGAATAAAAATGGATTGAGAAGATAACGATGTGTTGAAGGAGAGCGGCATTGCAATGGTTAATATAGCCTGAAGATATATATACATTTAATGGTTGAACTGATTTTAAGTAGCAACTGACTTTAAATAGCAAGCATGCATGCGCTTTGGCGATCTAATATCTGACAATATGCATATCAGTTCTTGCATATCAAAAAAAGGGGAACCATAATGAATATAGAACAGAATTTGAGCAGCTCTTGGTATACATACCGTTGATAGATGAAACTACCATGGAAGAGGTTTTCTTGAAGGGGCTGAAGTGAGATATTGACGTGGAAGTTATCCAAGGAAAGATCATTGGGCTTATGTAACTTCAAGGAAGAGGCTCTATGGAAAACCAATAATTAAAAAAGGCAGTCACATACTGATAAATACTTTTGTAACGTCAAAGGGAGACGACCTCCCCCAAAAGTCGTTATTTTGAAACAATGCTACATGCCCCTTTTATGATCTTGTTTATAATTTCAAACACTTTGATTTTATTCTTTGTGATGTGTGAAGACCCATGTATTCTTCTTCCCTTTTGAGATATCATTATTATATTGTGTTTGTTTATAGTCGCTCCATGTTATTGTAGGTTTATCTCCTAATCCAGTATGTCAATTATTTCAAGAAATATCCACCTAATATTATACATGGCCTAAAAATCTTTACAATGATAACACTCTTTTAGTTTCTTTAATCTCCATCACCAAGCCATTGTGCTTGACTTAACATTATCCATCAGATGAATTGTCTTCACATGTATTCTCTGAACGATGTATCAGAATCCAAAGATCATCACTTGCTTGGTATTGTCACCATTGTCTTTGAAATGATCATCCCTCGTTATCTTTGGATAATTGGGTGTGTGAAAGCTGTTGAGAGAGGTGTTAAGAAAGGAAACAAGAAACCCTATAATCGATGGGGAAGATGGGATCAGAGTGAGAGAGAGGGAGATAAAGGAGTGGAGATAGTGGAAGAATAAGTCCACAGTGGGCTAGATGGGCCTTGCAGTCCTACTCTAATAAGCTGCATTCCTTGGGATGTGTTATAGGTTCATGGTATTATATAGGTGCCAAGGGTGTCTTATTCCTCAAGATAAGTATGTAAGATTTTTCAAAAAGTGGTTTTGACAACCTAGCTGATTCACGGTTAAGTCAATAAGGCAATTTCAAAAGACATGGGATCGGAGAAAACTGAATAAAAATAAGTGAGGAACGAAGTGATTTGGGAAATGAGAGAAAACAATAGCTTGACAGACAAAAATAGGTGGAAAACTGACTTAATTTGATATGAGGGTTTCATATACCTATATGGGAACAGAAGCCCTAGTGCAATTCTGATAAGCCTAAAAATGTATGGAAATATGTCGTTGGTTTGACATTTAGCTTATACAATAAAATTTATAAATACCCTTAATCACTAAATATAGAATATAGAGCAAGCAAGGAGTCGAACCACAGGGAGGCAGCAAGTAAGAATTTTTATCCAATTTTTAATGAATTAATCTTGCAATTAATAAACCTTAACTATATTTAATAATGTTTTTAATTAATCAAAATCAAATAAAAAACTAAAGTTTGATTTTATATATTTCAGTCAAAAGGCTCAAGATAGAATTATTTCAATTATAAGATCAGATTAATTCGGATTATTAATTTCTCAATTATTATAAAATTTTAAGACAATTTTTATGAATCAAAATTGGGAATTTAATAATCAAGAAAGGGATTTTTAAATTGGATTTCAAGATGGAAGAATTTTGGAATCAAATTTTATGTTTAGATTTTTTATATATTAAATTAAATTTCCAAATAATAAAAATTGAAATATAGAGAGAGAACTAGACAAATTAACCTAGAGAGAGAAAGTGAAGAATTTGGGGAAAAGATGAAATTCGACCCTAAGTTAAAAATCTAATAATGCAGAAATGTTCAAATTGATGTAGAATTAAAGATTAAAAACCAGATCTTGAATCAGAATCAAAATGCAGTGCTAATTTCATTCAAAACTACTTCTAGGGCATGTACATTTTGCCCATGCCTTGGTGTTTTAGAATCGTTTAAGAAGTTTGAAATACAAATCAGAAACTTACAGATTTGAGTGCAGAATCAAGAACTATCAACTTCCAAAGCAACTCTTGTGTCCTTCCTGGCCAAATCCTTGGAGAGAGCTTCAAAAAATGAATTTCACCCTTTTATAGACCTCTATTTAAAGATCCAACCGTCTGGATTGTAGAGGGAGAAAGGACGAACCTACCCTCAAAATTTCAGCCCAATCTAACATCTAGATCTCTAGATATCGTCATTTTACTATAGATTAATCTAGGCCGTTGTAGATTAATCTAGGCCATTGGATCATCTTGTTATTTTAAAAAAAAATCAATTTTTCTGATTGGCTGACACATGATTTTTCTCATTTTCCGCCTTCTCGGATCACGTTCTGACACATGATTGTCCGCGTCCGCCGCCCTCAATCATTGGCTGATTGAATCTCCTCTTGAATGGCTGAGAGGATGCCACGTACAGCGGTAAGATTACCACTATTTTTAAAAAAATTCGCTAATCGATTTCCGCGGGAATTTAATGCATGCGGGAAATCGAGAAGGGGGCGGCATTTAAAATTTACATGGAATCGATTACCGCGTGCATTTAATGCACGCGGCTTCTCGATTCCGCATACAAGGAATAAATCATAGATGCGGAATCGATTCCTGTGTGCATTAAATGCACGCGGTTATCGATTCCTAAGTCAATGATTAGCCAAATAAAATCGAATGTATTTATTTATTTATTTTTTCGCTGACCGCGCCACGTTACAAGGACTTTTAATCTAATGATTGGCTCGTTATGGCATCGCGATTTGCGATGCCATAATGAGCCAATAATGCTCCTTTTCTTCTCTCTCCTTAATATGCATCATTCATTCGCCTGAATTTCGAGCGAATGACGTGGATGCCATTTAATAAATATAAAATATAAAAAAACATTCTAAAATGTGATATAAATAGAATATGTATTATTTAAATATAAAAAAAATCATTTCTTGGCTAAATATTGGTCAGAAAATTATATAAAATATGGAAAAATTCCAGAAAAATTATGAGAACCCTTATAGCCAAGTATTTAAAGCCCTGTAAAAAATATTTCTTCAATAAAATGAGGTTAAATACCATGTAAAAAATGATAAAAATTTAGAAATAATAGTAAAATCAAAGTGTAACTCGCTAATCTTCAATTTTATATGATAACATGCAAATATGGTCATTAAAGCACATAAATATGTAAAATTCATCAATTAATCCTGTTCATTTACAAGTTATCAAATTCCACAAAAACCATTTTATAATTATAATACGAATGGACAAAAATCTCATTAAAAGATGGATTGGTTGGTTGATTCTCTTGCAAAGTTTTCCACATAATCATCATATTTTCAAAAAGGTATTCCTCTTCTTAGATTATGTAATCATCATAACCAAAGCAAAGGAATTCCTCTTCTTAAACAAAGCAATCCATTTTCATTCATTAAGGCAAAAAAATTTTAATCCATAGTCATCAAACTTAGCACACCACATGTTATAACAAATCAATCTATTTATAGCTAATATATATTCTGATGTGAATGAATTACATGTAACATTTGAGTTAGTTATTTTAAGCAGTTTGAGACTCATGTAAACATGGTCATGGTCGAAAATGATATTATTTTTTAATCTTCCTCTACAAATTTCCGTTAAAATAGTTTTGTCAAAGTCAAACATAAGTCCTATAATATAAGGGTGGACAATTTCAGCATTCAGTTTGTCACAGCTCATCTCTGTTGGATTCAAATAGACAAATGAAGCTAAACCATTTTCCTTTAGTGAGGCAGGATTAAATAAAAAAAATTATACAGGAGAATGACTAATTTTAAGAGGGGCACATTTGTTTGACATGTGCTCTTCAAACTAAGCACTTTGTTATTTATAGCTAATCACTCTTATCTTAATTAACATTGAATAAAGATGACATCAGCCCACCTTTTTAATAATCAAGCCACCTACTTGTGGCTGACAGAGAATTATGATGATAATGAATAACATACGATAGCTAAATAGAATGTTACCTCGGTTATCTTAAGCAGATTGACACTCATAGGGTCAAGATGGCGAATGTTGAAAATTGAGTTATTTTTTACTCATCCTCTGTCAGTTTCTATTGAATCCATTTGGTCAAAGTCAAATATTAGTCATAGATAGGGTTGGACATTTAGGACTGAGGACCGGTTTGATTGTACCGAATCATGACCGTAGGTCCTTCATTTGAGGGTGGACCAGTTTTTCAAACAGGTTAAGGTCCAAGGGTCAAACAGGACCAGAACCAGAAGTATATTATTTCATATTTATTTACGTTTTCATATAATTCTAAAAATATCAAATTGAACTCGACAGAGAGATTTCTATTGAGCTTTGCATAGATACTATAAATTTAACCATCTATGGGCAACTGCTTGATGTAGAGGATATTTAACATTACTATGAACATAAAGTTTATACATTTACTTTTACCAGATTGGGACCAGACTGAAGTTTAGGTAAGGTTTAGGTTTTTGCTAAAAACCTGGACGGGACTAGGACCGTCAAACTCTATTCATAGGATAGAGCCGTTCATCTTCGGACAGGGATCGTCGAATTCTAGTCGTAGAATAGAGTCGTTCATGTCTGTAACGGGACTGAACAAGAACAAACTGGAACCGGACTGAAGTTTAGGTAAGGTTTAGGTCTTTGCTAAAAACCCAGACCGGTCCGGGACTGTCAAACCCTAGTCATAGAATAGAGTCATTCATGACATCATCAATCGCTTGTTGACAAATAAGCTACTGCTTGTTTTCTTTGACTACATTTAGCACAAGTAAATGAACCATTTTCAGTGAGAGAAAATCAACATTGACCACTTTTATAGGGAAACAGCAATAATTTTGTTTGACAAGATTTGTTTGACATATTGTCCCTGTAGTTAGCCCCATTTGTTTATAAAATAAATAAATCAGTAATTGCTCCTTAAGAATAATTATCATTAACCGGGAATAAAGCATGAATAACGTGCCTAAGATTTTCATGCAGTTTTATTTTCACTTTAATGCGGTCAAGGTCAACAATGGAGTACGAGTTGACTGGCCTCGATCAATATTTCATCAGGCCAACCAGTCAAAACCAATGAAAAATAATTTGATCAAAGTCAAAGTCCAGCCATGTGTGGTTAGACTCAAAATAGTAAGCCTGGAATAGAAAGGGACCTGATAATAAAAATCATGTTAGCACAGAGAAAAACTCCGTCGATGATTGTTGACCGGATTCTCAAAAGTTAAAAAATCAAATATTATTAAACAAAAATTATAAAAATAACTGTAAGGTATAAAAGTTTGAGTTTGACAAGGGCAATATTATCTCCTAAACTTGGAATGAGTAGTAGCATAATTATTTTATGAATTACGCTTGAGAATTAATATTGGAAAATGATGCTAACTGATAAATGAGTTATGGGGAGGGCATTTTAGGTAGTTCTTGTGGCCACAGATTTTTTTTCTTTTTTTTGTCTGATTTTTGGTGAACATCGTCGCCAAGGTCGCTTTCGTTGAAGATGTGGGAAGACGAGAAGCGGATAAGATCGTCGCATGTTGGATAAATGAAGAACATGCCAGCAGGATGCAGTCTGAATTCGGCAGAAATTTGAACACATTGACGGTAATTTTCTTTTTTTCTCCATGAAATTCATCTTTACCTGCAAAAGATTTACCTTTTAAATCATATCCTAGAGATCGATTGATATACGAGCGAAATTCGTCGAGAAGTTTTAATTGTTGTTCTTCTTTCAAACAAACCATCCCGGTCGGAGATTTTACTAGATTTGGGGAAATTTTACGGTTTGATCTCTTACCGTACATCCCGATCGCACTTTTGCTTTCATGTTCTTCGTCCAGGCCTCCCTCATCTACGGGTTTATTTTTAATCAGAAGCGGCGACGAGGAAACTACTAGCGCTCTTCCCGTTCCTCCCATCCTTTACGACACTCTGCGGGAAGGGCTCTTGAGGGAGCCAAACATGCAGAGGAGGCGTCCCTGATCAACGAAACGACGGTAAATTAAATGTTTTCGGTTGATCTTCCTCCTCCGTTCTTGCGCAATATGCAATAGATCCGATGGCCTGCGATGAAATCGAAGACTCCGAGGTTTAATTTCCATTCGGTATTTTCCTTCGGAATTTATGCTGTCAAATATGATAATTCCATGAATTTTCTTGATAATCCCCGGATCATTGACGAACTTTTGCTGAATTCCGCGTTTCTTCGTAATCCGCTTGCGGATTTCGATGATTTTAGCTCCGTGCGTCTTCAACCTTCGTCAAATTCTACATCAAATTGTCTTTTTGGTGAATTTTCTCATCGTTCTTGCCTTGAATGCCGTAGATTTAACGGCTGACATGAACTCAAAGACCTAGAGGTTTTACTTCCTGCCGGGTTTCCCTTGATAAACGCCATAGACGGGTTATCCGGCGTCCAATTCTGATTTTTTCAGGATTTTCTGTAGAATCGTCCGGGTGAATTCCACAGTTCTTAATCGGCAAGCATTTTTTCTATGAATTAAGCTCCATGGGTTCCTTCGTCATGTTCTTCAACTTTTGATCTAATTTCGTTCCCATCTTCAAAATCTCCTTTCATGGGAGGAAGAAAAGAAGCCTGCCATGAAAGGCCTCAACTTGGGTTGATGGTGTTCGTATTCAAACGCCCACCTCTGTGATAAAAGATCACCCATATTCCACTTCTTAACTTAACTTAGGCTGGATCCTGCTTCTTTTCTACTTCTTAACTTAACTTTGGCTGGATGCTGCTTCTTTTCTACTTCTTAACTTAATTCAGGCTGGATGCTGCTTCTTTTCTACTTCTTAACTTAATTTAGGCTGGATGCTGCTTCTTTTCTACCTCTTAACTTCATTTAGGCTGGATGCTGCTTCTTTTCTACTTCTTAACTTGGTTTAGGCTGGATGCTGCTTCTTTTCTACTTCTTAACTTAATTTAGGCTGGATGCTGCTTCTTTTCTACTTCTTAACTTAATTTAGGCTGGATGCTGCTTCTTTTCTACTTCTTAACTTGATTTAGGCTAGATTCTGCTTCTTTTCTACTTCTTAATTTAGGCAGGATGTTATTCTCCAACAGATGGAAGACTCGCATAGGGACTGGAAGATAATCAAGCACCCTCTCTACCAGCCAAGGTCGCCGCCATGGCTGGACCTTCGAGTCTTGTACATCAGACTCACCGGCTTCGAGGCTAGCAAGTCGGTCCCAGAAGTTTTAAAGATCACCCACATTCCTCTAACTCCCAACACCATTGTGGAAGTGAATGGGAGGAGGAGCAGCATTTACTCAGAGAGTGTTTCTTCCTCTCTTAGGAGAGATAGAGTAGACTGGGAGGCAGAAGAAGCAACCTATGTGGGCACAGATAGCATAAGGTTGACAGGCAGTGCCATGTTAGAGGTCTGCAATGAGGAGAATTTACTCGTGACTGTGACCTTGGAGCTCTCTAATGGCGATGGAGGGGAGGGAGAAGAGAAGGGTAGGAATGGAAAGTGGAGGATGAGCTGCCGGGCAGTGAGTGGCAGTGGGTTTGTGAAGAAAGCCGGGGACAGGTGTGATCTGGCGGCGGAGATTTATGTAACCGGGCACTTCTCTGGGTCTCCAATTATTCTTACCAGGACAGTTAAGCTTGGGTTTCCTAAGAAAGCCCGGAGGAAGAAGACGACCCTCGATGCCATCCCTGAGTATGACGAAGCCAGACTCGAGGCCAAGATTTTTCAGGTATAAGGATTATCTCTCTCTCTCTCTCTCTCTCTCTCTCTCTCTCTCTCTCTCTCTCTCTCTCTCTCTCTCTCTCTCTCTCTCTCTCTCTCTCTCTCTCTCTCTCTCTCCCGCTCTCCCTCCCTCCCTCTCTCCGTCACTCCCTCCCTCTCTCCCTCTCCCCTCTCTCCCCCTCTCTCTCTCTCCCTCTCTCCCTCTTCTCCCTCCCTCTCTCTCCCTCTCCCTCTCCCTCTCCCTCTCCCTCTCTCTCTCTCTCTTCTCTCTCTCTCTCTATCTCTCTCTCTCTCTCTCACACACACACACGCACGCACGTTCTCAATTTATCAATATCTCTCTCTTCGAATATGTCGAATGTTTGGTCTGATATTGAATGGTCATATAGGATGTTGTGGCAGAAGAAGAGTATGGAGGGTTGTACAAGGAGGCAGATACGATGGATGAAGAGGGAGGGGAGCTTTCCTGGTTTAATGCCGGCGTGAGAGTCGGGGTTGGCATTGGCCTCGGCATCTGCCTTGGCGTTGGTCTCCTTGCCCGCACCTACTCCACTGCCACTAAGTCCTTTATGAGGCGACTAATTTGATCCGCTTTCTCTCTATCTCTCTCTCCTCATGTGCAGTTTCTCTCACCTTCATAAATACCAAATAACTCCTCTACCAAGGCACATAATATCATCATCATCAGCATCATCGAAAGCAAGTAGTCATCTCTCTTTCTTCTCTCTCTCTCTATCTCTCTCCTCACAAGCAGTTTCTCTCTCTTTCTTCAGGAACAGGGGATTACACTATTATGATAGATAACAACAACAACATTTAAATCATCTCTTCCATCTCTTCTCTCACGTTTTTTCCCTCACCTACATCGAGAACCGGGAACTAATATTATAAGTCAGATGACTGCACCACCATTAAGACCTCCATAATAATTAGGCAGTCTCTCTTTTTCCTTGCTTGTCTGCACTGGATATTTCTTTTTCCTGGATTCAGATTAGGCAGCTGCTCTATTGATATATACAACAATGGCACCATTAGGGTCATCCATTGTTATTAGATCATATCTGTCTCTTATCTCTCTTCCCCTTACATGTTGTTTCTCTCTCCTGGATTGGAAATAGGTAGCTACTAAAAAAGTCAGATAATAATGCCAATGGACATGATATTAGTTTGAGTGCATCAAGAGGGACAGGCCTTGAAATTTGATTTATGGCAGAAAACTTCATCAATCTCAGAAAAAAATATGAGCCACAATACATTTGATTCTTTTTAGGACTATTAGAAAATTCCATCTGCATCACCAGAATAAATTGAGCAAAATTTTGATTTGTTTTATCAAACATTTTTTGATTTGTTTCATCAAGGTAAACAAAGTTAGTGATACTTTTTGTTGATACAATAGAATTTTGTGAATTGGTCCTTAAACTGTTCATGGTACGTAAACTTTTTTGGAACAAGGTTGTTGTTGGGTTGCATCAAGAGAGATTGACGTAAAGATTGTTTGTTTAATACAGAACACGTCAAGCTCATAAAATAAGAGACAATGCACATTAGGCTTCTAATTCATAGTATTAGTACTAGTGATCAAAATAAAGTGAATCATATTTTATTTTTTTATCAAATCAATCTTGAGTTTTCATCATTAATGGAGATAAATTTATGCATTATATTTTTTGTTGATCTAATGAAAAGTTGTGATCTAATCAACATATATCTTTCTTTTTTTCCCCCTTTGGTCAATATCTATCGAGCTGGGTTCTTTTATTTCAATGCTATGTTCTGACACCACCCTTCAGGTACATCCAATCCTTTTACTACTGAGTCAATCGGGGAATCTTTTGATCAACTGTGCAGCAGTTTGCATCATTTGGTATCCAATTAACTATTTTTTATGAATATATTTATGATTATCTCCATGCCCCATACTAATTGTCTCTGTTGAAAAAAGTGATGGTGAAAAACACTATGGTGGGGGGGGGGGGAGATTTGAATTGGAGTTTTAAAATATCACATCGTATCTTTTTTTAAATTTGGTTTTTTATCTTCCTAGATAAACACTCACTACTCACTTTGAGAAAACATGTTATCCTGGTTTGAGAACCAACCTATTGGTTCTGTAATCCAGACAAAAAGAGTGGTTAAGACACTTAACGTTCTTCAGCAAAAACCAATAAAACGTCTAAGTTAGAAGTTAAATCTGTATTTTTCACACTCTTGTCTCACAATACCATTTGAAGATCTCTAGGATTGAGACATCTTCAAATCTTCTCTATGAGCCTTCTTCAACTATTTTCTAGAAATAAAAACCACTATAATGAAGGGAACTAGTAAAACAATGTTTAAGCAAATGAAATAAACATTCGTTTTATTTTTCATAAATACAAATAACTTCGTAAAACAAGAAGACTAAAATTTATTCCACCTAATAAAGTCATATATCAAACTAAACAGGACTTCGTGATATTGTGTATTATAGATATTCGATCGGGAAGACATTCAAAACTCATTGGAAAGTGCAGAAATAGTATAATGAGTGAATCAATACATAAGATGTAAATTCACACTGCAATGATGATAGTATGTGGCATAGTTATGCCACAATTTCCTTAAAATGCATATGATTGAATGAGAATATTTTGTCACAATGGTCCCAACTTTTGCTGGGCAGCCTATCCATGTGAGCACAATCAATAATCATTTGGGTACCCATCTCCATAAAGATATGGATATGGACTGATGATATCCATTCAACATGCTTATACTCCTTTCCTGATATGTTTCTCCCAGCATAATGGAGATTTCATGGGCTTGTTCCTGAGAACCCATAAGGTCCACTGGCTGGCTGTTAAGTAAGTCAATGTGTAAGTGCTATGCATTTTTAGTCCACTAAATTTAAAAATTATGTAGATTAAAAGAGCTCATACTGTTATTAAACATTGATCGCTTCTGTGAAGTGAAGTTAGATTAGTTACAATGAAATCAACTTATTTCGATGAAATTAAAGCATTTATAAAGACAATACGTATGTTGCATGAATATGATAAAAAGCAATGTTAAAATTCATTTAAAATAATAAAATTACGTAACCAGTGGTGTATACATCTCATGTGCATTTGAACTAATGCATGTTAATCATACTTCAGTGACAAAATAGTGAGAATGTTTTTCCACGACCATAACACCCTCGGTATCATGAGTGGAGTAGGTTTATAACAAAACACTCTACCATATCATCTCGTGTAATTTTCTAGGAGGTAATAATGAAAAATAATCTCTATAAAATTTGCAATTTATAATTATATATAAACATTTTTAATTTCATAAATTATTTTTCCATCGAAGATTTTTCATTTGGATGAACTTCGGAAAATTGTGCTTTGAACACAAAACTATCCTGGAAATTTTGTTTAATTTTTTTGAAATGTTTTAGTATTTAATGTTTAAATTACTTAAATAATTAGTTAATTGCATAGCTGGATTTTATCCCAAAGTGTGTAATATTTCTTATGCATCTTTTGCATTTACAAAAGTACATCCATGAATAATAATGCATAAGTATATAAAATCCTTACAAAATAATCTGCAGAGGTCAAAAGTGATGAACAGTTGAAAATTAAAAAAGTGTGCTAAATATTTCACGTTCCATAGAGATTTAGTAAATGAAGTTTCATTCATTATCTTTTATCGCGTATAATTTAATAGTCATTTAATGTTTATGTATTGGAAGGACACTCAGGTCAATGTAAACTCAATGGAGGAATCCGATCAAATGGCATTATTTAGAATGCAACAAGTATCAAGATCAAATGGCATTACTTGAAACCTTGGGAATATTTACCTTTTATCCCACCTTGATGTTAATGATAAATAAATGAGAGATTATATTCGATTAAATTATTTTCTCCATATTTGGTCTCTCGTATTAAGTGGAGGGTCCTAACGCTGAAATAAGTATCATGTAGAGATATTAATTTTATTAAATATGGATGTGATTAATATGATAGTATTTAGTACTTATTGAGAATACAATTCATATGCACACTTTAGTTTGGCGTTTTTCAATCCGTTTGAAACTTTACAATATCATCACACTTAAAAATAGAAATATTTTGTGTGCTTTTACTTTATACTAATAGTGATTACGCGTTTGTATACTTACTTTTCTTGATTCAGGGTTTATCATCTCAGTGGTTTCCGTGGTTATACAAGTGAAATGATCTTTGATCATGAGACAAATTATAACGCATAAAATTTTGATAACTGTTTAAGCATTTTATGAATAATATTATTATGGAAAAAAAGCAGAGTAATGACCCTAGATATAATTTCTATCTGTAGGACATACAGAAAGCCATAATCATCCCTCCAACCTTAGTTAAATGCAATTCCGACACAGTTGCCAAGGTATTTTCGTAATTCATCGTCTAAAGGGTCTTTACGTTGTTGATTCATCGTGTTTACCGATCGTACCATATTTGTATTTCATCTTTATCTTTCTGCAACGTGATAAATAATTCTAAATTTTCAATAGAATGTCCTAGGCAGTAGATATTCTTAAATGAGCAACTGCATTGTTCTGGTAACAAAATAATAACTTGATTACCAGTCATGACACCGCCTCAGAGGAAAGTGGCGCCGTTGCTTCTTCGCTCCCGCTCCGCGCGCCTTAACTTGAAATCTGGAGTTGTGTCATATAAAATTCGTTTCTTATCATTCAATGAGCATCTTGTATTTCATAGAAATTGGGGTTAATATATATAGTCCACAAAGTAAAAGCCAGGTATTGAAAATACTAAAGCAATAGTGCCAATATGCAAATCCACTATGTTAAGAATCTAGAGCTACTGTCAGGAAGACTGACCACATTTGAAGAAGATATCATAGATAGGGCATGCCTCGATCTTACCATAGAGGTTCAGCATTAAAAATAAATGTTACGAAGTCAAATAAAAAACATAAGAGAAGTTATGAAATAATTAACTAAGGTCGTATCCTACTCCTACTCCTACTCTTGTGGTATCTCAAGAGTCAAGAGCAAGGAGGTCTCAGCATCCTGCAATTATTATTCAAGAATATTGAGGGTAGAGAAAGGACTGATGTCATATTTCCTCCCCTCTTCCTTCATCCGGGCTTGGGACCGGCATTGGACAAGCCAAAGGCGGAATTAGAGGCAATCACCACGTATTATATTATTATTATAACTGTGCACAATTCTACAGTTATCTGCATTTTCACGTTGCAATCAAATAAGTATTTGATAAAAAAAACTGATGTCATTTTTTCATGTTAAAAGTAGTGTTTTTCATGTTAACATATTTACGGACGCTACACCGAAAGCGACGTCGTGAATTAGTTGTTTTTGCATACGATGTAGAATAAACATGAAGTGAAATTTATGTTTCATATTTGAAGTTGGAAATTAATAATAGATGAAAACTGACGAAGGTTTAATTTGCGAAGTTCTTGGATTAACATTTAATAATAACAAAATTAGTAATGATTCTTCACCGAAAGTAACATCGTAAATTAGGCTGATAAGAAAGTATAAAAATTGCATGTTATTCTCGCAATTGTTATGTATTGGTCAAATATGGAAGGACGTAAGAGTGCTGTAATTATTTTCGCAGGCGATTGCTCGAAACTTTTCGTCTCTCTGATCATTAATCTAAGTTACTTTAATTCATCAATAATTTAATTGAACTATCAAATATTAGATTAAATAAAATGTTGAATGTGTGATAATAAAACTTGTATTGAGTTCGCACAAAATGGCGACAAAGTTGAACGATGATAAGTATATAAGGCAAAGTAATTATTCAGCAGTTAGTAGAAAGTGAGCTTTAACAATTGATCAAACGTGAATAAAAAAAATTTAGGATTTAATTGAACTATTGTACAAGGCAAATTAGGAGCGCAATTCAATGAACGAAGTTAATTAGACAAGTCAATGAGCGAAGAATGCAGACGTTATGTGGGCATGTATTTGACTGAAATTATAAATTAGACGTTTCAAAATGTACAAAAATAATGGGCTACAGTGACAAAACATCCATTCACCTCGTTAAAAGAGATTCCACACATTTTGGGTGAGGAATTACTTGGCATCGGCACATATTCTAACGTAAAAAGAAATTGTACAAGTGATAGACAAGAAATTTAAAATTCCATCGACTTACTGAAGAGTTTTGTACCAACAATTGATAACTCAAATGTATTAAAGAAATATCTAACCGAAGCAAATTTCGATCATCTGCAGGTTGATTAGGCCGCGGAAGGATTCCCCCTTCTCGGACATTTGTTGCAGGGAGCAGAATCGCCGATGATGAGTGATCTAAAATCCACCACTGAGTTTTAACAGCTGCAAAATTCTCTCGCCGCCAGTCGAGCGCATTCATGTCGCCAGCTCTAGTGCTACGATTGGAATTTGCATTCAACAAATGTGTACACATGGCCCATGTCGGCCTATAACGGGCCCGAGCGGGAACTGGTAATATATAACGAACATTGAAAGATGTCGAACTGGACGCTTAAGAAATTGTAAATAAAAGTATGACGCATTGAATGGATGGATGATACGCACCGTTGCGTTGGAATGTTGTGTTGATCGGGGGGAATTGGAAAAATTAAATTAGCGTGATAGTATCTACTTAAGATTCAGATTCTGTACCTCTTGATCAGACGCTTACGAAGAAATTTCGTGCCTCTCCGTCGGTTTGGTGTTGGATGACTTCGTCCCTAATAGATCCAGAGAGCGACAGAGGGCCAGATGCGAGAGCAGACAGTTTGAAGGCAGGGACCCCGGGCAAAAAAAAAATGAAGCCCGTGCGATCCCTCCTTCAGCGGACACCGGCGAAATAGAACTTTTATTAGGGCTGGTGACCTGCCATGTGAGCGCACCCAACATGGCAAAGGTCTGTTGATACATCCACCGACATATCAACCCCCAAATTCTCCAGGACTTTCCGATACAATACATCCCCGCTTCACCGGCATAATCCAAGGAGACGGACCATCACTCGGAAATATTCAATCGCCGCCTGCAGAAGATCGTTGTTGGATGAAGAACTCGTCAGATCCGGCCGCCAGAAGGCTCACCAAACACCATCCGAGCCCCATATACCTCCCGGCGTCCCTTCCGAAGAGGGAGATTCACCGATTTCCGGAAAAAAGAACGATGAAGAACCATAACGACGCCATCACGATCCTCGAATCGTACGCCGCTCCGCCCTGAAATCAAGAAACAAAGAAAAGCAAACGAACGATTTCGCTTGTGAACCAAAATAAGGACACGAAATCAAGCGTCAAGAGAGGGAAATAGAGAGATCGGAGATGATCCATCGGCCCGCGCGAGAGAACCTCAAGAACGATCTGTTCTTATCTCATGGTACCCTAGCCCTCAATTTATAGTGAAAGAAGAGAGGATGAACGGCTCAGATTAAGCGGTTGGCGTAACAGACGGCGGGGATGGCCCTTAGCTGTCAGATGACGTAAGCCCTTACGTAAGCCCGCGGAAACTTCGTCGGCACCGCCTTAAGAGCGCGTACGTTTTACGCGGCCCTCAAACGGTAGCGTCTTGACCACGCAACTTAACATTTACACGTCAATCCCTCCCGGAGAACATAATTCCACAAATGTACGCACTTTTATTTTATTTATGTACCTGCCCATAACCCCATTATTGAAAATCGTAAAAAATAATAGAAAAATGGGAATGGAGCGGAAGGAGGTATCAGAAATGGAAACCCTCGAGATTTTTTACAGAATCTGGCATCAAAAATTATAAAATTAAAATTAAAAATATCGTTGACGGGTGGGTCAACGGTCAACTCACATAGACAGAGGCAAGAGTAATTTTCTCTCTCTTTTTTTAGCTAATTTTCGACGTCTGGAAATGGCCAGGCAGATGGGCAGGACGACTCCGAGGAACAGGAGAGAGCTTGAGAGCCACACGTGTCTAAGGCTAAGAGTTACGTAGGATAGAACTACGAGCAAACACAGAAGAAATGCCCAGAACAGAGCTTCGACGACATCACCCCTGCAGCAAAAAAATATTAATATTAATTCTTTTGAGTTCTTTATAATTTCTGATCAACATGAGATTTATAGTCAATATCGAAAAAGCCATCGGAATCATTTTCCATCTTTTTCTTCAAAAAAAAAAAAACCGAATGAAATGAATTACCGGGTTTCTTTGTTTAATTTATTTCGTGCTTAGAAAAAATGTAGAATGTTCCGGAGCTAGACATGATCTAAATATGGATTTCTGGGCCGTGAATGATGAAGACTTGAAATTTTCTGATGATTATGAGATTGAAGTAATTTTATTTGACAATCCGAAAGGCATGCCACTGAGTTCATGTCTTGTAAGACGAAAAATTCTCAAAAAATCATGTTTTTGCATAGCGTATATCACGGAAAATCTTGAATTGGATGTGGAAAATGTTCCCAACACATTTTGGATATGCGTTGTTTTGACTTGATTGGGTATGCATTTTTGGGTAGTGAAATTAAGATGCAGAATCATGAAGAGGTAGAGATTTTCTAATGACCATGAGATAGGGGTCGGCATGATACAGTAGATTTTGGAAACATATGCGGAAAAACGATCATAATTTATTCGACAATCCGGAAAACAAATAATAATGAGTTTATGCTATTCATGTTTTTGCATAGAAGAAATACATTTCGACGTTTTATCCTCATCGAGTCCATTAAGCAGGTTTATGATCGGGTAAGCATCTCTGGGTCGTGAATTTAAGATGCAGAGTCTTGCAGAACTTGAAATTTTCAGATGATCATGAGATTGGAGTAGATATATTTGACAATCTGGACGGAATATATCACTGAGTTCATTGTTATGGCAAAATTGCCAACTTTTTCGTGTTCTGATTAGAATACTTTCAAAAGCTTTAAAACTGGACGTGAAACGTTATACAAAAACATGTTTCTGATGTTCATCGACACCGAGCAACATGGCTTTAACGACATTTGGATTTCATGAATCATTAAGAAATTGATATTTTCTGATCATCACGATGCTCCATCTAGTGACAATCCCAGTGATCTCATCTTTGATTTCGAAATACTAACAAAACTTCGAGAGAGGGAAATTTTAAAAATGGACTGCCAGTAACCAAGATGATTAAACGCAGAATCGGTAATGGAGCTGAAATAGTTTTCTAGAAGGAATTAATTCAACACTCAATCTCAGGTTTTTGGTGTCTCGGATCGAGAGCATGATTCGCAATTCAAAAAGTAGAATCGACGAGATAGTGAAAGCAGCAAGAGAGCGAAAGCAAGCAAGTTCTATGACCGCCGGGCAGCGAGAATTAGGGCTTGAACGTTATCTCCCTCACTAGGTGTCAGTTATCTGGTGCAAACTTTTTCAGAAATATCATCGCTCGTTAATCAAGCGAGACTTTCTGATTCCAGATTTCGTCGGACGCAAATTATAAAGAACTAAAATAGATCGGATCTGCGACACACCTGCTGCTGATCTGAGGCTTGGGGGAAAAGACGATGAGCGCAGCGCACTTGTGCTGGGACCGGATCTGCTGATCTCTGAGCTGTTCTGCGAGCTTCGAGCGCGTGATCATCTCGCAAACAGCGGAATGGAGAATCCGATAGCAAAATCAAACGAACTAGAGAGTGAAAAAGAAAATCATCACGTAGATCTGGTCCGAAGCATCGAAATCTTGATCTTTCTTCAATTTCACTAGTGGAAAGACGGAGAAGCTCGCTGTCCTCTCGCGCCGCCGCCCCCTTCGCTGGTGACCTACTCTCTGGCCGCCATTAAAATCGAGATCCTCATAATCGCGAGAAAGAATGAAATCGAGATGAGCAAGTTAGCTACTCTTATCGCAAAGTGGAACCAAATATATATGGACAAGGACTCAAATTATTAGATATGTCCAAGTTAAAGGTGTTTTGGACTTAAATGAAAGAAATATTATATATCTTCTCACTGCTAGTGTGGGGCCCCCAATCTGTTTAGTTTTACAGTGTGGCACGACTGCCACACAGTTCCGGATCGTCGGGGATGCGGACGATGGACGGGACAAGAAAGAATGCTAGTGAAATCAGTGTAGGGACGCGGACGGGACAGTTTTTTCGTCCGACTAGATGAAAACCATCCCGTCCGGACGTCTCGGGACGAATTTCCGTCCCGATTTTCATCCAACTTTGTGGACGGGATGATTTTTTCATCCTGGAACACAAAAATCGTCCCGTCAGCGTCCCTGCGCTCTCTAGTTCCAGATCGTCCGGGACGTGGACAATGACGGGACGGGACGAAGATCGTCCCGTCCGAGTCCGGAATCAGTGTAGGGACGTGGAAGAGACAGTTCTTTCGTCCCAGATCTCCGAAGGGGAAGTTTTTTTCGTCCGAGAGGACAAAAACCATCTAGTCCGGAGGTCTCGAGATGAATTTCCATCCCGATTTTCGTCCAACCTTGCGGACGAGACAATTTTTTTGTCCTAGGACGAAAAATCAGTCTCGTCCGCATCCCTGCACTATAGCCACACAGGAGGCCAGCGTGCCTGCAAACATGCCTTAGTGGAGTTGTGCATGGTAAGCAAGGCGCCATCCATCACACTCCTGGCAGTCTATAAATGGGTCTATGTGTCTGCCATGTTCGCTCCAATAACAGTGGCTACGCCACGACTAACAGCATACATGCACAGATGATGTGTGTGCGACGACAAAGCCTGACCTATCCTAGGCAATGACTCATGCAAAGTCGATGTCGGTCTTTGTGCGAAGCATTGGCTGACCCAAGGTGGTGCTGACATGGGGTAAGGAGACCTCGCATTGGGTAACACATCCTTAGTTTATAGTTAATTGATGTGATTATGTATTGATAATCACTATAAGTATTACATTTTTCCAAGTTAATTATTGTTTCAGACCTTAAAATGATAGAAATATCATATATCTTTTAAGGGCTGGTGTCATGGGCTGCAATTTGAAACTAAGAACAATGCCTGGATTAAACATGCACCGGCCTTAATGCTTGGTTGTAAATGTTGATCAGCATTCACTCATGCAACAGAACTCTCTTGGGAATGATTTGGATTCTTTGGGGGTTTGAAAGAGGTTGGCCTAGACCTTTAGTAGAATGATGAGTATAATATTACTACACCTGTAAAGATATATTGGCAGATGTTGCATGTTTCATTCCATAGGCACGAGACCCATACATGATTATAGAGATAGGGCAAAGCCCTTGCATAGAAGGACCCCCAAGGTCGTCCCACTGCATCAACGGCCACATAGGTCCTTCCCGAGGCCTTTTAAGGGGCTCAGCTGCCCCTAATTTGGCATCTTTTGATACAGATCTTAAAACACCAACGAAAGACACATTTGGTGGCAGTGTGAGCAAAAGGAGGAGCATGACAGACACATTTGCTCCAAGCTCTCAGGACGACGCTAGAGGAGGATGAACAAGGCAAAAAAACTACACCAGCAATGGAGAGAAGAAAGAGGGAAAATCGCATATCGAGGTTAGGGGGCGGCAATCGGTGTTCCACCCACTGAACTTCAATTCAGGGCACATTAGGTACTCCTCTTAACTTCTTCTGGTTGATAAATGGTTAGTAATTTTCTTGTTTTTTAAAGATTTTGATTCATCTTAAAGATAGTTTGAGGCATTTCATCGAACACATGCCCTACATCGAGGGATTTTTCCTGATTTTCACATTCTTCTGATGATTTCACAAGTAAGCCAGAAAGTCAAAGTCATCTCATTGGTTGAACAAGGAGATTTTATTTGATTTTGAATACTTTCTATTTCATTTATTACCATTTCAAATTTATATTCTGTTTTGATTAGCATCGATATTTTGTGATATGTTAAGTTTAGGGATAACTAAGAAACATACACATTTCATACTCAATAAAATAAAATAAGGTGTGGATTCTTAGTGAGTTTATGGTAGACTAAAGGGGAGACTACTACACAATCCACTTTGGGTCTGATATACTATAATATTATATAGTATATCAATAAGACAGCATTTTCCCTGGTTTGATGTGCAAACCATACCCAGATAAACTTTTCGTAAGCCTTAAAAAAGCTGACGGACGGTCCACTTTGGTCCGGTCTGACCAAACTTTGGTCAGACTGTGTCCTTCCCTACCTACAGCCAGTGAGTTGGTCATTGTACATTTTGCAGATCTGAAATAAAATATAAAGAGAAGTATTGTTGTTTAGAGTAGCCACGCTGGTGATAAAACATTCAAGCTAGCCACAGACAAGTGAGTATGCTAGCACTCAAACCCGACTAGACACAAGCTACAATGCTTGGAAATAGAGCAGGGAGGACCAAAGAGTCTCACATAGCCCACAAAAGAGCCCACATAGGCCTACTATAAAAGTAGCATCATTAGAGTTAAGATCGAGCACAAATCAACGTGGAAAAATGGTTTATTTTATAGTTTAGTTGATTCAGCCTTAATTTTAAAGAACAACACATATTTTTAAATCTTTCCATTTAGGATTAACCTTTCTACATCTTCTTGAGTGGGCCAAGCTGACAGATATGAATCGTGGTCCAAATGGCCCAAAACATTTTAAAATAATAAAGTATGACTAGGCTTCCAGCCGACCAATTACAAAGCCCACATCTTAAAGAACCTATTTTTAACATTGAAGGATTTAATCTTGATATTTTGTTTTCCTTAAGATTGAAGGATCAGACTGAGATTTGAGACTTAACCTTGTTCCCATTTTGCAGGTTTTTGATTTGTTGATGGGCGCCGTTGACGATGAGGAGCATGCATGATGAATCAATCAGAAGGTCAATCGCTGATGAGGTAGATGGTGGGGAAAGCTAACTAGGCAAGGAGGGGTACATCCTAAAGAAATAGGTCCATGGTTACGACTTAATTATAGTGGCTGGACTCATCCAAGGGAGATTGAACAATTGAGGGCAAACCCATCCTCCTTCCCCTTAGTCATCATTCTCATTCGCTGGACAGTGGAGGCTGGTGATAGGGGGGCCATAGATCAATCCACCAACCTGGGAGAGCCATTGGATTGGGGGCCAGTGGATTGAGGGTCAAAGCTTCTCTCTCGACCCTTTGGATCCGAATTTAGAAGACTGATTTGCATCTCTTGTTGAAGATATTGTAGCAACAATGGATACCCTTTCAAAGGCTCTTAGCTCGTCTCAAGACATGACATACTTGGAGGACCTTGGGAACTTTGGGACTTCACCAGAGAAGGTTCAAGAAGATGAGGATATATGCCTACCCGAAGGATAAGAGAAGAGGAAGTCACACACTAAGGTTAGGGGCAACGGTCGCCACCTCCTCTTCTTCAAATCAGGGTTTATAAAGTACTTTTCCTGGTTGATTTGGATGAAAATTAGGTTATGCGCACAGTAGGTTGAATAAATTCTATCTGATTCAAAGTGGAGTTTGATTTCATCGAGTTTTGGTAGTGCGACCTCTTTGAGGCATTCTATCGAACACCTATATGACACTGAAAATTATATTTTATGTAATCCTGATTTTAACTTATAAATTATTTTATATATATATTTATATAAACCATATTATTAGCTACCGATAAACATAAAATACTACAATTATTCTTCTTAGTTACTCTTAGTAATCATTCTATACTCTATACATCTCCCTCTCTATCTAGCTAATTAAACTATCTCAAAGTTCAAACATGTCCAATCGATCTAATTACTTGACTCTTATAAAATTAAATAATGCCTATTCTCTCACCTATATCTCTAAATCTTAAATTATTAGCATATATAGATCTTTCTCACCTTCTTTGATCTATATAAAATTAAATGATCCCCTCTTTAGGAAATGCCCATCCGATATCTGGTATCAGACATTCGATATCTGGTATCCATAAAAAATTGGGACGGTGTCTGATATCGAATATCGGATGGATTTTGTCTAGCATGTGTAAATGGATATATGGGACGGATATCGAGTGGGTAAGGACGAGGCAGATATCAGATACCAGGTATCGGATATTGATAACCGAATATCAGAACCGGTATCCAGATATCGACATTTGGTATCAAGAAGAAAAATCAATATTCATCATGATTTAAGATGATTTATGTTTACAATGCCATATGTTTTTGATGGAACGCGCCAGCCCACTCCATTGGAGACGTCTTCGGAGTTGCCATCATCATCATCGCCGACCCCGCCAGTTTGCGTCCAGCCCGATCGGCATGCCAAGACGCACGAGAGGACACCGCGGTTCAAGTACCCTGGGTAAAGCACGTCCATATTTTTCAAATGTTTTGATTTTTGACCGGTCTGTGCTCATTCGGTTCAGTATTTTATCGTGTGTGTGTGTTCCTTTTCATCTTGTCCATATTTGTGTTTGTCGTGTCGTGTTCCTATCATCATGCATCGCATTATTTTATGTCACCTTTTCATGTGTCATCGCGTCGTTTAATTCAGTGTCTATTTTGGTTTTAAAGGGGGTCCTTATGTAAATGGAACCCCTTATTGGACCCTCCCTAAGGAGCCCATCTTGACCCTCTATATAAGGGAGAAGAGAGTGCCCTAGGTCGGTCAGACCAGAATATCGTAGTAAGTTGTTTTTGTTCATTTTTGGTCTTGCTAAGAAAAGAGAAGAGGAGAAGAAGGAAGAGGAAGGATAGAGGAACAAGAGGGAAGCCAAAATCTCCGTTGACGTTGGTGCTGCCAGCCTCCAAGTTAACATCCTACTTGTTGCTCAGCTCGTCTCTCAATTGCAGCATTGCACTAGCATTCAACTACGTGCAACGACCGCTAGATCATAGTAGCTGTAGTGCTGATTGGTCACCCGAGACAACTGTGGTCCCTTGCACCTGCCATGGGTCAACCACGATGGTTCGACCCCCGCTTGAGTCACCCGTGTTGATATTTTCCTAGACTTTGCACCGCTCGCTGAACATAACGACTGTTTGATGGTTTGATGAAGGCTCTGATCATTTAGCTGCAAGTCAAGCCGCACAAACCGCTTGACTGCTCGCATGGTGGTCGAACGCGCAGAACATGCATCGACCCTACGCACCGCGTGTATCGTTCAATTGCTGCTCGCACACTACGCATGTGCCCTACCGGAGTTGTGCGCGATCAGCATTGTGCTACCTGCCGCTGGACGCGCGTGATGTCTTTCGCACTGCCAGCTCTAGCCAAGCCTCCTCCCATTCCTACACTGATGGAAATATATGTGGCCGACAAGCCAATCACATATTCCACATCTCATTCCATATTCATTATAGTGCACTTGTGATGTGTATAATGAAGTCCATGAATACATGATCGGACTTTGGGAATTATGATGAGATTATAATACGAAGATCATTAATGATTAAGCATGTGTTCTGAACATTCTTATTCAAGGGATACGCGAGAAGGACATCGAAGTATCCGGATAGAATAACACTATCTAGCCTCACTCGTATGATGAGTATGGTCGGTCCCGTAGCCATTACTGTGGCGACACTAAGGATAGATAGTGGATGTTGTTTAGTGGAAAGAGTTCACTGAATTGATCCGTACGAATCCCTGAATGGTATTATACCGAACTGTCAATTAGGTCAATTTACGTCACGGTTGTGTAAGTGGTCCTTAGACCTGAGACACCAAAGACGTCTTGTGAACGGACAGTTGTACTTTGGCTATGGCCAACGAGTCTCTAATCATGGGATTCTAAACGATCTTAGTTCGGGTGCATCAAGAAGTTCAGGAAGGCGATTGAGTGGTCAAGATGAGATCGTCCGCCCTCGGTATAAGAGGTGACAACTCAAGGAAGATGATGCGATGAAGTCCTTGGCCAAGGCAGCGAAATATCAGAGAAGAGTTCTCCGATGATTTCTGAATGCATCAATACTAACTCGGATGATCAATTAGGGTTTGACAGTTGATCATACCCCAAGTTGTCCAAGGAACGTCAAGTGGATGAGAGATTACACATACACAGTAACCGATGATGAACAGGTTCCATGAGTGAGTCGATACACACTCCTTTGTATCTTCTAGGACGCGAGGTGTAGCTTGGCACCCCACGCGTCGGAGTCTCAACCTATCGATTGGGTTAAATCGATATGACATTAGTTAATCTATTTGATGATATAGTTAATTAATTTAGAAGGCCAATAAAGGTAATTGGGCCGCTGGAGTCGTTAATTAAACCGATACATGGACCTAAAGGGTCACACGCAAATGGTCTTTTGGATGTCAGAAGATATACTTAAGTTTTGGGGGTTTTTATAAAAATACCCACTTAGTATAAATAGGGGAAGGCCCTGAACGAAATTCACCCAGCCCAAAATTGTTCAGGGGCCTTTCCCCTTCTTCTCCCATCTCCAAACACTTCCCCTCCCTCCCCGATGTGATCGGGACGACGTAACGACACCGAAGGAGAAAGAATGGGGCTCGTCAATGAGAAGGAGGAGATCTGGCGTGCCGATGACCGCGTGGATAAGTCTAGAGGCTGCTCATTTGAGCAGCTCGACTCGTCTGACTCAGGGATCGAAGAAATCACGGATGCGATCCATGAAAAGGTACATCGTTTCAATGATTTTTTTGATGCCTTTCGATTCGTTCAAGTCTTCTGCTGCGAACCGTTTTGTTTTGTTCATCCATGTCAAGGCCTATAGAACCCAACATACACTGCCGCTATCGTCGAGCTGCTACCGTGCCTGCGCCTACACCACGTCCCGCGGCGCCCCACCACTACCCACGCGCTCATGCATGTGCCGCGTCGCCACTCGCGCTTGCGTCGCGCCCCCGCTCACGCTTGTGCTGCGCAGCCGCTCACGCCGCTCGTGTGCAGCACTCGTAGGTGCCGCTACCGCTGGACGCGTCTGTGCCACGCCAGTACCGCTCGTGGTGTCGTCATTTTTTCGCCGCGCTATGTCGCCGTGCTGTCGGCTAGCGCACTTTGCGCTGCGATAGCTGCGTTTCTCACTTCCATCATCCTTACCTCCGACCTCCGACATCATCCCTTGCGTTGCATTCTGCCGTCAATAGAGTGATGTCGTGGCCATCTCTGGCACTCCTCCACAACATCTGCCCGTATCGGCTCGTGCACCAACAAAGACTCCAACAACAAGCGACACCGTCGATGAGGTACACCGTTCCCCTCTGCTCATCAGTTATATTATTGTCTTTAGTATATTATCGATTATGCTCCACCGTGCTCAGATTAGAATTAGGTGAGAGTTTACTATCGAAAAACTACAAATTGAGTGAATTCCTAGGTAGGGGCTGAGCCGTCCGTTACGTGCGAGTGCGAACAGAGTTCTCTCATTTGTCACTGAAGTCTCCATCGTTGCTCTGACGAGGGTTAGAAGGTCACCATCACCGTCACTGATCACCCACCCCAGAGCTTAGAGCTCAGCGAAACCCCACGAGTGGGGGCCTGCACCTACACGCGCTGATGGCATTGCATTCACATAGTTCCATTTCCCTTAGGAAAATTTACTTGTCGAACGACGTCACCGACGACGTGCAACATCATTTTTTAATATAGATCCTACCTTGTTAATATATACAGCTCAAAATTTTTGTTTCCTCCATATGGGACAATAGGATTCGAAGTTTACTTAATACTATTGTCCCATATGGAAGAAACAAAAATTTTGGGCTATATATATTAAAAGAGATAGGATTTATATCAAACGAATTAATGGTATATTTAATAAATATTTAACTACTATATTACTACCTCATTTAATAAATAATATATTTAACATATATATATACTATATTATCACCTCATCTAATAAATACATGCCAATATTTTTGTTTTCTGAATCCTATTATCCATTATGGAAGAAAACAAGAATATTGAGATGTATATATTAGACGAGATGATAAATTACTTGCTTGCCCACGTAATTCCTCTCCAAACTGTTGTACGATGACGATGACGATGACGATGAATAAAATATATTCTTACAATCCTTCTATGTTGGATATCAAAATCCGATATTGTCATCCTCCCCGAGAGATAGAGGCGGATGACGACATCAAGATGGATCACCATATCGAATATATCGAATATCGGTACTGTAGCGACCGATATTCAATATCGTAATCCGACATCTGGGTGTAGGTAAAAATAGATACCGAAAATTTGATTTTCGATATCCGGTACACCGTCTGTCTCGAGATCATAATCCGATGTCTGTATTGGGACGGGCGATCACTACCCTCTTAATCTTATCATATTCTTTCTCCATTCTGCTCCATTATTATTTTCATATCCTGCTAAAATAAAATAACCCTATTCACTACCTACCTAAATCCTAATATACCTTTACATACTATATCTATCTTAAAAATAGCCTAGTCTCACTTAAGTAAATGATCGTGCTAAGTATATCAGTTACTACTCATAATCTCAATATTAATCTCTATTCATGGTACTTTTCTTTACATTAATTAAGAAAATATAAAACAACTCTCCCACTACCCATCTTACTTGCTTCGTTCTACTAAAATAAATAAATAAATAATATTCTCAAATTACTCATTATATGTAATATTCAAACAAATTACTCAATATATCTAATATTAATTCTAAACAATAATATAATTAATATCTAATCTTATAAGCAAGTTACACCCACTGATGTGAGACGTCGTCTAGGACGTCGTCCGGTTGGTACTGAGTGATGTTCAGTTATCTAGATAGTGGTGTCGGACATTGTCAACATCATCGTCTGACGGATAAACCCTAACTGGTCGTACTTGCAAGCCCCGACTCGATGAAGTGTGCCAAGCTCTGAGCTCTGAAGGGGTTGTCGGGTGATGGCGACAATGGCCTCTCAAACCTCGTCAAAGGGACGATGGATTCTACGACGCTGAATGGAATCAATCCGTAGGGGCTCACATGTAACGGATGGGCTCCACCCATACTGGTAAGACACTCAAATTATCGAAGTTTTCTCTCACTTCCTCTCTCACCTATCTTTAGCCCAAGCGCGGTAGAGCAATCGAGAATATACTACAAAGGTAATGTAACAGGCGAGTGGGAGGATGATGTACCTCGTCTGTGTGCCACTCGTCATGCATAATCTTCGTCATTGCCAGGGCTAGGATGGGGCTGAGTTGGAGGTGTGAAGAGAGAGAGAGATCAATAGCCGACGACGACATGGTGCTGGAGCGGTGGTGGAGGTAGGACGTGAGGAGTCGAGAGAGTTTGCCGACCACGCCGAAAGGTAGTGCAGACTTGATGACTGGCAACGGATCACTTGTCTGCACCACAAGGGTGGGCGAGCGTTGATCCAGGTATGGCACCGAGCAACCATAGGGCTTGGTCAGCGTGGAGGGGCGCGTCGACAATTCAGCGAGACACAATCAGGTCAATTGTTCCTCGGTCGTAGGGAGTTGACTTAGATCGCGTGTCAATGGGATTCGGCTGCAGGAAGGTGTTAGCCAGAAACGATACACTCATGCGGGAGTTGTCGTCACGCGAGAATTGGTGGAAGTCAAAATGACCGTCGTGTAGGACGAGGTTCCCGATCGGTGCGGAAGGGCTGACAGAGCGTCGATGTTGGCAGCCAATCATTTTTGTAAAATTATTTTTGTAAACAAAAATATTCATGTCTCCTCTTATACTGAGAGTGAATGATCTCGTCTTAACCACTCAATCATCTATGTAAGCTTCTTACTACAACCGAGCTATGACTTGTTTGAATCCTATGATTAGAGGCTCGTAAGTCATAGCCAAAATGTAGTAGTCCATTCACGAGATGTCCTTGGTGTCTCAGGTCTGTGGATCACTTATATAAACATGACATGATCAACCTGATTGACGTTTAGGTATAATACCATTTAGGGATTTATACGAATCAATTCAGTGAAATTTTTCTCCAAAGAACACCCACTATTTGTCCTTAGTATCGCCACACTAATACCCATAGGATCATCTATACTTATCGCATAAGTAGGATCGACTAATGTTATTCTATATAGATAATTCGATGCCCGTCTCGACTATCCATCAAATAGGAATATTTAAATGACATGTTTAAAGACTAGTGATCACTACATCGTGATCTCATCATGATCCACTATGTCATTGCATGTATTCATGGACTTCATTATAAACATCACACTAGAATAATAATGAATGTAAATATTTTATTCAATGAACTTAAATAAACATGGTAGTGTGATTGGCTTGACAGCAACATAATATCCATCAATGATTGATATCCATGGATTGGAAACTCATTAATATATGAAAATAAAAATTACATCATTGATGCAGTAGGGACGGGCAAACATTACATCATTGATGTAGTAGTGGCGAGCAAGCCCAACATCCCCATGGGTACACGCCGTTGTGTCGGTGTGTAGAGCAGTATCACACACAAACACGGTATATTACTATTGGTCTGCATGTGACAACACTGTGCGCGTTCTTGATGGTAGGCGAAACCAACATTGTGTTGCACACGTAACTCAATTTGTAGCAATAATGGTGGGCATGCGACAATGTCGCGCACACATCGCTCCCAACATTTGGGTAGTGAGTTGCATCTTCATCCTGGGTAATGACTTATGCAGATCTGATGCAATAAAATTGATAGGGAGACCCTAGTGCTTGATGACACTGCCTCCGATCCCTATGCATAAGGTGTTAGATGCCGTCAAATGCGTGTGGCGCACTTGGTGGAATTGATAATGGGTTTGTGGGTGCTGTCGAAACCAGATAGGCAAAATCAGCATTCTGATGGAAATGAATTGTGGCGTTAATTTTAGTGTCATTGAAATTTAATTTCATAAATAAATAAATTTTGAATTATAGAAAATCACCCAAATACATGTAATGGGAGTGAGGTCATCTCCACATGGACTGGCCTTTAGAGGTAAATTTAATGATTTAGTTAATGTTTGGGAAAATAATATGATAATAAGTATGATAAAATGACTTGATTATAAGTTGGTTATAAGTTAGAAGAGGTGATAATAATGATGAAGATAATGAAAGGGTGCAAGATAAGTAATTAGTAAGTGGGTATAAGTTGTAAGAGTTCAAGAGAAATACAAAAGGTGGATGATAGAGCACGCCAGCTTGCTCTCTCAGAGACGTCATCATCACCGTCCTTCTCATCACCGACGGCCCGCCGGTTAGCATTCTGCCCAACCGGCACGCCAAGGCGCCACTGATGACCATAATTATGTCATAAAATAATAAGGTAATTTTCATTAATCAAATCATTATTTGCATGCATTATTTCCATATTTACCATTCAAAGCATGATTTTTTACTAACCCCACTTGATTCAGAGAATCAAGTGGATTGGATCTTATCTTTCATTCAAATGAGTTCAGATGTAGATGAAATCCAACAAAAAAGGCACCTGATTAAGCAAGACTGACTTACAAGGTCTACAAGATGAAGGCCAATTTATCAAAGGACTGAAAGTCACTTACTTGGCCCAGCCCTAAAAGCCCAAGAAGCCCAAGAAGTGTGCGCAAGAGAGGAATCCTATAAATACTCTGTCAAAGAGTCATTTGAGGTTGTCTAGAATTTCTGCCAAAACAGGTAAGGGCTTGGAAGAGAAGAGTTCTGCAAACCTTCCAAGAACTGATGAGCATTTGAATTGGGGAGAAGAAGCAAGCTGAGGAGTAGCTTGAGCAAGACGATCACCACCTTGCCGCAAGGATCGTGACACAAGGTTGGCGTGATTGCTTAAGTTTCAGTGATTCTGTAATTCTCCCTCTAAGACAATCTAGGTTGGGTTGGAAAGCACAAAGCAGTGTCTTTCCAACATTTCCAACTGAAATTGTTCATTGTTCTAGGTTAATTTCAAGTGTGTTTGTTCAAAAGTGTTCTCATTTCATCCATTTCTCAATCCATCCATCCATCCAACTTTCATCCACTTCACCATCGCCAAGGATTTCAAGCTCAACAGCAGTTCCTGTGCAAGAACAGCCAAGGCCACGCATGACCCCGTGCACAGAGAGAGCCGCGCACAGCTCCTGCACACAGAGCGTCGCGCACAGCCCCCCTGTGCGCAGAGAGGCATGCGCAGCCAAGGCCGTGCCCAGCCAAGCACAGCCAAGGCCGCGCACGGCCCCGCACACAGAGAGAGCCGCGCGCAGCCAAGAGGCCGTGCGCAGCTCCCCCACACAGAGTGTCGCGCGCAGCCAAGAGGCCGCACACAGCCCCCTGTGCGCAGAGAGCCACGCCTAGCCAAAGAGGCTGCGAGCTTGGCCTGCTCTCGCGCATGGTTACAAGCGAAGGCCTGTAAATAAGTAGTCACAGGTGAGAGCCTGTAACTGAGCAGGATTCTATAAGTTAAAATGATTCTTCTGAAGATTAGATTTTCTAAATCTATTCTTCAGAAGGAATTCCCTAATTGAAGCTAGTGAAGATCAGTTTAAACTAAATTTTATCTACTGAAGATCCTTCTAAGTTGATTTTACTGAGAGATTTCTATAAGTTAATTACTGAAGAACTTTCCAGAAATTATCTGCAGAATATCTACCGGAGAATCTCTATTTGGAATATCAGCATAATTCTTACTGAAGAATATTCTACAGAGTTTTATTGAAGATTATCCTACTCCCTTCTTCTTGATTATTCTTATATAAGTTGCTTACTGAACTAAGTTGAGATTCTACATACGCTTTACTGTAGAATCATATTACTGAAGATCTTTGAATTGATTGTTAGGATAAATTATAGGAATTTGATAACATAAATTAAACTGAAAGAGGAATACTATCGGATTACCTGCTCCTTGTGGTTCGACACCTTACTCGCCCTAAGGCTGTGATGTTAGTTTCATTGTTGACTACCTCAAATACTCACACGACTAATTAGTAAAGAAACCGGTAAAAAACCCATAATTTGAGATTATCAGCCACTCCACTCGTATCTTTATCGTGTTTTAGTTTCTTTCGTCTTCCTCGTCTAGTCATTTTTGTCAAGTCATGATGCTTACGTCGTGCTTCCATATCAGTCTTATTATGTTTTTATTTTGTTTTTGTTATTTTGCCTATGTTTTGGTTGTAAAAAAGGGCCCATTATATAAGGGCCCCCGTAATGGATCATACCCCCCTATGGATCTCCCTAGGGCCCATTAATTCCCCCTTTATAAGGGAAGAGAGGCGCCCTAGGAGAAGGCAGACCAGGAAGTTTGACTTATCGATTTATTGGTCTCACCACGAAGGACGTAGGGCAGAAGAAGAACGAGAGGGGGAAAGAGGGAAAAGAGAAGGGAGGGAAGGGGAAGACAGGGAGGCAACATCAGCCGCCGATCTAGTACACGCCTCCCATTCTCCTCCTGGAATTGCCTTGAGGGTAGCTACCGTCAACTCTGCCAATTTTGGGCAACGGCGACAACTCAGATCTGCCCGTCCGTTGCCGTTCAAATTCGGCGTGCATGTGATCTTGGTGGCCGGCTGAACAATCGGGCCACTAAAGTTATTAGCTAGAATGATACATGGGCCTAAAGGGTCACATGTATAAGGTCATAAGGGTATTGGTGGATATATTTTAGTTTAGTATTTTTGAGAAAAACTTAACGTGAAATATGAAGAGGGAAAGGGATCTCATTTCAAGCACCCAGGCCAGCCAGATTTGAGAGCCCCTCCATTTATCCACTCTTTTCTCCACTTATCCAAGGAGAGTGTCTTCATGGTGAGAAGATCTAGATTTTCAAGAAGAGTTGAAGAAGAAGATGTGGAGATCCAAGCTTCGAGTGATCACATGGATATTTCTAGAGGTCGGGTACATGAACAGCTTCAAAATGATCTCCGAGTGCCAAAGTCAAGGGTGTAACAAGTTCCCCAAAAGGTACATTCAATGTGTTAATTTAAAGATCGATCCGATCAACACACTTCTGCATCCATGGAATCATGTTTTCCATGGACGAACCAAAGCACATAGCCCAACAATAACTCCATGACTTCCCTGTACATAGTAATGATATTTGGTGGACCAAACAATGATTAACTGGTGCTTTAATATCTAAAATAGAAATATTGATGGAGTAGGATAACTAATAAATGTGTTCCCAAAGTTCATACATATTTGTGGTATATATAAGCAATACAAATATTTTAATTTTAGATTTTTTTAAACAGGGGTTAAGAATATGCATAAATGAATTCGATCCTCATATTATGGAATTTTAGTTTGGTTAGAAAATTTCATACTATGTATAGGGAAGTCATGGAGTTATTGTTGGGTTATGTGCTTTGGTTCAACATTCTCATTATAGAATTACTACTTTTTTGAGTGAATATCATTTAAAAGTAACATATTGATGTGGATTATAACTTTTATTCGTTAGAATTCTCAACTATGTATAAACTTGGTCATGAGAATACTATTGCAATAGATAGTACTCGTGGACCATGAACTCCACGATCTTGTTTTAATCTAAGTGGCATAGTGTGGAGATGAAACAAACTGTACCAATTTCAGTTTTTCTATCTTAATCTGGCTACCGGTTTGCCAACTCTTATGAATAGCTAATGCATTGAACTACATTTCCAACATTTGTTTCTGTAGATGTGCCCTTTTATGCATGCTCTATCAGCCCATTGACCCACCCATCAAACCCACTAACTAGTGTTTACCCCTTCAATATCCGTTTGGTATCTGATCTCATAAATTGATAACTGATAACCAATTGAAATTGAGAGGAATACCAGATACCGGGACATAAATCGTAAGAATGAAGATGAGATGGATACCGCTACCGGTTATCAGATCTGATATCCTGATGTCAGGTCTCAAAATCAATGCTAAAATTGGTAGCCAGGTATCGATAGCCAATATCAAAGTCAGGACCATTTTGGGTTGGGCTGGATGAATTATTAACTCCTACAATCTCAGCAAGCCTAATTTCATTAAACTTCAGTAAAATAATTTAAATATTAATTCTATTCTAGTAGAGAATAATTATAACTCTAATTTCTTAGTTGCACATAAATATGTTTCATCTTAAAGTGATATCAAGAAGTATTTCTATTTGTATGTTGGATATCAAACAAAATGCTATCTTATTAAAATTTGATATCGCTATGCAAGCCCTACGACGAAGATGGATGACAATATCATGGATGCCAATCACAATGATTACTATTTTTACTACTAATTTCATATATTTTATGTTTTATTCTCATTAAAATGATCATAAATGCCTGCTATTAAAGCTTACTTGAATTTTTACTAGCTTATAGTTAATTTCTGACTTTTCATGACTTTAGGTATTTTAAGATATTTTTTGACATTCATTTCATGGATAAAATAGTTTTAGAAGTCATGAAAATATATTTACATTTATTTGCATATATTTAGAGGTCTATATTATTTTTGGAGTAGTATTCTTATTTTAATGAATTTTACCTATTGTTGTGGAATTTATGACATTAAATTCATAAAGAAAATAATTATTTAATTCGTGACATATATATTTAAATTTATCTAAATATGTTAATGTCATTGTGGCTTTTGCGCACCTTTTTAGAATTTGCTGCCATGCTGGCAATTCGTTGCATGGATAGGAGGACAGAGAAAATAAGAGGTCAGAGAAAATCAAATGTCTTAGATTGCTCCAAATTCAAACAATGATATCCAATGATCCATCAGGATTTTCAGGATGAAATAATGAGTGTAGTTCTATATTTATCTCCTCTATCAATCCATTATCTCATATCTATTAATAGAACCCCATGCTCTTGTAAGAAGACACCCTTTATAATATTCCCTTATACAACAAACAAAGTGATTTGTTCGTTTAAAATCTAGTTTGGGTCTGTTCTTGCATTCCAAGAGTGAATGATCAAAGGAGAGATTTTCAGATCAAGACGTGCGATGACAATTCACTAGGGACAGTAAATCCACATCACTTACCCCATCCGTTGCTCCTTGTCTCGTATCTGCCACCATCTTCGCCACTTCAATCATCAATCTTACCTTCATCTGCACCACTTCACTCACGCCACACAATCAATGGTCGCCTAAGACTAAACAAGGCTAATGTCATCAATTAAAATTAATTAGGATTCCTCACTAGAAAATTACCAAAAATCTAAAATTAATATATAAATCTGGATAAACTACTTAAAATTTGGATAAAGATTTTTTATGCTTCGTATAATTAGTTTGAATCAAATCAACTTGTTTTATTTTATTATACTAGGTTTAGTTCATAAAATAAATAAAAATAGAAATTAAGTTGAAATTCAGTCATCCAATACTCGCTCCACATGGATTAGACCGTTACTCTATGCTCATAAAGAAAATTATAAGTTTCATTATAAAAATCAGATGCCTTAAACAATGCAATTAACCCTGATTTGGCGTTTATAAATCATGACGAATAAAAATATCGGATATTGGGACTATAGTCACCAATATGGGATATTATCATCTGATATCTGGATATTGTAAATACAAATATCAGATATTCCATTTTTGATATCATGTACAACATCTGTCTCGATATCCTCATCCTCTATTGGATTTGGGACAGGCAAATATTACGGCTAGGACAACTGAGATTGACAACCTACCATGCTGACTTACCAACCCTATTTGCAGATTTGACTAGGATAGGTTAAAATATTTTTTAAAACATACATTAAGTCCTAAAAAAGTAACTTCACAATGAAACAAGTGCCTATATAAGAATAAGAGGTATGGAAAGCCTATAAAAAATTAAATGTTAACAAACATTAATCGGATCGGTCATTTGCGAAAACGCTGACATCGTAAAAGAGCAAAACAATTCTAAAGATACGATTCTAAAAGTATGTGATTTAGTCCTATAGTAGTACACAATTATACGAGTGATGGTCTGAGCATGAAGTTTTGTACAGTGTTGGCATCAACTCTCATTGAAAGGAATTCGAAGACATGAAAAAAAGAAGTGAAATGAATTGCTTCATGCGACAAAATAATCTAATATATTTTTAATGATTCGTAACAAAAAG
Organism: Wolffia australiana; assembly: GCF_029677425.1. Classification (NCBI taxonomy): domain Eukaryota; kingdom Viridiplantae; phylum Streptophyta; class Magnoliopsida; order Alismatales; family Araceae; genus Wolffia; species Wolffia australiana. Next base: position 1,235,708 of record NC_135848.1, read on the forward strand.
AAGAAATACCAAAATGAAAAACTCAAATTTCTATCATTCTTCCTTCTTTATAATTTATTCTGACAAAGAATCATTCTTTATAATTCATTCTTTTTAAAAAATGAAATAATGATTTAATTGATAGAAATAGCAGCAACACACCTTTAATGCATGCAAAAAACATTGAGTATAATATTTCTTCATTCCAGAAGGAAAATTTATTGGATCACTGGGAAAAGCATTAAATCCAGTCAAAACCGTAAACAGAAAACTGTATCGTTAAAATCTAAACTCAGGTCAAGGTCAACTTCGTCAACGAATTGACCACCAAGAATCTAAATTCAAACTTAATTATGAATCCACACGGAATAGAAATAATATTCTGGTTGTTTAAAACTTTATTCACGGATAAAGAATAATTCTCGATTATCTGGCCTTTCGGTGCCGCCCCGGGCCCACCTCTCGCGAACTATAAATTTCCTTTCATGAGAACCAAGATGGCATTCTAGCCGAAGGCAGATTGTGGAATGGAGAGGGCGCTGGTTGAGCGGCTGGAGGCGGCCGTTGCTCGTCTTGAATCGCTCGCCGCAGGCGGATCAATTCAATCGATCGATGCCGAAATCAGCGTCGTTGATCCGGCAATCAAGGCATTGGACGAGCTGCGAGAGAATTCTCTCGGCAAGTTTCTGGCTGCGGCGGAGAAGATCGGCGGCCAGGTTCTAGAATCTTCGAAGCTGGTGGAGCAGGCGTTCTCCGTGCTGAGGAACCTCCTTGTCGAGGCCAAGCAGAGAAAGGTCGAGATTCATTTGCGGAACTTGGTTATGATCTGGATTGTTATGGTTTCATTTTTTGGTTTTTTTTTGTGGAAAATGTATCCTAATTTCTGACGAGATGCTCCGATCGAGTGCGTTTATTCGGCTTTTTTTAATTGAGTTTGATTTCATCTTGAATCGATGGACGATCGGCATTCAGTTGCGGAACCTTTGTTATGGTTCATGTGGCTCAGTCTCTGTGATCTTGATTGTAATTATTATTTTATCTCATCTTTGAATGAAATGCTGTTATCACGTTGTAGTTCGTTAAAGTCAGCTTCGCTTCCTGTTTCCATGCGGTGGTGTTTTCCTCGAGTTTGATTGAATCACTGAGCCCTCTGTATTCATTTTCGGAACTTTTGTTATGATTTCTGTAGCTCAGTGAATGATCTTGATTGTTTTGATTCATTTTCGATTTTACTTTTTTAGTTATATCTTATCGTTGAATGAAATGCTGAGATCATATTGTGCTTCCTGTAATTTGGAGTCGTACTGTTCGTATCGAGTTGCTTTAATCTGCGGTGGTGTTTTCCCTTGGTTCGACCACGTGTTAAATCAATGTAAGGTCGGCATTCACTTGCGGCACCCCTGTTTTTGGTGCGATCTAGACTATTATGAATCCTCCTCGAAGTTTTCTTTTTAATTTAGTCTCATCTTTTGAGTGAAATTGTGCGATCATGTGGATCTACATGCAATTCGTCTTCGTTTCCTGTTCACAGCTATTTCTGTTAAGATGTGGCAGTGTACTCATCGATTTGATTTCATGTTGAATCAATGTAAGGTCGGCATTCATTTATGGCGCCTTTATTGTATCGGCAGTTCAGAAATTAATGATTCCTTCACAGTTTGTCCTTATAACTATATCTTTTCTTGGAATGGAATGCTCCGATCATGATATACTTCCTGCAATTTTGCCTCTTTTCCTGTTCGTAGCAAAGACTATCAAGTTGCAGCATGTTTTTATTGGGTTTGATGTCATGTTGGATAAATGATGCAGAAACCTGATACGGCAGAGTTGATCGAATTTCTAAAGCCGCTTAATGAAGTCATTATGAAAGCAAATGCGCTGACAGAAGGAAAGCGCTCTGAGGTATTCAACCATGTAAAGAGCGCCGCAGACAGTCTTTCTGCGCTGGCGTGGATTGCCTACTCTGGCAAAGACTGCGGTGAGTCTGATGAGCCTCACCTTTTCCTTTTTCTTCTTTTGAATATTTCATTAGTTTCATGTATCGTTTCAGTAGGCTGATAGTCCAATAAATGCACAACGCTACTTTTGAGCACACTACTATGTTGGAATTAAATTTCTCCTACTTGTCTTTTCCTTTCCTTCCAAGGCATGAGTCTTCCGACTGCACACGTTGAGGAAAGTTGGCAGATGGCTGAATTCTACAGTAATAAGGTCTTCAACATTTTCTTTATTTCGCTACCCCTTCACTACATGCATAATGCGGTTTCTTTTGCCTCAACGATTGATGGTTAATTTCTTCTGTCTTCTTTGGCAATGAACCATTTGAAATATCATCAAAATAAATTCTACAGCTGATTGTCTTATCTCATCTCTCTACTCCCGAATTACATCGATCATCTTTACTTTCAAAAAGCTTGCCAGTAGTTTTTAATTAAATTCCTTTGTTCTTGGAAAAGTATCCAGTTACATTGAGACTTTTCAAGTAGCTTGTACAGTAAAGTGCTCAAGAGTTCAACCGAGTTTCATGAAACAAACAGCTTCTGCTGGGTCTGCCTCTTGCCTAAATATAATGTTAAAATTTGATTGGATCCGCAGCCCTTGTCTGGGGTATTTCCTTCATTTACTTTTAGGGTAAGGTTCCTTTAAATACCTACAGTCCCCTTAGAAGAAGGACAGTCAAGAAGTTGTTGAACTGAGCTGATCTGGGCCCGTAGCTATTGTTATTTTTCTATCTTGTCTTTCTATCATTCTCTCTCCTCCCTTCTAAGATCCTTCCTCGATGATAATAAAGTGTGGTTCGTTCCTAGTTGGAGCAAGCTCCGTCTCTCAGATACAAGGCTTCAAGGGGGCCGTGGCGTTTGATCAAACTCCTCATTGTCTTTGATTGTTCCATGAAAATAGTTCTTCCGTTGAAACGGAATTGTGAATTGAATTTTCTGTTTTTAATCGAGGCATTACATTCTTTGGCTTACCTATTTGCGGTCCTGTAACAACATTAGTCAGCATCGTCCAAGAAGTAATGTATGAGGATTGATATTGACTGGCCTCTTGATGTTCCAGATCCTTGTGAATTACAGAAATAAGGATGCAAACCATGTGGAATGGGTAAGATGCCTGAAAGAGCTGTACATGCCCAGCTTACGGGACTTTGTTAAGGCATTTTATCCTCTTGGCCCTGTTTGGGGAGTTATGGGCAAAACTGCCCCGGTTCCTGCAAAGCCACCCCAGACAAAGGCCCCCGCCCCGCCTCCACCTCCTCGTGCTCCACTTTTCAGCACTGAAAGCGCGCCGCCACCTGCCGCTCCAAAAGGGGGGCTCTCAGCTGTTTTCCAAGAGATTAGTTCGAGCAAGTCTGTAACGGCCGGTACACCACCCCTTCTAAAGTCCCAACTTTTAAATCTGAAATTTGGTGTATCTGTAATTTCATCTTTTGATTCAGGGCTGAGGAAGGTAACTGATGATATGAAGTCAAAGAATCGCACTGACAAATCAGGAGTTGTCACATTAAATGCGAAGGAAACGCAGAAAAGTCTGCCAGCCTTCTCCAAGGTTGGGCCTCCCAAGTTGGAGCTTCAGATGGGTCGCAAGTGAGATGTCCTCCAGCGATGCATTATTTCTTATTAATTATTAACTGATTTCATGTTAAGCATTAATTATTCAAATCGCATGCATTATAAGTGAGTGAAATAAGGCAGAGGCATGGACACGAGTTGGAGTAAAAGTTTGATTCATTCGACGATTTTGTCATTCTTACAGACACAACGATTAGTAACTATTTTTTCCCTATCCATATACATTATTAACTGAATTTTTCCTTTAATTCAAAGTTAATCGATAATTTCTTTATTCTGTCTGACGCAAAGATTATAAGTTGATTTTTTCATTATTTTGTATAAATTACTGACTGGTCTCTTCGTTTTATTCACATGCTTCATAAATGAGTATAATTATGTCAAAGCATGAACATGTGTTCTAGCAGAAGTCTAGTTTATTATTTTGTATGAATTATTTACTTGTTTCTTCATTTTATTCACATGCTTCATAAATGAGAGTGATGACGTCAATGCATGAACATGGGTTCTAGTAAAAGCCTAATTTAGACAACGATACCGTCATTCCTATAGACGCTAAGATTAGTAACTCTCTTTTCCCTTTTATTCATATGGGTCGTATGCGAGTAAAATTGCGACAACGCATGAACAGGAAGTCGGGTAAAAGTGTGATTTATAGTATTATTTCGTCATTCTTGCATTCTCAAAGATTATTAACTGATTTTTTCCTTTTATGCATATGCTTCTTAAGTGAGTAAAATTGGCCAACGTATGAACAGGAGTTGGAGAAGAAGTCTGATTTATTCCATAATTCTTCATTCGTACAGATGAAAAGATTACTTATTCTCCGTATCTGATTTCGGAATTAATTTCTCATCCAGATGGGCAGTGGAAAACCAGATCGGAAAGAAGAATCTGTTTATCGACGAATGTGACGCAAAGCAATCTGTATACATATTTGGATGTAAAGACTCTGTTCTACACATCAAAGGTGAAGGGGAAAAAACATTAACTTGACTTTCAGTGTTTCTAGATAAAGTATTTATCCAAAAAACCTTTCTCTTAAAATTTCCCAGGAAAAGTAAACAACATAACCGTAGACAAGTGTACAAAGATGGGAATCGTGTTCACAGTGAGCGTCAGACACTTCTTTCGTGTGATAATTTCTTTCGCATTGATCTGGATTCCTAACATAATACTATTTTTTCTCTGTTTTTGAATCAGGACGTTGTGGCAGCTTGCGAGGTGGTCAACTGCATTGGCGTTGAAGTTCAGTGTCAGGTAAAAATCTGGAAATATTTCAATAACACTTCACCTTATATCCTGTAAAAGTATATGTATTTAATATTTCATTGTGGGTCCATCCAGGGGTCAGCGCCGACAATATCGGTGGACAACACGTCGGGGTGCCAGCTGTACCTCAGTAAAGAAGCCTTGGCTGCTTCCATCACTACCGCAAAGTCGAGCGAGGTCAACGTTTTGGTTCCTGGCTTGACCGCCGAAGATGATTGGGTAATATAATAATAATAATGATGGTGATGATACAAATAATATTACTGTTATTTTTTCAGTTATTAATGTGCTTCTAATATTTTATTGGCAGGTGGAGCTCGCGCTGCCTCAGCAGTTTATTCACGTATTCAAGGACGGGCAGTTCGAGACATCCCCAGTTTCTCACTCTGGAGGTTGATCTGGTTAGCTCTTTACTTGGCTTCTTTTATGTGATTCCACGCCACCCGCCTTTGCCTTGTTCGAGGGTTTGGTCTGCTCATACAAGATCTTTTTTTTTGTATTAAAAAAGGAGAGTGCTGGTTTATATTTTCTTTTAATCAAATAGTAATTTGGGCCGCAAAGTATTGCCAAGGATATGTTATCGCTCCAGCTCCTTTGGGATCCTTTTCTGGCTTTATTTTGGGAGGCGATGGCAAATAAGTTCGTAATAAGGCCATATTTATCATTCTTATTGTTTTGAAATATTGTTCCATCTTATTGTTCATTAGATCATATCTTAAATTGACATATCAGCTTTACTTTCCTACGATTTTCTGTAATGGAATCTAAGAGTCTGTAACGTTGTAGACAAGTCGGAGACTTGTTTTAGGGCAGTTGTGTGGAATGGCAATATTAATCCACAACTCTAATTGGAAGTGTATATTAATCAATTAAACCCAAGATGAATGATGTGTATCCTCTAACTTCCTTAGAATTTTTAATTTAACATAATTCACTCCGTCATATAACAAAGCTGTGCATGTGGATGGAGTATGTTGCTACATCATAATCATGTGTTCTAGTTATCGTTTGACTGAGGCTGAACAGTTTTTGACTGGTGATTTTGATATCAAACTTTTTTTGTCCGGTCTTCTGATCACCAATACTACTTTATTTTGTAAAGTATTTTGTTGGGGTTCAAAAAAATTGCAAAATCTACATTTCTTATCATGATAGTCACGGCTCCGTGATACTCAACCGGTCTAATTTTACAGATGTCTACCTTTTGAGATAATCTGTTGAGTTTATGTGGTTGGTCATTATACTTGGAAGAAGCAGGGGCAAATGAACTGGGATGTGATATTCGTTTTTCACTTTTGTTGGTATCTGTTTCTTAATTTTTCTGGTTTAAATTCTCAATGGGATGTCTCGTAGCTGTTAATTGTTCAAGTTATTCATTAAAAAAAAACACTTTAGTTATTCCTTTTAGTTATCCACTTGTAGGATTCATGGTGCATCCACGCTTTCTTTCATCATTTTACTGGCGCCACTGTTCCCATGAAATGATAGATTGGGTATTAAAGTTTGACTTTCATAGTGAACTAGACTTCATCATATAAATTATATATTTGCTTGAGTGACTTGCTTTTTTCCTACTAAGTGCAAACCCATTCAAAAAATGTCAAAAAAATCATTTGATTATTTTAATCATTCGAGTGGTGGATCATTTTTGATCATCAGGTCCCAATATACAATGTGAAACAAAAAGAATGCTGGTTGGATTGAAAAGTATGCAATTAATATATAGAAGTTTATGGAGAATGTGTTCAACTTCACTATTAGTTAGACATGATAGAGTAAAATTAAAAATGTCTATAAAACACTTATGAAGAATATTCAAGAATGTGAAACTATTATGTATGATAAATCATTTCAAATTTAATTGAGTGATAAGAAAGCTATGAAGAACTCATCCCACAATTTGGAATAACCATGAGTTAGTTATGAGGTTCAGGAAACAAATGTAAAGCTCTGTCATGTCAATGTTCCAATCACCTTGTCTAGATTTCCTTTTGCAAATGATATTTTCCTTGCATGAGTCTCTTCAAGTCACACAGATGTCAATCTTCTAGACATAACAATACAATCCTGGTTCGTTGATTCTTCACATTCTCTTCTCAAACAACACATCTAGAGATCTGTGAACATCCGCCTACAATTCATTTCACTCAAAGGCGAGGAGGGTGCTCAATAAGAAGCGCGGGGACATTATTGGAAACTTGCTAGGGCGTTTCCCTTTCTTATTGAACAAAAAATAAATTAGAAATCGTTCAATATAAATATATACTCTGGCGTCCAACAAAGATTTTGTGTGTGAATCATTCGACCCTATTCTAGTTTAGTTAATAACTCGATAAGCTTAGTAACTCATTATCGGTTAACCTAATTCCTCAAATCTATCCATTATGTAAATTAATTAACATATGATTGATTCAACCAGATTGATGGGTTATGTTGCAAATACATAGGGTGTCAATTTACATCAGATTAAGTAGAATTTATAAATGAGTTTGCGAACTCTTTCATGTAACCTCTCTATCTTGAGTTTCCGTATACATATAATCCTGCATCAATGAGACACTCCTTGGACGACTTAGGTTATGGTAACCTGTCAGCCCTAATCTGCCGTTCTACTTAGGAGTTGTGCATTACAAAATCATCATGTAATTCTTTCTCTAATATTTTCACAACTTAGGCCAAGGATTTCATTTTATCATCTTTGTTGAGTTGATAATCTCAAATTTAGGGGTTTTACTTTGTCATTGGCAATTATTCAATAAAAATATATTTAATGATATTGAGGAAATATAAGTGGAATTACGTGAAGTGTTATTAGAATAAGATCGAGGATGTGACGGATACGATAGTGATCAAATGCGTGAACATTATAATGGTAAAGATAGAGACAAGATAATGGGGGTGTAAGTAAGTGAAATGATAAATGAGAATACAATGATAGACCCTAATTAAGCTAACTATGATGTCCGAAAAAGAAACAATGTAAGGCAAAGGTACTTACCTTAGATCTTTACGTTTTTCCAAGATCACGGTGATTTGCGAGTGCCGGTAAGCTCCCCCTCTTCTCCAATGCTTCTCCCCACACACCCAAGACACCAAGAACACACTTGATCGATCTCAAAACTCACTATCTTTCAATCGTCCCACACAAGTAGGAAGAAAGTTCAGGATGAATTTCACAGTGATCTGTTAGTGGGCTGCCGAGGTGGAAGAAGAACCAGAAAGAAAATACAACAATCCCACAAACCAAACCAAATCAAAGGGCCAAGTTCAAACAAGTTCACATGAGACTTTTCTCAACAGAATCGAAACTCCAGGACCTTCTCTCTCTAGAGGGACCCTTTCTTCAAAAGACTTCCGCGTACTCTAATCGCTGTTTTCCCCTTGCTTTATATTAGGTGCGGCCCCTTATCGCTTCATCTTCCTACGTGAGTAGTGAAGCGACACATGTGGTTTCCTAACACTGCTCTCCCCTTGAAGAGCAACCTTGTCCTCAAGGTTGAAGCTCTAGAAGGTCTTGTTCAGCAGCTCTTTCAGCTCCCATGAATTGTCAGGTAGTCCCTCCCATTTGATTAGGAGTTTTGTGCCCCGTGGAGTGAGACATGACGAGAGAACTGCAGCTGGTCGCACCACTTGTTCCAAGTCTTCTTGAATTGTCAATGGTATAAGGTTGGCTTGTCCACTTGGACTGGAAGCCTTGCGGAGTTGACTGACATGAAAAGTGGCGTGAACTTGACAATCCGGGGGAAGTCAATGCGACATGCCTCCGGCCCGATTTGTTTGAGGATCTGGTAGGGATAGAATCTGGATGCTAGTTTCTCATTTGGACGCCTTGTGAGGGACTTCATGCGGTATGGCCTGACTCGAACATAAACCTAGTCACCTGGGGAAAACTGCACTTCTCTACGTTTCTTGTCTGCTTGCTGTATCATCCTGACTTGAGCTCGCTCCAGGTGATGCTTCAGTAATTTGAGTGATTGGTCTCGCTCTTGCAGTTGCTGGTCTAACGAAGAGACCGGTGATGGTGCTTGATCATAATGTAGGATAGCTGGTGGATCTCTCCCGTAGACAACGTTGAATGGCGTGGTGCAAATGGAAGAGTGATAAGAAGTATTATAACAATACTCCGCCCAACCAATCCAATTGCTCCATTGTTTGGGTTTATCACTTGCAAAACAGCAAAGGTAACATTCCAAGGAATGATTTACTATTTTTAACTGGCAATCCGTTTGACGATGATATGAGCTGTTGTTGCGTAGGACCGTTCCTTGTAGCTGAAATAGGTCTTTCCAGAACCTGCTCATGAAGATTTTGTCACTATAGATTAGGGACGCGGACGGGACCATTTTTTCATCCATAGACGAAAAAATCGTACCGCTCGAGGGCATAGATGAATTCCAGGATGAAATTTTGTCGGAGGGACGGCTGGATGGGACGATTTTCATCCCATAGGATGAAAAAACCGTCCGTCTAGAGGACTCGGATGGTGGATAGACGAAAGTTGGGCGAACTATTAATATAATTTTTTGATAAAATTCCCAAAAAATTATTATTTTTTATTTGAAGACGTGGAAAATTCAATATTAAATCCTTCATTAATTAGGAATAAAATTTACTTTTATACATGCTGTTATCATCTTATTATAGTAATTAATTGCGATGAATGAGTACTTTAACAGATAATTAGGGTAAAATCTGATTTCCATATCCCATTTATTCTTGATTAATTTCCCGAAGAATGCAATAAAAAATTTGAGTTGTGCAAATTTCATTATTTAAACCCCAGCATTACAAAATTATTTTTATTGTAGTGGCGTCTTTTTCAAGTTAATTATTGAAATCTTTGTAAAACTTAATTCCAAAAAAACCAATAGATTTTTACATAATAGAAAGTTGAAGTTAAAATTCATTATTTAAATTCTAGATGAATGTAGATATTTCATTATTTAATCCCCAACTTGGTCAATCAAATGAAATAGTATTTGAAGAAGTCATTTCCAATTTAGAAAGGTGGGTATTCCATCATGGAATTTCCATGCTTAAATATGTCACATGGTATGCATACTTGATCAGATTTTTGAAATACTCTTATCTCCATCTTATATTGAAATGGCTAAATATGTTGTAATAGAAAATTGCAGATATATCTTACGTCCACCCTTTGTAATGTCCATTGGAGTTAAAAGGAAAGCACACTGACTAGAATGTAATTTTTTTCTCAGAGTAGGGCTAGATGTGGCATTCATCCATCACATCAAACGTGAAAGAGAAAGTAGGCAGGTTTTTTTTCAGAATCTGAGACAGAATAATGATGTAGAGTTCACGCAGCCGTCCATCCAGCTCGCTCAAAATCACCTTTATTGTGGTGTAGAACACACTGAAACCAGATCAATGACATAAGGAAACAAACTAAAATTGTTGATTCAAACAGGATTTCGACTATGATCAATGGGTAAGAAAGATTGATTGACGCAAATTGTTACCGATGGAAAATGGTTGACTAGCTTTTTTTTAAATGTCTCATCCTATTAATGAACATAAAGGACAACCTTAAAAGTTTGATCCAAAAAACGTAAAGGTCAAAGGTTGATTCAGATATCCAAACATCTTTTCGAAAATCTAATGGAATGCATAGTGTTTCTGAAATGAATAGACACCATTGCACCTTTTCTCCACAGGAAAAAATATTAGCTTCAGATTCATTATTGAGGAAATTGTTTCAGTTGTAAGATGGTACATCCTAAGCGTCATTCGATTATTTTCTTGATCAAAGTTGACAAAGCTCCAGCTTAGGTTCCCTGAAGATTTGATTCATCAGGAAAATTTGATTCAGGAATCAGTTAAGGAGTTCATAAGTTGCTCATTATCTATATCAAAAAAAAGTTCAAAGGATATCCAATTCACTGAGCAGAAATCTTCTGAAGTTGCAGGAAAGACTCATACAAAATTCCTGATTAACCACTTCTCTATGTATATTAGATCGGAATACATTTGGCAAAGCCAAGTTCTAGAATCTATGGAGATCAGAAATGAAATGTCCAGGTAATGAAAGAGAAATTTTAAATTACACATCAGAAAGATCAACTATAATTTTCAGATAAGAAATAGGAGTTTCAGAATTTCATTTGGGAGACAGAAGGAGACAGACATATATGTGTGGAGGATACTGATAGATTTAAAAATATGTCAGCTAAAGAGACAAAGATTGGGCGATATATATGTGTGGAGGATCAACATACAATCACGGTATCAAGGCAAAAAATGTCAGCACAAAACTTCATGGAATTACAGTCTGTAAAGTTAAAGAAGAAGGGATGCTTTTATAAATCTCAAACTATATATCCTTCTTTTTAAGAAATATGTCTTTGTGTAGCACGTTCATTATTTTGAATACCTTTCAGCGTTGATCCGTTCACTGGATTTTTTCAAAACCTTTGCAAAATATAAATTTCAATTCATCGCGTTAGTTGAATGGTTCACAATTTTAAAATATTTACATTACACTGATGTCAAAGTGGATAATAGAAAGCACGAAAGATTACTACTGGTCTGTCTATTATGTAAGTACCAACAGAAACAACTGTCTAGTTATGATCTGCATATTCATTATCTCAGTAGAATCTAAAGTAAAATCCTAAGTTAATCATTTGGGATTTCAAACCATGTAAAATTCAGGATCATAACCTTTGTAGACCTACATGAGATATCTTGATTCGTGTACCTTCATGCCACATGTAAATTAAATATGATATGGGAAACAACAAATAAATATTCCGCATATCAGAATCAAATACCAAAATTTCCTTGGAAACAAATTCACACAATACTAGTTGGTTCATGTTTCCATAGAATATCTGTACAAGGATGTGATGGAAAATATTGCAATTACAAAAAGAAAATAAACACATTGGATCATATGTAAAAATGAACTGTCGTGAAATTCAACATAACAGAATGATGTGTTTTATTATGTAGCGATAGCTAGTTTGTTTAAAACTTTTACCATCATCTTGTATAATGCAAAAATTGGGGATCTAATTTTTCATTTGAACCCATTAAGTGTACATTGGTTTCCCATCTAATCATAAGAATCAGATGTATGACATTATTCCATATAGTTAATCTTCTCCTAAACGTGTTATGAATGAATTTTATTTGGGTTCAAATCAATAACACAATGTTTTAAATTTAAATATTCAAAGTAAAAATTTAACATGGGAGAGGAGAATGAAGTAGGCTTAAGATAAATTTTATGACATCAATGTTAATGTACGAAAGGATGAGGATACGAATCACTCTGAATCATGTTCTGAAAGGAGCTCTTGATTTTGGTGCACCATTCCAGTAAGCCTGATCGTTCATCAAGTGAGTGGCAGACACATAACAAGGTAAATGGCATATTGCAAACCTATGGAGAAATATAATGAGAGTCTGTTGTGCGCAAAGGGCAGGCGGGAAAATGAAGGCTGTAGCTGGTTGCACCGAAGGGGATGGAGGAGGTTGGCTGCAGCTGCCGTTCTTCTTCTTCTTTCAAAAATGAACAGTTTGGAACAAACATGAGAAAACTAGGGTGTGATGGGCGCCTTCTTCTTTCAAAATAAAATTAATTTAGTTAGTGAAATATATATTTAATTTTTATTCGGGATGAAGGATGGGACAGTTTTCTTCCCTGGATGGGATGAAAAATTTTTGGGAGATCAGTGGACAGGACGGTTTTTGCATTGTCAGACGAAAAACCATCATGTCCTTCGTCCCTGAACGGATTCTGGACGTCGGACAAGATGAAATTCGTCCCTTTTTTGTGTGGTCCATTCTAGTGACAGCATTCCCACTTTTATTATCACTTCCGGTAGTGGCAGGGGCAATTACAATGTTACTAAAACCAATCGAAACTTTAATACAACCTTTTCTGATCCTGTTGGAGGGGGAGACCCCATATTATACCAGCATCTCTTTCGGTTCTTCGGTCATCCAGAGGTGTATATTCCAATTTCCACGGAAACAGGCTCAAAATATTTGATCTTAGGTGCATTTCCCTCTGGAATATTATTATTCGGGTATGACCGGACAACTACCAATAAATAATGAGAATGATTTACTTCTTCTTCTTCATCTCCATTGACTTTGTAACATGAATCTGAATCTTGACTCTGCTCCCGCTCACTCGTGCCTTCATTTATCACTCCTAAAGTCGTGCCCTCTACTCTTCGCGCCTTCATTGACCTCTTAGCAGATTCATCTTAATTTCTTCACGATTCCATGGATAGTTTCGTTCGACCTCATAATGGAGGACATAGCTTACGGTCATCAGCTTTGATCATGTCACTAGGAGTTTTATTAGGACATTGCACAATCCTTAAAAAAAGAGTCCACCGTCTGCCTAACACAGTTTTGGTATGGGTATGGAAGCCTGCCCCTTTAGGTGATTAACTATTGAAGCGAAGAAAAGGTTCCGAAATAAGGGGTACTACGAGCCCTCTGTCCCACATTCCCTCGTTGTTAGAAAATCTGTTCACCGGTTCCACCGACGTCACCCTTAGATAGAGTCATTCAGTCGATACAGAGGTGTGCTTTAAGTGGGGGGTGTGCTGTCCCTATTGGGCTGGGCCCTTCCCCATAAGGGCTGACAGAGGCTCACTTAGTACAAGCACTCCATTTAAGGCAGCAGATTGAGCCCCCTTTCCGTCATTATAGCAAAAAACAGGCAAGCTCGGTCGGTTATTAAGAAAACGGAATAACCCGCCCAACTCCACTTACTCCCATAACCTCGGTTCCATTCTCCCATATTTGAATATAAAAAATAGGAGGGAATGGCAGTACGCTCGCCCTGAACAAATAGGAGGCCTTAAGGCGTAGACAGATATCACACTTCTGGGTGTATTCTTTAATTTGTTTCTTCATGATTTTCCAAAAAGCTACATGTGTAGCTCGCTTATAGGTTTTAAGAAATCCTTCGTGGCCTCCCATCGACCCACCAAGTACTTCATGTAGGATGTCGGAATAATCGCCGTCCCTTTATATGTTAGAAGTCCTTGTCGTAATGCAAAATGTGGGTCAGCCTCTTGTTGCTCCCTGAGTGCCTTCATAATTTTGGATAGGTGAGGATCCTTGTTAACTTCATCACAGATTTTGTCGATGTCTAGAGTGGTCGGTTGAGTAAGGCAGAGCTGACGTACTTCTGGGTCGACTACTTGTTTGCATGAGAAAGCATCTGCTGCCTTGTTACTGGGCCCATCTCGATACTGAATCTCAAAGTCGTAACCCAATAGTTTCATGAGGAGATGTTGATATGGAGGGAGGATCTGTTGTTGTTGTAGGAGATGTTTGAGACTATACTGATCCGTCCGCACGATGAATTTTCACCCTAGGGCATAATGCCTCCATTTGGTAACTGCCAGGACTACGGCCATAAGTTCTCGTTTCATAAGCCCCCTTACATCATTGATTATCTGAGAGGGCTTGACTAAAATATGCGACCGGTCATCCTTGCTGCATTAGAACCATGCCCACTCTCATACTGGATGCATCATCTCTACCACAAAGGTTGTCGTGAAGTCAGGTAAAGCCAATACCGGAGAAGAGGACATTGGCTGTTTGAGCTGTTTGAATGCCTTGTCTTCCACCTCGTTCCACCGAAAGGCTCCTTTCTTGAGTAGCTTCGTGAGTGGTCGAGCAGTGATGCCATATCCACCTAAAAATCAACGATAATAACCTGTCAGTCCCAAAAAGGACTTAAGTTCCTTTGCATCTCGCGGTGGTGGTCAGTTATTCATAGTGCTGATCTTTTGGTGGTCGGCGAACACTCCCTCCGGTGATATCCAATGTCCCAAGTATTCGAGACAGGTCCCCCCAAAGATGCACTTCTTGGTGTTGATGTGTAAAATGTGCTCCATTAGCTCCTGAAACACCATAAATAGATGTTCCTAATGCTCTGTAGCTAAACGACTGTAAATTAGGATATCATCAAAAAACACCAAATGAAGCGGCAGAGGTATGGCCGGAAAATTTGATTCATCAATGACTGGAAGGTGGCTGGTGCATTTTTAAGGCCAAATGGCATGACAAGGAATTCATAGTGGCCTTCATGAGTGGGGAATGCTGTCTTAGCCATGTCATCACAGTTCATCTGAATCGGATGATAGTCCGACCTTAAATCGAGTTTGGAGAAGATAACAGCCCTATGTAATTCATCGAGAAGTTCTTCAACCAATGGTATGGGAAATTTGTTGCCAATAGTGGGGTGATTCAATGCATGATAGTCCATGCAGAAATGCCACCCTCCATCTTTTTTCTTCACTAGGAGCGTCGGTTGGCATACAGGTTGACAGACATCTCGATAATCCCTTTTGCACACATCTCACTCACCAATTTCTCAATTTCCATCTTCATGGCATGCGGGTAACGGTAAGATCTAGTGGATACTGGTTTTGTCCCTGGTTCCAGACATATTGTGTGGTTGATGCTTCTTGTCGAAGGGAGAGATTTAGGAGCTTCAAATGCTGCTTGAAACAGGGTATTGAACTCAAACAGAATTTCTTCATTGACCGATGGGGTCGAGCGTGGATCTTGAACAAATACTTGGAAAAGGGCGACGTGGAGCTCATTCTCTTGTTGAATTTCCTTATGCATTGCCTTCAGCAAAATACTTGAGCAGTTCAAACTGGGGTTGCCACGTAAGGTGATGTTGTGGCCGTCCTTTTGAAAAGTCATGCATAAAGTGTCCCACTCAACCACTATCTTGCCCATAGTTGTCAACCATTGCATACCCAATATGACGTCAAAATTACCCATTGGATGTGGTAAGAAATCGTCAACTGCGAGTAGCTCTTGAATTGTCAACTGAACATATTTGCAAATACCTTGGCTGGGTACCTTGTGTCCATTGCCTAATGTGACGCCATATTTGGAAGAATCTGAAATAGGAAGATGTATTCAGTCTACCACATCGGAGGAGATAACATTATGGCTTACGCCACAATCAATTAACATCGATGACCTGGGGAGTATTTTTTGTTGCAAGAGAAACATTAACCTCTGGCTTTGTGGTCTTGGATCTGCTCTACCATCAAGTTGATTTTGCGGGGCTGGGGCCCTTTTAACAGCAAGACATAGGTGCCAGTTTGATGAGGAGGTGAGGGGTCCACTACTTTCCACGGTGTGACCCCACAATGATAATTTGAGGAGCTCAGTTTGGCTAGAGAAGGACTAATAATCGTTGAGGTGCGGCTTGCTAGGGTTGAACTAGACTAGTACAGCATACGTCTTTTGTGTTCCACGTGCTGGGCCTTCAACATGGTAGTGGGGAGATCATGGTGCTGGGCCCACAATGTTGATCTCAGCTCGTATTTCTGGAAATAACCCTTTGATAAAACAGTCGATTATAATTTCTTTAGAGACGTCATGGAGATGGGCCGCTAACCGAATCAATTCTTTACTATAATCATAGACAATTGAGGTCATCTTTACGTTAAAGAAACATTGGAGTGCAGTCCCGTCCTGACTTCATACAAACCATTCCAATAGCTGGGACTTGAGTCTTGGCCAATCCCTAAGAGGGCATAGACTGAGGAGCCATTGGTACTATTCTAGGGCATCGCCTTCAAAGAGAGTCCCCGCTGCTACTACCTTCTCATCGTCCGGAATGGCATACATGTTGAAATATATCTAAACTCGATACAACCACTCCTCTAGATCGACACCCGCAAAGGTAGGCATCTCCAGGAGGCATGAGAAACGAGGGCCCTCGCTTGGGGCCACAACTATGGGAGCTTCCAAGTTGGGCCAATGGGGTGGGCAGGTCTGGGATGTCTAGGTGGGTGGTTTAGTATGAAACTGAGAGGGATTGGGGGGAAAACCGATATATTCTTTAAATATTCTTACTCATTCTCGCAGCTGATGTGGCAACGCATCAGCGCGCGCCAGGTCAGGGTTTTTTATTTTTTAATCTAGTAAGCAGCTGACATGCGCACGCCATGTGTACACGCGCGGGCCACGTGTACATGTGACGCCGAGTTGTGCGGCCATGACGCTCGTCACTATTTCAAAGAAAGAAGAAAAAAGGGAAAAAAGTTAGATTTTGTTATTTTTGCCTCGGCCCACGTGCACATTTATTGAAAAAAAATGTTTCCCTTTTTTAATTGGTCCAGCTCGCCCCTGCGTCAGAGAAATCAAAAAATCGATGTGTTAGTCATAAATGCAATCATGGCTTCGTGAATCACGAAGCCATGATAGCTTGGCTAAATGATTGGCTGATCCCAATCATTAACTAAGTTAATGATTAGATGTCACCAATCATCACCAACAGCTGTGATTCATCGTCGTTTGACAAATTGAACACCGACATGTGTCGGCGCGAGATTGCACAAAAATTGATCTTAAATTTAAATTATATAAAAGCCAAAAAATACAGATAAATATATATTTTGACTTAGAAAAATCGTACCTTTCCAATTTAATGTCGAAGAATTCCACAAAAATCACATTCTATCTCAAAAAATTATATTCTTTTCAAATCTGTTATCATAAAAATCCCCAAAAATACATAAAAATACAGAAAATTCATAACATCATTCTAAAATTAGATGTTGTCATATTAAGCTTTATAACATGAAAATATAAGTAATTGAATGCAAATAAACATGTAAATATGATCAGATTAAGGTGCTAAAAATGCATGTTATCATGAGTCTCCATCCTCTTTTAAAAAGGACAAACAATACCATATTAATTGTTAATCATCTTGGTAGACTTGTGTCTATATTTAAGGTAAGACCCTTTATGATATAAGGATAGGTAGATCATAGCCAAAATACAACAGTTTATGCACAAGGTGTCATTAGTGTCTTAATCTAAAAACCACTCACACAACTAGGGTTTGACGGTCCCAGTATGATCCAGGTTTTCAGTCTGTTTGGTTTTGGTGAATTCCTGCTCGGTCCCCGTCTGGTCGGAACCAGTCCTGGTCTGGTCAGGTTAACTAGTCAATGTCAATGTCAAGGTAGAAAGTTTATGTTCATGGTTATGTAAAATATCGTCTGCAACAAGTGGGTGTCCACATGATAACATGCAACTAAGATCTAATAAAATGCTAATTTGATCATATTCGTGGGCTTTTAACGTTTAAAAATATTAATTTTAAGTGCATGTTATCATGATTTGATGTTAAAACAAGACTTTTCTTACTGTTCAAGAGAAACAATACTTTTGATAAATAATTAGGTCAATTAACACATTTTAATCATCTTAAAATAGAATTTTATAAGAAATTAAATGATTTCAATTGACCTATTTATATAAATGAAAAGAAATCAATAAAGAATTTTTCATAAATTAATAAAGAATTTTTTATGTATTAATAATTGTTTTTTACACTTCATTTTTAAAATGAAACTGGCCCTTATTGGGCCAGTTTAAATGCTAACTGTTTTTTAAGTTACACAGGACTGCACGAGGACCGCGCTGGACAATCAGAAGCCGAGTTAGCATCTTCGGTGCGCAACACACACATACACAACATCGTGCATGTTGTGCACCACGCGTGGCAATCGTGGAACAATAACGTGCGACTTAATTTGCTGCATGCGAAACGTGCGAAGCTTGCGCAGACCAATGGGATTTCAGATCTTCGTATTACCTTCAAGGCTTGTCTGTGCAAATGACATGTATGCAGCACCGTGCGGATGAAGCTTGACGCGTATGCAGTGCCACATGGTCCAATCGCTGCGCTTCGCTGAACCTGCGTACAAAGAAAAAAAATTACGTTAGTAACAGAACCAGAAGAACTTGTTCTTCCAATTCTGTGGTGATAAATTGGGGGACGATGGAAAATTAAAGGTGTTCTCGATTTGGAAACTTGAGGAGAGATCGCCTGGAACCTTTGAAGACTCAAGAACACCCTTGAGTGAATTTGGAGCTCAAATTGGACAGCAAATCCGACAATCCAACACACTGTTCTTCCCCAAAATTCAAGCCTCAATCTGTGGAAATGCTCGTTGTTTGTTGCGCATAATTCATTCAAGACGATTCTCAGTTCATTCCCGGTATTTCTAGGCTCAATTTGAACTCAATTCACACTTAATTTCATGTTCAATTTTAGCGATTTCATAATTCGGTTTACTTTCATGATTTTTTCTAAAATCCCATTTTCAATTCTTTTAATCTTCGAATTTATTTTGTTTTCCAATCGTTTAATATCAATTAGCTAAGGGTAAATCATGTCGAATCGAATTGATTCTTAAATCAAAGAAATTTAGTTTCTAATTTCCTTAATTAGCAAAGCTTGATCAAGCTTTGCTAATTTAAGGTATTTTTACGATTTCTGGATTAAATTTGGATAAAAAAATTATAAAAAAATAGTTCTGATCCATAAAGAACTAGTGAACATTTCTTGACAAAAAATCGTAAACCAATTAGAAGTTAAACAATTTTCTAAATACATTTCAAATGCACTAAATAACCTAAACACATAATTGAAACCAATTTAAGTTTGGAAATCAATTAAAATATGAAAGTCAATTGTGAACTTCTAATGTAGATTTCATTGTTTAAACAAGTTAGTAAAGAGTAGTGTAAAATTTGTAGAAATCTAAAATCACTTTGACACATAATCAATCCAAGTTAGGGGATTATTTAGCAAATCTTATAAGGAATTGCTAAGTACTCATATATTTGAGTCTCATTGATTGCCAAAGAGATAAGAATCAAGTCATTGTAAGTCTCTGTTAATAAATACCAGAGAGTTAATTGTGATAATTTGAATTTAAAAAGTTTAGAATGTTAAATACAAGTTACAATCATTTTCTATTACATAAGTAAAAAAATCATATCATTTAAATTTGATTTCTAAAACCTAATTCGACCAAAATTGAATATCACCATCACCTCCCTAGGGTTCGACCCCTTAATTAAGCACTAAGGGATAAAATAAAATTTATTGGTTAAGCTTGAAAACCCTTAAATAACAACATTAAGCACATATTTTTTGAGCTTATCACCACAGATGGTCAAATATATGGCGGCTATTTTGAGCTCAATAGAAACCTCTCCGCCGACTTAGAAGTGATACTTTTTTTATAATTTTACAAAAAATATTAAATAAACATGTAATAATTTACTTTTGGTTCTGTTCTAGTTTGCCCCTTGGATGTAAACATGTCTGACCAATCAATCCTCCCTCATATGGATGACCTACCATCCCAGTTCAGTCTGGTCAAACTGGTCCTCACTCTTAAATGTCTGACCCTATGCACAACCCTAGAATCATTCAAATGATGGAAATATATGTGGTTGGAAAGCCAAAAACACATTCCATATCACATTCAACATTCATTGATACAACATATTCATTATAATGAAGTTGACAAATCCATGATATGACAACGTCAAGTATGATAACTAGTTTTAAAACATGTATTTTTTAAATATTATTATACTTGATCTAGAATAAAAAATGAACCATTTGAAAATATTAAAAATATCTGATTCAACTTAATTGATATTTATGGTTGATCTGTAAGAATAGATATTGAAGTCATTGGTGCGGAGACAATAAGAATAGATAGTAAGCGTTCTTTAGGGAAAATATTTCACTGATTTGATCCATATGAATCTCTAAATGGTATTATACCTAACGATCAATAACTTTGATTCATGTACTGACCCTGTAAGTTTTTCTTAGCTTGAGACATTTAATTCATCAGTTATATGAACGGTTTGGTTTATGCTATCACCTACGACTTCTTATTGAGGGATATTATGTGGTCGTTAAGTCATGTCAAGTGCATGCCATTTTAAGTATATATACATTATATATACATAAATATATATACATTATTATTCTCATGTAATGTTTATATTGAATTCCTTGAATACATATAATGAATAAGTGAATTATGATGACATCTTAGTAAAATGATTACTGATCGCTAAACATATCTTCTAAATATTCCTATCATAAGAATACTCGAGATGAACATCTAAATATCCAGAAAGAAAAGAAGTATCGGATCCTACTTATATGGTAAATATGGTTGATGTTATGGTCATTAGTGTCAAGACTGTAAGAACCTACAGTAGGTTCTCTTTAGAGAAAGACTTCACTATATTGATTCTTATGAATCCCTGAATCATTATTATACATCAACGTAAATCAGGCTTATTCATGTCATGTTCTTAGAAGTAGTCCATAGAGTAGAGACACCAAAGACATCTGGTGGATGGATGGCTATATTATGACTATGACTTACAAGTCCTTATTCACATGATTCAAATAAGTCTTAGCTTGAATATAGGAAAAAATACGTGAAGGTGATTAAGTGGTCAATATGGGATCATCTGCCCTGGGTATAAGAGGAGGTAGACTCAAGGAAGAAGAGGCATTAAGATGTTAGTATTAGTTGGGATGACCTATTAAGGTTTAATAGTTGACCATACCCTTAGTTTTCCTAAGATTGTTATAAGGACGGGTTTCACATGAATAGTTACTGGTGGCAGTTAAGTGAGAAATTTGATATACTATTTTGTATCTTCTAGAGCACAAGGTGTAGCTTGACCCCCCATGGGCTGAAAACTCAACATATCGATTGGGTTAATCAATCATTTTTTACTTAATATATATGTTGATATAGATAACTAATAAGGTTGGCTAATAAAGGTTATTGGGCAGTTTGAGTCATTAACAAGACTAATACATGGGTTCAATGATAGAACACATATAGGCTCAAATGTAAATGATATTTTGGAAGTTAAAAGATGTACTTTAAAATTCTCATTAATTAGAAATATGAGAAAACCTCAAATGAAATTAATATATGCCATAATTATTTAGGTGTCATTCTACTTCTACATTCTCTCCTTGGGTGGCATCCACTCTAGATCAATCAGAATAGCATAATGATGATGGTCAATCAATAATGGGGCTCATTCAGGTGGAGAAAAACTTTTGATGTGTTAATGATACTTTCGATACATCAAGATCCTGGAAACTTGTACACAGGAACACATCTTGCTTAACAAATGGAGAAATCATGGATCCTATTCATAGAAAAATAAATTTATCATTGATTTTAACAATATTTTGCAATTTTTTTCTTTTCTTACACTATGGAAATCATCATAGTTTCATTTCAATCACATTCCTATAACCTGGCATCGACTTGATTGATAATCTGGTATTATCCCATAAAGGGATTCAACTTCACTACTAGTTAGGCATGATAAAATAAAATTAACAAGTCTGTGCACAGAACATAAATGATATACATATATCAATAAATAAAAATTATGTATGATAAATGACTTTTAAAATTTTAAAATTTGAGTGAATATAAAGCTATGAAGAACTTGTCTTAGAATATGGTAAACTCATGAATAACTAAGAGGTTGAGGAAACACATCTAAAGTTGTTTTTTGTAATGGGTAATCTTGAATATTTTTGTATGAAAATGAATTTTAAATAATAAAAAATAAATGATGATCTAATCTCATTGTGCAGATGTTATTTTTCACTCTTTTTTTAAAAATAATAAACTGTAGTGGGTGGACATATTTGAGTTACACATATCTCTACCCTCTAGATGTATCCATGTGATCCTCGGTATGTTAAATCTCCACATCATCTTATAAAAAAGGAAACTAGATGTCTGTGAAGATTTTCATATAATTAGAATCACTAAAAGATGGGGTAGGTGCCGAAGAAAAAATAGCAGGGGAGGAGTTGATTGAGAAACTCCCTTAGGTATTTCTAATAAATAATTAAATATTTTATAATTTAACCTGAAAATATCCTCCAACTTCCAACAAACATCATGTTTGTGACCTTTGCCACCCATTTAACAGTATAGTTAATCCTCCACAAGCCCAATAGGTAAACCAAATTATACCATATTTTCTCCAAGTTATAAATTTTTCCAATATTTCATGGACCTTACATGTAATCCGTCTATCAAATTCTAGATCGGGAATTGGGTGAAACACTGAAAATTCATGCAAGGGAAAATAAAAATGAACCAAAACCATTATAAAAACTTAATGATAAAAAACCTTGGCAATGTTTAATTTTAGAATTTCTTGATTCCTTGATGATAACTTTTGATCTGTTCAGCTTTCCAGCCTTAATATATATACATGTAATCCTCAACATGTTGAATCTCTTCCCTCATATTGATAAGCTTCCTTATCACTGCAATGTTGTCGTTATGCCATTATGATTACATGAGGAATGGAATGAAGCTAAGTTTTGGGCACCTCAAAAAGTTTTATTTGGGTGGATTTTTTTTTCAGACTCTTCCATTATTTATACTTAATGTGAAATATTCATAAAATCACTAAAATGTTACTATATTTCTGATGTCAAAAACAGTTTGTATATGATCCCATAGGCCCATGTATCACTGTAGTTAATGACTCCAATGGCCCAATAACCATTATTGGCCTTACATAATGATAACACCCTAATTTCTGTCTTTATTTCATGTTATTAGCATAATTTAATGCATTTAAAGAGCTTAAAATGGGGTTGTTATCATAAATTTACATGAAAATAGTGTTTTCTAGTGATTTCTGATTTTTCCTTAATTTTCTGTTAATTCTATGAATTTTAAAGGATTTATTGAAGCTCGAAATAATTATTTTTGAATGAAATGGCATATTTAATATTTTATTTCGACATTTATCAGCATGGGAATGAATCAGTGAAAATTTTAAAATTTTCTAGAATGTTTTACAATTTTTTAGGATTTTTCTGAGATTTATTTGAAGAGGAAATGTATTTATTTCAAGGAAAAAAGTATATTTATAATAGAAAAAGAAGTATTTTTATTATTTTCAAACTTTCAAGGGCCTTTTTGCGAACTTTTGTTGCAAAAGACCCTGAAAACAGCTCTCGGTCGCCACTGCAGGCGTAAAGATCCAATTTAAAATTTTACAGGGTTTTATTGCAATTTTTAATATATATATATTTAATGTTTTTAGGAGAAATCGGAGGAGAGAGAGTGCGCCAGGGGCATATACGTAATTACTTTTGGGCGGCGTCCAAAAGCAATTCCAGGCTTTTTAAGGACTTTTCTGCAAAAAGGAGGATTCAAAATGCACCAGCCAATGAGAGAGCGACACGTCATTGCGTGTTTAAAAATGAAATTAATAAATAAATCAATTTTAAATCTAATGGATGAAATTGGTTTAAAATTGATTTATTAATAACGTTTGATCCTGAAGTCCGATTGAGATGATTTTTAATGGATTTGTTCGTCTTGATCCGCTCTTTCTATCTGTATGGTTGGATCATTCAGATCCAGCCTATATTGATAGATAAATATTAAGTACTAAACGGGGGTAAAATGGTGATTTTTACCATATAACCTAAGTATAAAAGCTAAATTTCAAGAGGGGGAGCTCATTCTTGATGGTTGTCTATCACAGCTACAAGACAGAGAGGAGCCCCAGCCTGGATCAACAGTTTTGGTACGTTTTCCTTTCATTGTATTTAAACTTTTATGCATTTTGAATGAACTAGGTTAAGTTGTTGGTTTCTTCATCTCTATTCTGATCTGAACTTCTAAATCGCTTGGCTTGAGCGGCATGTACAAGCCCTGATTAGGATTGAGAGGAGAAATTGAGGGATTCACCTGGGCATTCAATTGCATTCCAAAAGAAAACTCTAAAAAATTTAGTTTTAATTCTTAGGATACTCAATTACCCCATTTTAGTTCTGAATTATCAACTTGCAAAAATCAACCAAACCCAAATTAAAAATTCCTACCAACCTCTCTAATTGAATTCTTTGATCCATCCAATTGGATCAATTAATTCAATCTAGAGCCCACATTTCTTCCATTCTTCTCACCTCTTCTACCACCCTTTTCTCAATTCTCATCTAATTAGGGTGACTTGATCCTCGTCGAAGATCAAATTCACTCTAATTAGGATTAAAACACCAAAAAGATAATCACATTGAACTTCTTACTTGCTTCCCTTGGACGACACTCATACTTATCACTATACATGTTAAGTAGAGTTTTATAAATTTTATTGCATAAGCTAGAATTCACAACGACAAGGGCTAAAAATCCATAATTTTCACCCCTATTTTTGGCTTATCACATAGTAATCATATAGCATCATATAGAATAATGACAAAATGATTTAGTCCAATCACTATCTGGAAGTTCTTAGCCCCCCTGGTTCCAAGGTACACTTTGTGCTCTAGAAGATAAATTGAGTGTATTTACTCAATCATTTACTATTTCTGTCATCAGTTACTATATATGTATAGTCTTTTATCCTCTTGAGGCTCCTAGGATAACTTAGGGCATGGTCAAAAGTCAAACACTAGTAGATATTAGAAGTTAGTATTGATGTGTTTAGAAATCATCAGAAAACTCATATTTATTATTCCACTATCTTGGCCGAGGACTCCATTACATCATCCTTGAGCTCTCTTCTTACACTAAGGGCTGATCATCCCATCTTGAACACTCCATCATATTCAAGAACTTCTTGATGTACCCAAGCTAAGATATTTTTTTAGAATTTTAAATAGCACCCACTCTTTTCCTTTATTGTCTTCACACTAATGGCTAGGGGATTGGCCATACTCATCATATGATTGGGACTAAATTGGGTTTTTTCTATTTGGATATTTTGATGAGCTTCTTGACTATCATTCAAATAGGAATATTTAGAACACATACCTAAATAATAGTTATCTTGATATTATGATTTCATTATACTTTACAAAATCCAATCAATTATTCATATATTTCATCATATAAGTCACATATGCATTATAATCAGATTATCATACTAATGGACACTGAACGAGATATGTAATGTGTGCTTGGATTGTTGTCTATATTTGTTTCTACACAGTTACCGTGTGCACAGAATCCCTCATTGTCTCAACACTTTTAGGAGGCCACATTGTATGTTCAAGTATCAAACCTTAATCGGTCAACCTATTTTGAGTGGTGCATTAGGAAATTATAAAATTTCTACTCTATTTCCACAACTTAGGCCAATGATATTATTGCACCACCTTTTTTGAGTAAATGATCCATATTAATAACTTAATGATCTTTTGCAGACTTGTTACTACATTTGAGCTAAGATAATTAATAATCATGCGATTAAAAACTCATAGATCATAGCCAAAATATAACTATTTATCCATTATATGTCCTTAGTGTCTCAAATATAAGGACCATAAAAAAACTAAGACATGATTCAAGCTTGGTGAAAATCACATATTAAATCATAAAGGGTTTCATACAAACAAGTTCAATAAACTGTTTCTCCTTAGAGAATCTATTATTTCTCCTTAGTGTCTCCACACTAATGGTCAAGGGATCAGCCATACTCACCACCTGAGGGGAGCATATAATGCTATTCTATGGATATAATAATGTCATTCTCCAATATAATGTGTATATGAATTTTAGAATATATTTCAAAATGATAGTTGATCACCGCACTATGATTCATCATAATTCACCAATCATTGCATTTGTTTTATGACTTAATTCAAAACACATTGTACGTGAACATAAATGAAGATGATTTAGTTCAATGAACATAAACAGGACACAGAACTTAAACGGATATGGTTGGCCCGTAGGCCACCTAATTCTGTCGACATAGACTCATTGAGCTAGTTAAACATTAGCATATAGTTGACCTTCATATGGCTGGAAATTTAATTCACCTTCATAAGTTTATAATGAAAACACAACTCGAAAAAAAAATTCACATCATCGGTCCTTTAGGAAATGAAGGAAAAAACAAAAAAAAATACAAGGAATGAGAAAACCATGCTCAATGCTGACAAAAAGTCTTTTGATGACAAGGAGGTTACAATACCATTTTAGAATGTTTCTAGACCCTTAGAGTCATATGGAGGCAATAAATAAGGATGGAAATTTTTTGAAACTAGTGAAAAATAATATAAGTGAAAGATAATGCACTACCCACGACGTGGGCAGAAATTACCCATGAAATTTTAATGAAGATTGAATGAAGTAATAAGCATAGAAAACTTGCGGAGATATGAGTGTTGGCTTATAGCATCAATAAATGTCTAAGATAATATGAAAAATTTTAATTTTTTTGATATAATTATATCTTCCATTGAGAATGGAATCCAGAATAAACATGTTTTGTTGTGACATATCCTATGATCTTGATGTTATAAAGCAGGTTCTTTCGAGAGTGGAGTCTCAAAACGGATTATTTAAGATATATTTTTCAAAGTAGTTATTAATTTTTAAAAATGTATTATCATAGTTATATTGCATCTCCAATATAATAGAGGGATATAGTCAAATGGGTGAAAAGATAATTCAGACTTATAGTTAGAGTTTTGTTCCAATATATATGTTTAAATTTCCTAGAATAACCACAGATTGTATTTTATTTTATTTCAAGAAGAGAGAAATAATAAAAATGTGAATAAGAGAGAGAGAGGAGGAGAAGAGAGAGAAGCAAATTGTGGTGGTTGGGTGAGAAGGAGAGTCCAGGGCTAATTGGTCTGGGAGCTGTGGAATGGGAGTTGGCATCGAGGGCTTCTAAGAGGAGTTTGGGGTACAGACCTTTGTTATAGCTCCCAACACATAGCTCATATTTGGAGGTACATATGTTTGGCTATCCCATATAAGAAATTAACCAAGCAAGAAATTTGCCGAGGGAGCTATCTCAACCCTCTGTCCAACTTTCTATGGAAATTTGACCACAGCTTATTTTGCCATCTTTGTGGGCAAAGTGACTCCAAAAAGGTCTGTGATTAGTTCTTTGATTCGAGAGAGAGACACTGAGTTAGATTAAGAGAGAGATAAGGACAAATAAGTTTTCACAAAGAGAGAGAGAGCACAGTACGTTTGTAATTAATGAACATTAAATATCCTTAAGTCAACATGTGGTATCCTTATGCCTTGAGAATGATGGGATATCTTAGAGAAAAACATGCATGGGTGATGACTCTCAATATGTCATCAAATATTAAGAGTTTCTTGAGCATAAAAGCATCAAGTGCATCCATTTAATCCATATTGGTTATCGGTCATATGCATTATTTTTCTAACGTACTAACCCCACTTGATTCTTTGAATCAAGTGGATTAGAGCTCACGTATTTGATTAATAAGTTCAGATATGGATTAAGCATCCAAAGAGAAATGAAGTTGATCAAGAGGAGCTGGCTAAAATCAAGAAGAAGAAAAGCCCTAATTTCTCCATTAAGCATGTTTAAGAGAAACCTATAAATAGCCTCTTAAGGGCTCATTGTAGGTTGTCTAGAATTTCTCTCCAAAGAGGGCAGGGCTTGGAGAAGAAGGTGTTCTGAAAACCCTCCAGGAGCTGATGAGCTTTGGAGTTGGAGAGAAGGAACGAGCTGAAGATTAGCTTGGGATTGAAGACCTCCGCCTCGCCGCAAGGACGTGACACGTGGTTGGAGCGATTTCTCAAGCTTCAGTGATGTGATTCTCTCCATTTCAGACAAGCTAGGTTGGGTTGGAAGATTCCCTCTAGTGATCTTCCAACGTTTCCAACAGAGATTGTTTTTCGTTTTTAATTTTATTTGGAGTTTCAATTGATCGAACCGTTCGTCTACTCATCTTCCCCAAAAATCCATTGCTCTTCTCCACAATCCAGTTTGAAATCCCTCTTTGCAACAGCCAAGCCGTCTACAGCCAGATCAGCCAGCGACCAAGGCTTCAGCCTAGGTCGCCAGCAGTTCAGGCAACCAGCAGCAGAAGCTGCCAGCAGCCCAACCTACCAGCAACCAAGGCCTCATCCTTGGTAGCCAGCAGGCTAAGCCGCCAGCAGCAAGAGCTGCCAGCAACCAGCGCCGCCAGCGACCAAGGCCTCGGCCTAGGTCGCCGACCGTCCAGGCAGCTGGTTGGGCAGCAGGGTTGTGCCTAGGCAGCGCGGCGGCGGCGCCGCCGCGGCAGCAGCGGCAGCGCCAGCTGCTGGCGCGCTGCTCGCGCCAGCGCCGCGGCAGCCGCTGTGCGCGCGCACCAAGCACCGCACAACAGCAGCCACGCGCGGCCAGGCCGCACGTAGCTGAGCTGCGCAGGCACCAGCTGCGTGCAGGCGCCCCCACGAGCACTCCTACACGCAGTTGAGGCCGCGGGCAGGTTAGCCTGCACGGGCGCACACCTGGTGTTTGGCATATTGCCAAAGCCGCGGGTGTGAACCTGTAGACAAGGAAATATTCCCTTGTCTACTGGCTTCGAGTCATTAGTCTTGGAGAGGAGTTGCCTGATTTTATTAGAGATTCTCTCAGACTCCTTCTCTAAGGAAATTAATTGGGCATTCTTGAAGATAACTCCTCTAATTTCAATATTGACATACATCTGATAAGTGAACTGCATTGAAAAGAAAATCTCTGCTGTTTTATCTGCTCTTTGAGGATCGACCCTTACTTGCCCTAAGGCTGTGAGGTTATAAGTATTGTTGCATAAGCTCAATCCTCACACGATTTAACTGATAAATAACCAGTAAAAACTACCCCAAAATTGAGCTTATCAATGGTACACAAAGATTGGACCCTATTTACTGTCAAGAGGAACATATGTATCCTCTTTGGTCTCTCTTGAATTGAATCCTTCATTATTCAAGATTGACTTAGCCTCTATAAATAATGATTAGTTATCATAATGGATCACTATATTTAGCGATTAATGATACCTTATATCCATAAAAAGTATTATTATTTTCAATCTAATAAATCTCAATTAAATACCCTGCCCAGTATCTTGGGCTGCTGGCAGATCTCCACGGCTTGTTTTGTAGCAGGGCAGACATGAATTAGTATAACCCACCATCTACTCTTTGTATACGTGTACTCGGAGTTCAGGTATTAGTCATTTCCCTATTGCTTTTACTATTTTATGTTTTATAATATTCTATTACTTTTTCGTCTCAAGATGGGATAAGGGAATGGAGACATGGAATGAGATTGAGAGAGCGAGAGAGAGAGAGAGAGAGAGAGAGAGAGAGAGAGAGAGAGAGAGAGAGAGAGAGAGAGAGAGAGAGAGAGAGAGAGAGAGAGAGAGAGAGAGAGAGAGAGAGAGAGAGAGAGAGAGAGAGAGAGAGAGAGAGAGAGAGAGAGAGAGAGAGAGTGCAACAAAGAGAATAATATACAAAGAGTATCAGAGAATTAGAGATGGTCGTGCGGTGCGGTGCAAAAATTCGCACCGAGTGTGCGAATTTTTGCGCGCACCAAATGGCATGTGTGGTGTGCGGTGCACTTTTGTGCGGAAAAGCGCACCGCACAACGCACAACGCACCAAAACACACATTTAGTTGGTTTTTAAAGTATTCTTTTAAGCCGACGTGGAAAATGAAATTATTAGATGTTTCATACTTAACATAAGTGGTAAAATTACTATGTTTAACTCATAATATAATTGCTAAAATTACTATGATTAATCCATAGAATTGGAATCATCATTTTATAGGAAAAATTATTTAAATTGTAGTATTTTATAAATAAATAAATTCTTTAAAGAATAAAACATCAAACATCATGAACTTAGCTCCTCCTTCTCCTTCTCCTTTTAAAATTTAAGTGGTAAAATTCTCCTTCTCCTCCTCCTCCTCCTCCTTCTCCTTCTCCTTCTGCTTCTTCTTCTCCTTCTCTCTCCTTCCTTCTCTTTCTCCTTCTCCTTCCTTCCTTCTCCTTCTCTTTCTCCCTCTCCTTCTCCTTCTCCTTCTCCTTCTGCTTCTTCTTCTCCTTCTCTCTCCTTCCTTCTCCTTCCTTCTCCTCCTCTTTCTTCTTCTTCTCCACCTCCACCTCCTCCTCTTCCACCACCACCTCCTCCTCCTCCTTGTCCTCGTCCTCGCCCTTGTCCTCCTCCTCATCCTTGTCCTCCTCCTCCTACTGCTTCTTCTTCTTCTTCTTCTTCTTCTTCTTCTTCTTCTTCTTCTTCTTCTTCTTCTTCTTCTCCTGTTTCAGTTCGAAGGCAAAGAATAATGTAAAATTAGCAGTTTAATTCATGACAGCGGTTGTCAAGCTTCTTAAAAAATGCCTGTCAAAATATTTTTTTGCAAATCCGAAAACATCCACAGTTAAGCGAAGGCCCAAAATCAAGATTGTGTTTTTGATCAGAGGCTTGAGACAAGATGACATTCAAAGCATTCTATCACTGCAGCAATGGCACCTCCTCGCTCCGCTGCATTGCCCATCTGTAATATAGCATCATAAAGACATAATGTAATTTTTAACATGGCCATTACCTCTGCGTTTTCAACAAAAAGGAGACCAATGACATAAATATGAAAAGTTGTTTGTAATCGAGATAAAGATGTAAAGAGACCTTAAAGTGATGAAGATGAAAATATGGTTACCAAATAGATCAAGTGATGAGGATGGAGAGTTGGAAAACCAGAGTACGGTTACACAAGGAGCTGTAGAGAGATGGATGACTAAAGAGATGAAGAGATGCAAATGAAGAGGGACAGAGCGATAAGACAATGAAAACATCAGAGTATGGATACATATAAGGCTGCAGAGAGAAAGATAACAAAATAGATAAGGCAATGAAGATGAAGAGGTGGTTACCAAATAGATTAGAGAATCATGCTCCTCCCCTTCAAAATGTTGTTGCCCCATTTCAAATCTAGAAGGGTTCAACACTGTGAGAGAAGCCACAATACATAATAAGAGGTAGACCAATGATAAATAGCTACTATGATTCATATTATATGAGATTAGCTGCTTAAAAAGAGTTTACCCAACTAAAAGGATATAATCAATTAACAAGCAATGAAGCATACCATGGGATCTTCGTCACTGTCTTCATCTGATTGCTTTACATCGATGTCTTCACCCTCTTCCGCTCGCCACCAACACTTTAGTGTCATCAATAATTCAAAGGTCTCCGCCATCAACCTTGAATGTTTGTATTTGATGACTGCACAACCAGCAGAGAAGAATCTTTCCGATGGAGCACTCGTTGCGTAGACCGATCGGAATTCCTTCGTAATCATTGCCAGCCTTGGATATGAATGTTCACCTGTTACTTTCCACCAATGCAATGGTTCAGTCCCCTTGAGAGGAGACGAGCTCATGTACACATCTAGCTCGTGTCCTGGGGTAATGGTTGGCGTCTGCTCACTACTCGGTAACAACTCATCCAGTGCTTCACAGAAGAATGCTGTAGACATCCATTCCGGTCGAAAGCAGGCCGAGGAGTCTGAACGAATGGCGTTGCTATCATCGGTGATAACTGGGGACTCTAGTAAGTGTTGCACATACATGATTGTTTCATCCCGTTGGTCGTGGTCTAGTAAGCGTAACTTCATGGAGGGATCAACGAGGGCAGCAACGGTGAAGGCTGTGTTGCGAGTGAGGACTCATGCATATCTACTCATCTTACCCTTCATCACCTTGCAAGCCTTGGACAGTGATATACGTTGCTTGGTGGACATAACACTGTTCACTCGCAAAATATTTCCCTCTCTAATTCCTAACATTACACCGTTGAGATGTCTCATCACTGCTTTGATAATAACAATTGCTTCATTCGCTGTGGGTGCTTTTGAACAGCATGCTACTGTAGCAGCCAACTAAAGGGGTTGCAATATACCCGCAAACTCTTTGACCATTGCCCATTCCTCATCACATAAAACTTGTTTCTGTAACACATTCAATGCTATGATATCTACAACATCCTTCTTCTCGACAGAAACCACTAACATGGCATACGTAGAATTCCATCTCGTTGGACAGTTAAATGGAATGTTTCTATGATCAGGCAGCCCAAACTGCTTGCATAATGCTACATAGCGTTCTTGATGTTGAGTTTGAGCTGCGTATTCCTACTACTATCTAGCGAAGTCAGTTTATGACATCGCCCAAATTAGACGCACAAAACGCATGAAGTATGCTTCCTTGCTCAACATCGTGCATACCGGCCATATCGTCCTCTTCTATAGTCAATGACTCTCATTACACATCTGACACATGTAGTGAGCTCATCTCAGCCTGGACAACAAGGTTCAGCACGTGCGCTACGCAAAGCACATGGCGACTTGCACTAAAATGAGGGTTTTCTAACTTTTGACACTCCTTAAGAACAGTCATCATCTTTTTGTTGTTTGACGCGTTGTCTGTAGTAAATGCGCACTCCTGCGTATCTTGGATTCATCAATGTAGTAAAACGCATTAAAAAAATACTAAAAGTTTTTATGCCACAACCCATACCTTTTTCTTCAAATCAAATTCCTCCAATAGTTCAAGGACGCGTGCACTCATATTTTCACCAGAGTGGGAGCTAGTCAATTGGCATATTCTTAGAACACGCTCTCACAATGTCCACTCAGAGTCTATCCAATGCACTGTGACACCGAGGAAAGCGATGTTGTTCTCGGATGTCCACGCGTCAAGTGTCACCGACACTCGAGCAACCGCTGCTAATTTTTTCCGAACAAATCTCTTCATATCTTGGTATAGTACGAAGGCTTTTGCCTTCACAGCCCTCACGGATAGGAGTGGTATTTCTTCTTGCGCAATATAACGAAGAAGCCATATGAAATATTTCTTCTTAACATTGGTCCACGGTGAGTCAGACAAACATATGAACCACACTAGTTCCTCTTTGGTCTTCTCTATCGTACGTCTAGTGTAGTACTGTTTCTTCGTGTCTCCAGCAGCAAACATCTCTACAACAGATCACTCCTGTACTAGTTGACCTGTCTTTCCTTTCAAAGACTGGAATATTTTGCGATAAAACCTTTCCAGGTGTCGCCACAAAGGGGCACTACAGTGATACTTGTTGCGGTCTACAATGGTGCCACACAAGGTGCATTTAAACTTTTTCCCACCTATGTCAGTGAAGTACCTTACTGCATCACATGCATTAAGGCGAGGTTTTTTGACTCTCGTGGTTGGGCTATTCGGAGCGTCTTCTTCTGCAGACATTTCTGTAGTGGTCTGCAGCTGTGGGGGCGTACCATCTTCCATCCTAAAGTTTCATTTATGATCATGTAATGATCCCATAGAACATGTACTAATCATTTAAAAATTAATTTCAAAACTAAAAAGGAAAACTAGTAAAGCATGAAGGAGGATCAAAGTAGATAAAGATCTCACTTCAAGTAGAAGAAGAACAAGAGGACTAACATGAATAAGAATAACAAGACGAAGAGGAATAACGAGAAGAAAAACCACATTGGAAGAAGAAGAAAAACAAGAAGAATAAGGTGAAAAAAGGAAGTAGAATAAGAAGGAAAAGAAAAAGAAGAAGAAAACGAAGAAGACTAAGGATAAGAAGGGGAAAAAGAGGATGCAGAATCAGAAGAATAAGAAGCAGAGTAAGAAGAAGAAGAAGAAAAAGATGAAAAGAAGAAGAACATGAATAGGAATAACAAGATGAAGAGGAATAACAAGAAGAAGTGGAAGAAGAACAAGAAGAAGAAGAGGAAGAAGAGGTAGAAGGAGAAGAAGAAGAAGTAGACGAAGAAGAATAAGAAGGAAAAGAAAAAGAAGAAGAAGAACCGCAGTCGACGAAGAAGAAAAACAACAAGAAGAAGAAGAGGAAAAAAATGAAGAAGAATAAGATGACATGAAGAAGTAGAAGAAGAAGCATAAGAGGAAGAAGAATATGAAGGAAAAGAAAAAGAAGAAGAAAAAGAAGAATAAGGATAAGAAGGGGAAAAAGAGGATGCAGAATCAGAAGAATAAGAAGAAGAAAAAGATGAAAAAGAAGAAGAACATGAATAGGAATAAGAAGATGAAGAGGAATAACCAGAAGAAGTGGAAGAAGAACAAGAAGAAGAAGAGGAAGAAGAGCAATAAGAAGGGGAAAAAGAGGATGCAGAATAAGAAGAATAAGAAGCAAAGTAAGAAGAAGAAGAAAAAGATGAAAAGAAGAAGAACATGAATAGGAATAAGAAGACGAAGAGGAATAAGCAGAAGAAGTGGAAGAAGAACAAGAAGAAGAAGAAGAGGAAGAAGAGGTAGAATGAGAAGAAGAAGAAGTAGAGGAAGAAGAATAAGAAGGAAAAGAAAAAGAAGAATAAAATGAAGAAGAAAAAGAAGAATAAGAATTAGAATAAGAAGGGGAAAAAGAGGATGCAGAATAAGAAGAATAAGAAGCAGAGTAATAAGAAGAAGAAAAAAAAAATGAAAAGAAGAAGAAGATGAATAGGAATAAGAAGACAAGGAGGAATAACCAGAAGAAGTGGAAGACGAACAAGAAGAGAAAAAGCAAGAAAAGGTAGAAGGAGAAGAAGAAGTAGAAGATGGAGAAGGAGAAGAATAAAAAAATTCAGAAGAAGAAGAAGAACCACAGAAGAAGAAGAAAAACAAGAAGAAGAAGAGGAAAAAAGGAAGAAGAAGAAGAAGAAGAAGAAGAAGAAGAAGAAGAAGAAGAAGAAGAAGAAGAAGAAGAATGAGATGAAGAATAAGTATAAGAAGGGAAAAAAGAGGATGCAGAATAAGAAAGGAAAAAAGAGGATGCAGAATAAGAAGGGAAAAAAGAGGATGCAGAATAAGAAGAATAAGAAGCAGAGTAAGAAGAAGAAGAAGAAAAAGATGAAAAGAAGAAGATGATGAATAAGAATAAGAAGACGAAGAGGAACAACCAGAAGAAGTGGAAGAAGAACAAGAAGAACAAGAAGAAGAAGAGGTAGAAGGAGAAGAAGAAGAAGCAGATGGAGAACGAGAAGAATAAAAAATTCAGAACAAGAAGAAGAAGAGGGAAAAAAGGAAGAATAAGAAGAAAAGAAGAAGTAGAAGAATAAGAATAAGGAGTAGAAGAAGCAGAAGAAGGAGGAGGAGGAGGAGAAGGAGAAGAAGAAAAAGGAGGAGGAGAAGAAGAAGAATAAGAAAAAGAGGGAGAAGAACAACAAGAAGAAGACGATGGTGCTGGATTGCTGCTGATGATGATGAAGATAAAGAGGGAAACGAATAAATCAAGCTCATACATGATCTACACTATGTCATTGAATCATAAAAAAATGAATACCAGGAGAGAATATGAAATTTCTGGAGATGCTGATTCTCGTCATATGCTAAGAAGAGCGAGAGATAAAGATAGAACATGATAATTAAAAACATAAAGATGAACAAAATAAAATTCCTGTCATCAGTACAGATCTACACGGGGAAAAACAAGAAGAAGAAGATAAATATAATGGAAAGGAGAAGATACTATCGGTGAAGAAGTAATACTAACGGTGCAGCAGTGGAGACTAGAGAGGAGAGGACTCAGAGGAGCACCCGACCAGGGCAGCAGTGGGCAGACGACTCAGCAGGGGGAGCAGCCGCGGACTCAGCAGGGGACAGCAGTGGAGAGGAGGGGGGCAGCAGCGGAGAGGGGGGCGGATGGTGGAGGGCGGAGTCTAAAGAAATTCGCACAATTGCGAAATTTTGCACCGCACCGACCCCTGCGCGATGTGTGGTGCGGTGTGCGAATATCGCATGTGGTTTACCGCACAACCGCACCACACAAACGCACAACCGCATGAGCGGGATTCACTCACACGGTTTGGACCATCCCTACAGAGAATGAGGGCTGTAAAAATTACATAGAGAGAGGGAGAACGAGAGGGAGAGGGAGAGGGAGAGAGAGAGACTTAAAGAGAGAAACTAAAGGGGGGAGGGAGAGACCTATAGTAAGATTGACTGAAAGACAAAGAGACTGACATATAGTAAAAAGTTCAAGAGAGAGAGACAGATGGAGAGATAATGATAAAGGTAGAGAGAGGGTGAAAGGTCAAGAGACATTAAGGAGAGAGTAAAACAAAGGGGTAGACTAAGAAAGATCGAGGGAGAGAGATTGAGAGATAGACATAGAGTGCAATCAAGATGCTTGATAATATCAATTTTAGGGTTTCAAGTCATCATCGATAATTGAGATTATTCAATAAATATATACCAGTACTTAGAAATATTTAGCAAGTGATGAGTAAAGATCCTCTCCACATGGAACGATAATTAGGATTCTATTTTCTTAATATAGTGATTGTTGATATGAGAAGAGATAAAGACAAAAGATATTAAGTTAGATAGTGATCTGGATTCAAATGTTTTAAATAGTTATAATTGAGACGTGAAAAGAGTAAATGAAAGTAGAATGACACGAAGTGTTATGTGAGTGAGGTAGAGAGCGTGTCTGATATGATAATGACCGAGTGTGTGAACGATATGATGATAGAGAGATGAGATTATAGGGACGTAAGGAGGTGTTGTGACAGTTAAAATATGCTAGTAGGATGCAATTATGCAATTGACATTGTCGGGAAAGAACAATGTAGGGCGAAGATGCTTACGATATATCCTTATGTTCTGCTAGGATCACGATGATTTACGAGTGCCAGTAAGCTCCCTCATCTCTGATGCATGATTTACATGTTGCCCTTTGATCTGCCCTACATGCCAAGGTAAAATGCCTATGCCCAAGGACCACTAACGAATGAATTGAATCTCAATTTTAGGTTGAGTTGACCCTCTCTGAGCTCGAAGAACAAGGGGGCTTCTGAACAAGGCAACCATCCTATCCCCTAAATGGAGCCCCTCATTGGGCTCTGCCACTCACGGCAAGTACCACTGTGCTGCGTAGGATTGACCTTCGCCTACATGCTGCCTCAACCTCACGGATGATGAGTTCCTTCATCTTCGACTTAGGGTCTTTGCTTTTAGTGCAACGAAAAAATCTATGAGGGGGAATCATTGCAAGAAAGACCTCCACATCCACATCATTACCTATCACCTCAATGAGTTGAGGCCAAACCAGTCGAGGATGTTGACTCAACATTAGAGGACAACGAAGGGGCCACTAACGCTCAATTAAATACAATGCAAGTGGAGTCATTGGCTGCCATTGGTTGCACTTCATCCCACACTCTTCATATTCAAGGAGACATTCTACAACAGGAAATATGGGAGCTCATTGAGATGGGCGCCATGGAAAACTTCATTTGATGTTGTATTGTTGGTGAGATGGGGCTCCCCTTCAACCGTGTGCCCCGTATTAGATCCACTATGGCAACATCATGGTCACTTAAGGTGCTATGCAAGTCACAGGAATTCTAGTAGGCCTCTAGTGGTGTACGGTTTTGTTCACCTTCATGCGGGTTCTTGACCTTAGCATATAAATCATCTTGGGGTATCCTTGTCTGTGCACCCTTAATTGGATGTAGGCACATTGCGACTTCTTCCTCATAAAATTCTAAGTGGACGAGGTGTGGCATACCTCGGCAGATATCCAAAATACTTGCTGCACAGGCACTACAAAACACCAGCCAGACAGGTCCCCGAGCACTTTTCACATCATGTACACTTATCGTCGAGCCCTTCACTACTCTGCTTTGTGTTGGTCAAAGTTTAAACGCTCATGGAACATAGGTTGCTGCAGATTGTTCACCAACTAAGGGGATTCCCTCCACGACATGCCCTAGACCACCAAATCACTCTTCTTCCAGGTATGGGCCATATTAACTCATGCCCCTAACACTCGTCTTATCTACAAAAGAAAGAGCTTGAACAATTGGTGTAGGAGCAACTCAATGCAGACATTAATCACCCCTCGAATAGACCCTACTCAAGCCTGACTCTCCTGTTCGTAAGAAAGACAACAGTTGGTAGTTTTGTGTCAACTACCATGCCCTTAACAAGATTATGGTTCCTATACAGTTCCTGATCCTTGTGGTTGACAAGCTCCTAGAGGAACTGTATTGCAATGTGCAATTTTCCTCTATTGACCTGAAATTTGGATACCACCAGATTCAGATGCATGTGCTCGACATTGACTAAATGACATTTTGTCTCACTTGGGATAGTATGAATATATCATCATGCAATTTGGGCTATTCAACACACCGATGACCTTCCAAGCGTTGATGAACCTCGTTTTCCAGGCACTGCTACAAAGGTTCATTTGGATAATTTTTTATTTAGTTTGATCTACAACCACACCTAAGACGAGCATGTGGAGCACCTTAATTAGGTATTCCAACTCCTAGAGGCTCACTCTCTCTATGTTGACGTCAAGAAGTGTTTCTTCCTCCAGCCCTAGCTTGAATACTTGGGCCCCTAGGGTCCTCTGCTAAGGTTGACATTAATGACGACAAGGCGCAAGCCATAAAAGAGTGGCTAAGGTCCCCCACCCTCTAACACCTCACGGGGTTTCTCAAGCTAGCAGGCTACTATTGATGGTTCGTTGCCGGTTATGTCAACATCCCTTGGCCCCTAACTGAAACATGCATTTTCTACGTCACTATTACCCACCACCCTCCCCAACTTCTCTCATAAGTTTTTTTGGAAACAAATGCTTTGGCGCGGTGCTATGCAACACAACCTGTCAATGGCATATTTCAGCCAAACTTTACCTCCAACAGCTCATGCTTGCTTGACCGACGAGCGGGCACTGATGGCCATCATCCTCACCATTTGCAAGTGGTGCCACTACCTTCTCTTTCAGTCCCTCATCATCCGAACGGACCAGCAAAGCCTCAAGCACTTATTGGAATGCCTAAGGCAACTACAACAAATGGTTGTCTAAGCTATAGGGTTATAGCTTCACCATTAAGTATAAGCCTAGGCGAGCGAATATGGACTCAAATTCATTGTCTCATATTCCCCAGCCAGAGGCTTTCACCCTCCAATCCATCACATGATCCATCTAAGAAGACCTATCGGCCATCCACCAAGCAATGTCCAAGGACCCCAAACTGTTGTCCACTGCCCGTGCCATCTAAGAAGGATAGGCACCTTCATCACACTTTTCCCTCTTAGTGGCATGCTCCTATATGATGACAAGGTGGTTGTGCCCAATGTATCCCGTTTCATCGACATAGTCCTTGAAAAGTTCAACACACAAGCGATGGGCGGCCACAGAGAATCCCTCAAGACCCAAATATATGTCACCTCGCATGAAATATGACATCAGAACCTTTGTCTGCCAGCAGAACAAGGCCTCCACTCTCACCCCATCCGGTCTACTCTAACCTATTATTACACCCATGCAGGTTTGGGAGGATATCTCTATAGACTTCATCTAGGGGCTTCAAAAATCAAAAGGCTTTAACAATTATTAATGCTTCCTCATCCTCTATCACCCCTTTTTGGCTAAGAATGTGGCCAAGAAATTTGCCTGTGATATCATCAAGCTGCATGAGACCCCTAGCAGCATCATCTCTCGAGGCAGCGTCTTCACGAGTGGCTTCTGGCGAAGCGATCACCCGTAGTTTGGAAGGTTAACATTGAAAGATTGTAGGGGACCAACCAAAGAGCTGGAGTCAATGGTTGCATTGGTAGAGTAAATTACAACACCTCCTACCATTCGGCCATCAAGATGACTCCTTTCGAAGCCTTTTATGGACAAGCTGCTCTACAATCACAACACCCATCTTGTTCTCCTTCTCTTGCACCTCAACCGTGCCAAGGCCACCATGAAGCCCCAAGCTGACAATTATTGTTTACAAAAATAACAAGAGGGAAAATGAAAAAATATGAATCTCCCTACAATACTTATATTAATGAACTCTCAACTTTCAATCTTATTATTCCTCATATATGAATGTAGATTTAGTATTAATGCTACATGGTGTCGAGCAAACATACCTACTTATGTATTTTTATGAATTTTTAAAATGGAATATAACCATTAAATTCCTAGTCAACAGGTGTGGACAACACTAAGTGAATGCTTTGAACAAATCATTCATCATTGTGAAGTGATATGATGTTTGACCATGTGGTAAATGGGCAAAATAGTTTAAAAACACAAAATTGATATGACCTATTCCCAGACATGATAACTATTTTTTAGCAAATATTCAGGTTAATTAGATGACATTTGACTATTAAAATATGGTATTCTATGCACGTGTGACTGCATGCGATATTTTCATCTGAGCTCATTGATTATTTTATGGAGCATAAATATATAATGATATTTTTTATCTGTAACTTTTTGAAGCCAAATCCTTTAATGACATCTGAAAATATGGCAAAATTCTGAGTGCATGTACAAAATTAAATGGGATATATTTTACCTACTCTCTCCATGAAATACTCAGAGACCTCAGATAAAGGAGAAGGAGAAGAAGAGAGATGGAGAAGAGACAGAGACAGATACATAGATAGATAGAGAGAAAGAGAGAGAGAGAGACAGAGATAGAGAGAGAAAGAGAGAGAGAGAGAGAGAAGAGAATACATATATTTTATCATTTTAGTATTCTCGATAACCATTTATTGATTTTATTTTATTTGACAGTTCATACCCTTAAAGAACCCTATCATTTTTCAGAAAACACCCACAAAGACACCCCTCTAACTATGTTGCAATAAAACATTACCACTGAGAAAGATGGAGAAAAAGAGTGTGTGAAATGAGGATAAAGAGCAGAACATAGTGAGAGAGATAGAGAGTGTGCGTAAGTTTCTGAAAGAGAAGGGTAGAGAGGGAGATAGCAAGTAAACAAGAGAGTATGTGATAAATAGAGAAAGAGAAAGAACAAGAAAGAGAGACAAAGGAGCACATGAGCGAGTGAGTAAGAAAGAGAGTGTGTGTGAAAGGGAGAAAGAGAACGAGTGAAGGAGATAGTGGAGGCACGCAGAGAGAGGTAGATGGAGAGAGAGAGAGAGAGCAACAGAGATAAAGAGGAAAAACAAATTTTATTTAGGAAGTTATTCCACTCTGAGATAAGTAGAAGAGAAATTGAAAAGAAGAGAAGAAGGAAATCGAAGATACCAAGAGAGACAGAAAGAATCAAAATAAGAGAAAGAGACAGAGCTGAGAAACAAGAAAGAGAGTTGATACATTTGTGCTAAAAATATAAATATTACTCTTTCTTCAGATTCGGTCTGTGGATCATTGAAAAAAGAAACTAACAGCAAGTAGGAGAAGAGAGGAGGAGACATGGGATACCTCCACATTCATTGTGGATTCCCAAGCTCCTCGGCACAATTTCCTCTGTAGCAGTTCTCGTCCTAGTGCTAGAGTAATGCATGGAATTCTCATGAAAAATAACATCTTTTAACAAAAAAAGTCCTCATGTCTGGAGAAAAAAATCACCCTTTTTGGGTGTTAGAGTAGCTAACAAATAGGCATTTAACAGCTTTGGATTCAACCTTATTTAATCCCACATTATCTCTACGAACAAAATATGGACATCCAAATATTATATGCTTGTGTATTTTATGGATTTAAATGAGGATAAAAAAAACTCATTTTATTAAAAGGAGACTCACAATTATGAATACGATGAGTGGTCCTTAACAGAGCTTCTTTCGACATTTTCTTGGAGCACTAGTATCAATAATCAGTAAAGCTGTTTGTTCAACAATGTGTCCTGTACTCCTTTCAGAAAGTCGATTTTGCTGTGGTATATAGGTATATAATGATACACATATGATAACCCTCTGTTTTCAAAAAATCCATCAACTTCTGATTGCAGCAATCCTTAGCATTATCATTCTTAATTGTTGTAGTATTAATTTGTATAAGATATGCAAGGTAGGCAACTTGTCCACTGTTTAATAGATGGTAGAATCCGTGGTCACTTTTAGCAAGTCCAATCCTCTGGTTGGACTCCTTTTTAACCAAGAAATATTCAACCTCATCAAAGTGTACAGCATAATGTGTTAAGTTTGCTAATTTATGAATATAAATGAGATTAAAACACAATTTATGAATGTGGAGAACATCCTTTGGTATCCCAATGGGTTATAATCTGATCTTTCCCACCCCTGGTGATCCATGAGCTGTTTGAACCTTCCTGTTTCTTGGACATGAGGTATGAGATAAGAAAGAATCAGATTTTGGCGTCACACGATCTACAGTTCCTAAATCTAGAACCCACATATTTTTCCTTTTCTGATTATCAATTACTCGCAGGTGA
The DNA here is from genome assembly GCF_029677425.1 of Wolffia australiana. Classification (NCBI taxonomy): domain Eukaryota; kingdom Viridiplantae; phylum Streptophyta; class Magnoliopsida; order Alismatales; family Araceae; genus Wolffia; species Wolffia australiana. The sequence goes on from NC_135848.1 coordinate 1,278,366, forward strand.
ATGGAAAATATTTAGAGGTAATTAAGTCACTCATGGGAATACACCATTGAAGCAGAGCTGATGATAGACATAGTTTTTGGAGTCAGGTTTGGAAATTCTTCCTTGGTCTTCCCCAATTCTGCCAAACTCACGTTCAACATTTTGATTCAGTTTTTTCAGATCAACTTATGTGCCTCCCCCACGACTATTAGGTTCATCAATATCAAATCAACCGAAGCTTTCTCTCTTTCTCTTGTCCCCCTCTCTCTCTCTCTCCTCTCTCTGTTGTCTCTCTGGATCCATTTTTCAGGCAAACTCTCCACCGCGAGTCTCTCTCTAGCTCTCTCAAAAAGAACCGCTGCTCTCCATATCCCAAGACTGGTGTGTCTTATGTGTCCCATTAGCAGCATAAGAAGTGGATAGAGAAGGAGGTAAAGAGACAGAGAAGCATAAGAGGAGGAGAGAGGAGATGGAGAGAGAGAGATAAAGATAATGAGGAGAGAAGGAGGAGCAAAAATAGAGAAAAGAGAGTAAATGGAGAGAGAGGGATGAGGAGAGTGATAATGAGGAGAGAGAGAGCGAAAAGAAAGAAGAGAGAGATATAATGAGGAGAGAGGGAGGAGCAAAAAGAAAGAAGATAGAGATAATGAGGAGATAGGGAGGAGCAAAAAAAAGAAGAGAGATAGATAATGAGGAGAGAGGGAGGAGCAAAAATAAAGAAGAGGAGAGGAGATGAAGAGAGAGAGTGTTAATACACTAACAAGTAGTTAGTCAGAAGGATCTCCGCCCCTTAGTGTATGGATGCTACCACAAGGCACCTCGAAATGTACTTTGCCACATGTCACCGCCATCAAGTACACCTTCCATCGACATCCGGTCTGCCATCTGCCCACCTCGTAGAACGCCCCAACACCTGGCCTTGTCTCTCCATACGAACACCACCAATGTCGTATCCCTGGCTCGACATCAAGGCAGAACACAATGCAACATGCTGCTCCATATGCGCCATCATGCCATTGGTCAGATGGCTAGGGAAGGACACGATCTGACCAAAATTCAGTCAGACCAGACCGAACTGGACCGCTGGTCAACCTTTTTAAGGCTGACCGAACGTTCAGGTCTGGGTCCGGTTCTCACGTCGAACCAGACCGAAGACCGGCCCTCTCTCACCCTCTGTCCGTTCTTGCTCTCTTCTCACCCTCCCTCACTCTCTTCCTCTTTCCTTCTCGTTCTCTCTCTCTCATCGTGGCTCCCTCTCTCCCGCTAGTTCTCACTCCCTCTTTTTCTCTCTCTCGTTCTCTCCCCCTCTCCTACTTGTTATCTCTCTCTCTCTCATCATCTTTCCCTCTCTCCTGCTCATCCTCTCTCCACCTCTCTTGCTCGTTCTCTCTCCCTCTCTCTCTCATCCTATCTTCCGCTAGTTCTCTCCCCCTCTCTCTTTCTCGTTCTCTCTATCTCTTGCCCCCTCTCTCCCCCTCTCTCTTTCTCGTTCTCTCTAGTGATGTGGTCCAGTCTAGTCGGGGCAGATTGAAACTACATATGCAGGGAGATTCTTCTGCCAAGGACAGACATGGGCCTTTTCTATTTTTCTGCTCTGCATGTTCAATCATAACGGCAATGCAGCTGCGACGTCTGCTTCAAGGACTCCTAACGGGAGATAGTTAGGATCATATTCCCCCTTTCCTCTTCTATTTGAAGCCCTATATAAAGTGCATTGTGATGGAACTACGTGAGAGAGTTTTATTGGTTTTCTTAAGTCCTTTCCTCTTGTCTTCCCACCTGTAGAGAAGTTTTCCTCAAGAGAGACTCCCAGCTGGTAGAGCCAACAAGTGGTATCGGAGCTACTTGACTCTAAGGGATCAAAAGATGGTGAAGAAGATGGGCGAGACTTGTACCTCCAGCGAGCGTGGTGGAGAGATGGCGGTGCCAACGCCGTTTCTGATGCTCTCGAAGACAAACTACTGCATCTGATCTATGTCTATGGAAGTATACCTTGATTCTCACGACTTGTGGGGGGCAATCATTGATGAGAATGTCTCCAGGAAGGACCGATTAGCGCTCTCCTCAATCATCAGTGCAGTTCCTGAAGACTTCCTAGTGGTTCTTGATGCTAAGAAGATGATGAAAGCAAATTGGGAGATCGTGCAATAGCGGAATCTCCGCATGAATCGTGTGACTCAGTCTCACATCCAAGGCTTGAAGCATAAATTTGAAATGCTCACTATGACCAAGACTGACTCCATCGTGGATTTTGCAATCAAATTCATACGCATTGTCTCCGACTTGCGGAGTTTGGGAGAGACAATGGAAGAGAAAGAAGTGGTGCAGCGATTCTTGCATGCGACGCCCTCTAAATTTGAGGCTTTCACACTATCTCTAGAGTAGTATGGTGATCTTGACAAGGTGAGTCTCAATGAAGTCATATGCTCACTCACCATTCATGAGTTGCGAAGGAGCGGGACTCTCAAGAAGAGCTACATGCCTTACTGGCCAAGGCGCTCAACAAAGCCAAGTTGTCAACTAGGGAGGAGTCCTCATCACGCGGAAGAGGACGTCATCACGGCCGTGATAGAGGAAGAGGAAGAGGTTGAGGCCGAGGACACATTTTGACACCTGATGAAGACAAAGAGAAGAAAGCATTTGATAAGTCAGGTATTCAATGTTATAATTGCCAAAGATATGGTCATTTTGCATATGAATACTGTAGTGCAAAAAGGGGGAGAGAAGATCGGCCTATGTGGCTAGTCCACTTTGGCAACGACAACAACAACCTCATCTACCCAGGCAATGAACACTTCATCTCTTCTCATGGCCATAGAAGAAGCTCAGAGTGAAGATGTGCTGCAAGGCTCCGAGTTTGATCGTCAACATTCTGATCTATGGTACATAGATACAAGCGCTATGAATCATATGACCGAGAAATGGAATTTCTTCACGAAGCTTGATGATTCTGCATCTGGTTTTGTGAAGTTTGGGGATAACTCATGAGTTGAAATTCATGGTAGAGGAAGCATAACCATTCTTCTGCAAGATGGAGAGAGCATCCAATTTGTTAATGTTCTCTACGTCCCTAAGTTATGTGCTAATATCCTCAATCTAGGGAGACTTGATGAAGAAGGCTACAAAATGATTATGCATGGAGGTTGTTTGACAATCTATGATCGAGATGGCACACTCCTAGCTGAAGTTCATGGCTCACAAGGATGACTCTACTTGCCCAAACTCACAGTGGCAGAAGACTGTCTCGTTGCTAAGGCAGATGATAATTCAAGTCGATTTTGGCATTTGAAGTATGGTCACTTGAATTATCACTCTCTAAAAGAAATATCAATTAGAGTTCTAGTGGAGGGTCTTCCACTAATCAGTGTGCCTAATCACATATGTCGGAGTTGTCTGGTTGGGAAAAAAGTTTGGACTTCATTTCCTAAATCTTCAACTTACATAGCTAATGCGCCTCTTGAGTTGGTGTATGCAGATATATGTGGTTCGATCAGCCCACCCACATTAGGGGGAAGTCGGTATTTTCTCCTAATTGTGGATGATTTCTCTAGGCTAATGTGGGTTGCCATGTTGAAGCGAAAGTCAGAGGCACTAACTCACTTCAAGAAGTTCAAATGTCTGGCCAAGGCTGAAAAAAGGACTAAAATGAAGTGTCTCAGGAGTGACAGTGGTGGGGAGTTCAATTCAGCAGATTTTAAGTCATTTTGAGACGCACAGGGCATCAAGTATCAGCTGACTGCACCCTACTCTCCTTAGAAAAATGGAGTAGTAGAGAGGAAGAACCAGACTATCATGTCCCTAGTCCGGAGCATGTTAAAAGAAAAGAGCCGACCTCAAGAACTGTGGGGAGAAGTCGTGAACACAGCAGTCTATCCCCTTAATCGCTCATCTACTCGCAGCTTGCATGGGTTGACTCTATATGAGAAGTGGATAGGAAGGAAGCCATCGATTGAACACTTACGAGTGTTTGGCTCAATTGTGCATGCGAAATGCACCAAGGCCCCGCAAATGAAGCTTGCAGGTCGCAGCTCTCCTATGGGCTTCATAGGTGTGAAGTAGGTTCCAAGGCCTATCTCTGCTTTGATCTAGTGCATGGCACTGTCATATCAGCCATGATGCAATCTTTAAAGAGGATGCACAATGAAATTGCAAAAAAAAAAGGTGAGAACATTTCTGAACTCACACTTTTTCCTAGTATTTCTACTAATTCTGGAGAGGATGAGCCAAGCTCCTCTGAAGGTGAAGATGAAGAAGGTAATTCGCAGGCCAGAGAACTCACCTTTGCCCAATCATCAGACTCCGAACAAAGCCTACCTGGAAAATTCAAGTCACTTACTCAGCTCTATGATGAAACCAGCCAAATTGCACCAAACTCAGAATAATGTATGATGTCAGCTGAAGAACTTGTGACTTATGCAGTAGCATATCAGAAAGAAGAATAAAAGATGGCTATGGTGGACGAGATGGAAGCTATAGATCAAAATCATACATGGGAATTAGTTTTACCTCCAGCGGGTTGCAGGCTCTTCAAGCTCAAGAGAAATTCTCATGCAGAAGTAGCAAGACATAAGGCAATATTACTCGCTATTCTCAAAAACATGGCATTGATTATGATGAGGTATTTGCTCTTGTAGTCCGTGTTAAATCAATTCGTGTCTTGATTGCCATTGCAGCTCAAAATAGATGGTGATTACATCATCTAGATGTAAAATCAGGATTCTTAAATGGAGATGTGGAGGAGGAACTTTATGTCAAGCAACCGGATGGGTTCATCGTGAAGGGAAAGGAAGGCTACGTCTTGAAGTTGAAGAAGGCACTTTTTGGGCTCAAGCAAGCCCCTCGTGCATGGTATTTTAAATTGCACAGTTGCCTTTTCTCTCTTGGGTTCAAAAGAAGCAAGTATGAACAAGCTATCTATTTGAAGTTTTCAGACAATTCACTTGATCACCGGGGTGTATGTAGATGATCTTCTCGTCACAAGAGGAGAAGACAGTGACATATGTGAGTTCAAAAGACATATGAAACACTACTTTGAGATGAGTGATCTCGGGCTCCTATGTTCCTATTTGGGCATAAGAGTCTGTTAAGAAGAAGGTTGGATCGCCATGTCTCAAAACACTTATGCAGAGTTTATCCTGAGTTTTGCAAAAATGAGCGACTGTAAATTAGTGCACACTCTTCTCAAAGCAAGAGTCAAGTTCAATCAACAAAATGATTCATCAGTTGACTCAACCTACTTTCGAACTCTCATTGGAAGTCTAAGGTACTTGACTCATACTCGCCCTGATTTGACTTTTTCCATAGGATTTCTAAGTAGGTTCATGGAGCATCCTGCACCAGAACATCGCACAGGACTCAAGCGAATCCTAAGGTACCTGAGAGGTACTATTAACTATGGATTAGTCTATGTGAAAGGACAGGTATTTTTGCCGGTGATAGTGATTTGCCGGTGATGAGTAAGATCGGAAAAGCACTTCTGGGCAGGTATTTTTCCTTGGTGAATCGATTATCAGTTGGGCCAGTCAGAAACAAAAATCGTGGGATTATCTTCATGCGAGGCAGAATATATTGCTGCTACCACAACCACCTGCCAGGGTATGTGGCTGAATCAGCTCATCAATGAACTAAGAGATAGTGAAGAAGGAACTATAAAGTTGCTCTTGGAAAACAAATCAACCATTATTTTGAGAAAGAATCTGGTGCATCACAGTCCAACCAAACACATTGACACTGCTATCACTTTATCCGCCAATGTGTAGATAAAATTTTTATCTCAGTTGACTATGTGAGACTCAAGAAAAGAGATTTGAAGACGTGTTCATTAATTCACTAGGAAGATTGAGATTTGAAGAAATGAGAAAGTGCTTGGGGGTCAAGGATGTTCGCACGGAGAAGCTAGGCCAAGGAGGAGATTGATGATGTGGTCCAGTCTAGTCGCGGACAAATTGAAACTACCTCTGTAGGGAGATTCTTCTGCCAAGGACATACATGGGCCTTTTCTGTTTTTCTGCTATGCAGGTTCGATCATAACGGCAATGCAGCTGCGACATCTGCTTCAAGGACTCCTGACGGGAGATAGTTAGGATCATATTCCCCCTTTCCTCTTCTATTTGAAGCCCTATATAAAGTGCATTGTGAGGGAACTACGTGAGAGAGTTTTATTGGTTTTTAAAGTTTTTCTTTCCTCTTATCTTCCCACCTGTAGAGAAGTTTTCCTCAAGAGAGCCTCCCAACTGGTAGAGCCAACACTCTCTTTTCCTCAGCCCCTCTCTCTTTCTCGTTCTCTCCATCTCTCGCCCCAGCTATCCTCTCTCTTTCTCGTTCTCTATGTTTGTCGCCCCCTCTCTCCCCTTCTCTCTTTCTTGCTCTCTCTTTCTCTCGCCCCCTCTATCCCCCTCTCTCTTTCTTGTTCTCTTTGTTTCTCGCCCTTCTCTCTTTCTCGTTCTCTTTGTGTCTCGCCCCCCTCTCCCCCCTTTCTTTCTCATTCTCTTTGTCTGTTTCCCCCTCTATCCCCTTCTCTCTTTCTCATTCTCTCTGTCCGTTGACCCCTCTCTTCCCCTCTCTCTTTCTTGTTCTCTTTGTTTCTTGCCCCTCTCTCTTTCTCGTTCTCTGTGTTTCTCGCCCCCTCTCTCTGATGGCGAGGACGCCAACATATCATCGACGAACGCGTAACCACGGTCAACCGGATTCAACACGCCTGCTATGGACCACGATCAACTGGAGTCAACCAAAGTCACCCCGCCACGGTCAACCGGAGTCAACACTAAAGCCGACACGCCACAACCGAAGTCAACCCGCGCACGTCTCTACGCACGGCATGACACGACGCCAAAGGCAGATCCACAACTGCCCTTTGGCGTGACACGGGGCACGTATTTACTTTCTCGTCCATTTCTCTTTCCTCCAAGGCCTATATAAAGGCCATTGTTTTCAAGAAACTCTTAGGCAGTCATAATTTCAAGAATTGAGTTTTGTTTAACTCTTCTTGGAGGACTGCCCAACCTTCCTACCCCTCTGAACCCTTGCCGTCACCACCGCCGGCGCCGGCGCCATCGTCGGCTCCGCCGCCGCTGCCGCCGCCGCCGCCTCCGCCTTGCGACGTCGGCCTCCCGTCCCCTATCCTTCCTCTTTCACCATCCTATCTCCCTCTCCTATTCTCTTTCTTTCCCCTCTCTCTCCCACCCTCTCTCTCTCTCACCCAGGCCGCCCAGCCAAGCCGCCCAGGCCGCCCCAGCCAAGACGCCCAGGCCGCCCTGCCAGCACGCCCATGCTGCCCCATCTAGGCCGCCCAGAACGCCCCAGCCGAGGCCACCCAGGCCGCCCCAGCCAAGGCAACCCAGACCTCCCGCTAGGGACGCCCAGGCCGCCCCAGCCCAGGTCGCCCAGACCTCCCGCCAGGGACGCCCAGGCCGCCCCAGCCAAGGCCGCCCAGACCTCCCGCCAGGGACGCCCAGGCTGCCCAAGCAGCCCCGCCAGGACGCCCAGGCCGCCCCGCTAGGATGCCCAGGCCGCCCTAGCCAGGGACGCCCAGACCTCCCGCTAGGGACGCCCAGGCCGACCCAGCCAAGGCCCCGCCAGGACGCTTAGGCTGTCCTCGCCAAGGCCGCCATCCAGAGCGTCCCAGGCCGCCAGTCGTCGTTGACGCCGTCCAACGCTCCAAGCCGCGCGCGCTATGCACGCTCCGGGTGCGCTCCTCCACACTCCGCGCATGCGCTAGTGCTACGCGCGCTCAGCGCCCGCGCACGCTGCTCTGCGTGCTCCGTGAGCTCCGCGCACCCTATGCGCGCTTCGCGTGCGCTGGTGCTCGCCTACGCTTGACCCTGCGACCACAACATCCGCACTCAACCAGGGCCGTTCAACGCCCAGAACGCCCAGCATCATCCTCGTCCAGTGGGCCGTTCAACGCCTGGATTTGCCCCGCCTTGTCACGATCAGAAATTCCCGCATCCTCTTCACACACTACGGTGTTGAGGTACGCCTGAACTCTTTGGTGTCGAAAGTATTCTCCGTCCAGTGTTTTCTCAAGAAGTTTCCACTATCCCAGCCAAGGCGTGCGCGCGGAGTGCGCGGAGTGTGGCGGTGCGCACCCGTGCGCGTGTAGCGTGCGCGGCTCGACGCGCGGATGGCGTCCAGACAGGGGCAGCCGGAATGCGGCCTCGGGCGGCCCTGGCGAAGGCTGCCTGGGCGGCTCGGGCAGCGCGTTGGGGCGCGAGGGCGGCGCGCGGGCGGCGCGCGGGCGACGTGGGCAGCCTGGGTGGCCCCGTGGCGGGCTACCTGGGCAGCCTTGGGCGAGAGAGAGAGGGTGAGAGAGGGAGAAAGAGAGAGAATGGAGAGGAGACGGGAGGCCGACGTCACGAGGCGGCGGCGGCGGCGGCGGTGACAGCCGCGGCCGCGGCGGCGACGAAGGCTAGGGTTAAGAGGGATAGGGGAGGCTGGGCAGTCCTCCAAGAAGAGTTAACAAATCTCAATTCTTGAAATAATGACTGCCTAAGTGTTTCTTGAAAACATTGGCCTTTATATAGGCCTTGGAGGAAAGAGAAACTGACAAGAAATAAAAACGATAAAGTAAAGACGTGCGCCGTGTCACGCCAAAGAGCAGTTGTGGATCTGCATTTGGCGTCTTGTCATGACGCGCGTAGAGACGTGCGCGGGGGGAGACGTGCTCGTCGGCGATCAAGGCGTGTCGGCTTCGGCGTTGATTTGGGTTGACTCCGGTTGACCGCGGTCCAAAGTATGCGTGTTGACTCCAGTTGACTGTTGTGACGTGTTCGTCGATGATATGTTGGCGTCCTCGCCATCAGAAGATATGTTGTCAGAGGATACCATCTGTGTCAAGTTAATGAACCACCGCCGATACCACAATGACGTCCACTTACAGGTGTCATTCGCACATTCCACAACGGCCATTACTCCTCATCATGGCAGCTGCCACTGATACCATCCAAGTCGTTAGGTGGGTGTCGCACAATCAATGATAGAATATCATGATGATATGACATTTAACACGTCATGAACAGGTGTCATCATGAGCACGATGGCTATACCGTCATTAAGATGTAAACAACCCTCTCCCTCTTCTCGACTCTATTTAAAGACATTTGGGTTCTCATTTTTGAATATGGGATTTTCTTCTCTGTCCCGTTCTACTATTTCTCTTCCTCTTCTCTACTTCGTGTGATAAGATCTCTTCTTCAAGTTCTCTCCTTCAAACCTCATCTTTCAACATGGTATGAGAGCTAGTTGAATCTGCGAGCACCTCAATAGAAGGAGCGGTTGTACCAGTCAACACTACTCCTGTTCGAGAACACTTGAGCCCTACCGTCAACACCATTTCCTCAACTCCAGGAATGATGATCAAGCTCTCTAAAACTAACTATCTCCTATGAAAGATTCAGATTGTTCCAATCATCAAATCTCAAGGTCTTGGTCGACATCTTACCTATCCTCCACCTCCTAAAGAAATTGATAAATACGACAAAAACATGCCATGGAAGCGAAGTGACCAACAGGTACTGTCCACTATTATTTCGTCAATGTCCACTGAACTACTACCTATGGTCTCTAGCTGTGAGACAGCTTGGGAGGCCTGGGATAAGCTTGCAGTAGAACTCTCTTCTGCCTCAAAATCCCGAATAATGGCATTAACCGCACAGTTTCATTCCTTTAAGAAAGGGAACCAATCCCTTGATGAATACATCACTGAGTTTTGGAAAATAGTGGCTGAGTTAGGTAAGGCGGGAGAACATGTAGCTGAACAAACTGTAAAATTTGTCTTTCTTCGCGCTTTTGGCCCCAAATTCTGCTCATTTTGTATAGGTATCACAACTCGGAACAAAAATTTGTCATTTGATGACTTGGTTGCTGCTCTCCTGTCTGAAGTGTCGCTTGACAACTTCGGAAGTGAAGATGAGCCCATGGAAATATCTCCGGCGCCAATGGCTAACTAGGTTCAAACATCCCGTGTAAGTCAAGTTCCAAATTCCAACCAATATTCGCACTCTTTACGTACAAGGGGACATCGATATACTAGAAGAACTAGAGATGGTCGTGGACGTGGTGGACATGGAGGACGCTTTGGTCCCAGATGTCAATTATGCCTCAAACAAGGACATCGTGCACCTGAATGCAGGTTGCTTTCACAAAACAGATTACCTAAGTTTTTAGGGATGGCTGGACGACCATCAACACTGAACTACTCTCCAATGCCACAAGCCTACCTCTCAAATCATGGTGGACATGCACATCCAATGGTCTCTTCGCAAGCTCCTCCTCAATACAACACTACATGTACATGTGAGATGAATATATTGTTATTTACATAATTTCCACTTTATAAACATTCAAAAAATATACATATCCCTATTATTGACCCTCTTTCGGGCATTCTGTCAAACGCCTCATGGTCGTTCGACCGAAATACCCCTTTATCTTTTTCACTAAAAAGAAAACTTAAAATACATCTTACGGGCATTTGGTCGAACACCTCTCGGGTGTTCGACTTAATCGACCCATTATTGCATTAAATCGATTATAAAAACCATATAAAAAATATATGAAGCTATAAAAACTATTAGAAGATGTATACTAACTATAGAAAAAATATTATACTTATATAAATAATATTATACTACTATAAACGAACCTATACTAATAGACATACTTCTTATTTACTAGTACTAATCTGTTTATCCTATTATAATATCTATATACCTAAATAACTACTTAGTACATTCAGATTAGGTAGTCTTTAAATCTTTCCCTATCTATCTTTCTTAATATGTATAAGTATTGTTCTAGATCGCCTATCTTAATTAAATAATATTTCCCTATCTATTAAATATCTACTTCTATTCTTCTTTCCACTTACTACTAGTCACTCTTATTAGTTACTCTATGATTCTAACTATTTTACTACCATCTTTAGATATAACATCTAATTCCATCCTTTTTATTCTTAGTATCTCTAGTAAATATATATAATCTTAGATATTTTCTCTTCTACACTTATCTTATTACCATATTAAACTAATATCCCCTCTACTTCTTGATTAGTTATCTCTTCTTAATCCCATTCTCTTTAGTATTATTACTACATTTTATTAACTAATAACTCAATTATTGAATCTAAACCTAAAGGCCAGTCCTTGTGGAGACAACCTTACTCTCACTTATACATCTTTGAGTAAGTTTCTACATTTTATAAATTTATTTGATTGTAGGCAAATTAAAATTACAGTGACAATTAGAAATTAACACCGCAATTTGCCTCCGTCAAATTGGTGCCGTTGCCGGGGAAATTAGTTTAATGTTGTAATAAGATAAGTGAGAGTAAGGTCGTCGAGATATTCTCTAGAGTCCTTTGCGCCATTTGAGGCATGTCACGGTGCCTCACCAGCCCCTGGGTCACCTGCGAGAGTCCTCCGCCGTCCCTCTTTTCCTTCGGCTGAGATCCTAAAATTGGGGCTATCCGTCCCCTTTTAGTGGCTTGGGAGGGGTCCCTTAGGCCGTCTGATGGAGGGGGGCAGCCTTGTGAGTCCTCCAGGCCATTAGATGGCTGGCGGTCCCCCACCGGCCATCAACCGCTGTCTAGACGGCCTCGTCGACGGCCAGGGGTGGCGTTGGACAAAACTGCCCCTGGCCATTCGATAGGCTGCATTTGGAATCGATGGCTGAAATTAAATCATGGCCGTGGACCCCGATTTGGATGGTGTACCCCGTCTCCTGCCCCCTCAGCGAGCTCCATCAGAGTTCCATCCACGTTGCCTTCTTTGCTCCTCGCCGAGGGGTCTAAAATTAATGATATCTTAAATAAACAGAACGTATCCCACCATCTGATCTTCTTAAAGAAGATCAAACGGATGAGATTGCGTCCGTATACTTAAAATGGCCCGACAAGACACGGGCTTCCGGCCAGGTTGGCTCGAAGCGTGGTCTTCCTTTCTTTTTATTTTCTTTAGATTGTTGCCCATTGGGCTGCGATTATATGCTCGCTCTATGGCCCGGCCTGGTGCAACTTAAAAGTATAACTGAGATTTCAAACCCATATGGAAGGTTTTAATAAAACAGATTGCTATATAAACTTTGGCACAAGTTTTCAATTGAATTGAATTGCCTTTTCATTGCGCTGATAGACTTCTTTGTGGGCCTCCTTGCGAGGGCTATTCATAACTGCCGGCCGGGCGCTGGCCCTTACTGGTTGTGCGCTGGCTTGTGCCTTTCGCTCGCTGGCCATGCGGCTGGCTTGGGCTCATGCGCTTAGCCAGCCCAATAAAACTATTTTTTATTTTTATTTAGTTTTTATTATTCATTCTTCTTTCTTTCTCCCTTCAATAACTCTTTCTTTTGCTTCGATTTCTTCTTTGCTGAAAAATATAAACAGAAATACTAGATAGAGCATTAGAAATTAAAATGTCTTAAACATATTTTTGCTAAGAAATTCTTGAGTGTTAAACATGTATAAAAAATGACATTAAAATGCACTATTTTATCATTTGCTCTATTTAGTGCATGAAATGCAAAATCCTATAAAATTTGATAAAATACACATGACATGTACCCAAAATGACCTTAAAATGTGTACGTTTACATACTACATTTTGGGTCTATCAGTACCCTGACAGCGGTGGTACACATCATGTTATTGCTAATGTTCACAGCCTCTACGGATCAGTTCCATACACAGGCACGGATCGACTCTTCATAGGTGATGGTACTAGTTTGGCCATAACCTCTCTTGGATCTTCTACTATTTACTTTACCTAAAGATAATCATGTTCTTAATGTTCGTAATGTTCTACATGTACCGAAAATTTCTAAAAATCTCCTCTCCATTCATAAACTAACAATAGATAATCATGTGTTTGAAGAATTCCATCCTGATGTATGTTATATCAAGGATCGCACAACAGGGGAGCTCCTTCTCATGGGATGGGTCCATGATGGCCTCTACTGCATCGAGCCTGAGCAAGCTAAACCATTTTTTGGTGAGTGACAATCTGCCGACATTTGGCATCTTCGTTTAGGGTACCCTGCCTTTCATATTTCGAAACAAATTATATCGCATTTTGGCCTTCCTTTATCACAAACTCTAACTCAACCGGTTTGCTCTTCATGTTGTTTGAGCAAGGCTCAAAAACTGCCATTTTCATCTACTCAAAACACATCACTTTTACCTCTTCAAATCATACACTTTGATCTTTGGGAACCATCGCCCACAAAATTTTATCTTTGTTTTTCTTATTATGCTACCTTCATTAATGAATATAGAATGTACTCGTGGCTATAGCCACTAAAGACCAAGAGTGATGTCCTGGAGACTTTCATTCAATTTCAACAACTGGTGGAACATCAATTCTCCACCAAAATAAAGGTATTTCAATCAGATTGGGGTGGTGAGTTTCTAAACGTGTGGAATTAAACATCATCATATCATGCCCTCATATATCAGAGCAAAATGGAACAACTGAACGTAAACATCATCATATCATGAAAACTGCACTATGTATGTTGCAACAAGCCTCTATGCCAGTTAAGTTTTGGGTGAAGCAGTTGCCACAACCGCTTATCCCATAAATTAGATGATCTCTCCGGTACTAGGTAACAAGTTACCTTTTGAGATTTTATATTCTAAAGTACCAAATTATACATTTTTAAAGGTTTTTGGTTCTCTTTGTTTTCTAAATATTCAGTCTTATAGTAAAAATAAATTATCTCCTAGATCTGAACGATGTATCTTTGATGGTTATAGCTCCTTACGTAAAGGATATAGATGTCTCTCTCTAGCCACAAATTGTCTTTACATTTCAAGAGATGTTGTCTTCGATGGATCTGTCTTTCTATTTTCTTAGTCCTTTTCCTCATCTGGTCCGACAGATAGTATTCTGGGGTCCGCATCTGTGGATTATGCACCAATAAATCCTACCTTGAATAAATCACGTGAATCAACTATATCATTATCTTCAAATAATATGGAATTGACTGTCCAATTCTACATGTTCAAAATCACCCTCTACTTTACCAATAGCATCTTCACTATCTACTCCACCACCTGCACAAAATGTGGAACCAGCTATGACTCATCTACACCTCCTATGAAAACACAACCTATTAATGATTTACTTGGTGTCCCAAATGCAACTGGGAAATGAAGGCAACTTCTGTCAACCTTCAATGCTCTTCATACTCAGGTAAGTAAAAAATTGTCTTTACCATCATGACTTGAACCTATTGTCTCACAAGCATTAAGGATTCCGATATGGAGGAAAGCTATGGAAGATGAAATAATTGCACTTCATCAAAATCAAACCAGGGTTCTTATCGTACCTCTAGGAGGAGCAAATATTGTTGGCTCCAAATGGGTATTTAAAACTAAACTTCATGCTGATGGTTCTGTTGAAAGATATAAGTCTAGATTAGTTGCTCAAGGGTTTAGTCAATCCCAATAAACAATCGATTATCAAGATAAATACAGTCCAGCTGTCAAAATGACTACTAATTGTCTTCTATTATCTATGGAAATTTCTAAAAACTGATTCATTTAGCAACTTGAAATTTCTAATGCCTTCTTGCATGGAGATCTTCATGAAACAATTTACATGAAACGACCGCCTGAATTTACCAGTTCATTATATCCTAATCATGTTTGTCTGCTCAAGAAATCTATTTATGGTTTAAAACAATCACCTCACATGTGGCATCGGAAACTTTCCTATTTTTTAACTCAGTTGGATTTTCAAAGTTCAAAAACTATTACTTCATTATTTTGCAAAACAACATCTAATTCTCATTTATTCCTTCTTGTTTATATTGATGATATATTAATTCTGGGGTCTAATGCTAATGAAGTTAAATGCACATATAATTCTATCAAAACTACATTTCCTGTACGTGACCTAGGGCCAGCTAAATATTTTCTTGGAATTGAACTTATTCGCATTCAATCCAAAATCCAGTTGTCTCAATCCAAATATTTGAACCAAATTATTTATAATGCTAAAATGAACAAATGTAAACCTACAATTACACCTTGTAGCGTGTCAACTTCCACTTTTGTTAAGAATATGAATATACCTGATCCTACAACCTATCGTAAAATTGTTGGTAGCCTACAATACCTTACACTTACTCATCCAGTTATTACTTACGCTGTCAATCGAGCATGCCAACTCATGCACGACCCAAAAGCCACCCATTGGGTGCGGTAAAACACCTACCCAGGTACTTGAAAGGTACATCTGATCTCTCTCTTTCTATTATTCATTCCACGAATATGACTATCAATGTCTTTTCCGAATCTGACTGGGCTGGTGACCCAGATGACCATCGGTCCACCCAAGGGTATTTAGTCTATTTTGGACCTAATCTGGTAAGCTGGTTTTCAAAGAAACATGCTTCAGTCTCTCTTTCTAGCACTAAAGTAGAATACAAATCTGTTTCTAATGTTGTGGCATAATTAATATGGATTGAATCTTTACTTCATGAACTACATTTACATCCTGGTATATCTCCTACTTTGTGGTTTGATAACTTAGGTGCCACCTACCTTACAAAAAATCTCATTTTTCATTCTTGAAATAAGCACATAGAAATAGCATTTCATTTTGTTAGGGAATGTGTAGCTGCTGGATTACTCAATGTTTCATTCTTATCTACTAATGATCAACTTACAGATCTTCTCACTAAATCACCTTCCAAGCAACTGTTCCAGTGGATTTTTTCAAAACTCAATGTGCTTCCCACCTTGGTTTTGCAAGGTAATGTTGAAGCAACATGTCCCCTCGGAACCACCATCAAATCTCCTCAAGCCACTTCGGTTGTCGCTACCACAGTCATCCCTCTAAAGACTCATATTTCCCATGCTGAAGATCTGTTGTCAAGGGATGCCAACTGTGCATATCTGCCTCAAGTTAATGAACCGCCGCTGACACCACAACGATGTCCACTTACAGCTGTCATTTGCACATTCCACAACAGCTATTACTCTTCACCATGGCAGCCGGCACCGACACAATCCACATCGTTAGGTGGGTGTCGCACTGTCAACGACTAGAGGATCATGATGATACAGCATTTAACACATCATAAACAGGTGTCATCATGAGCACGATGGCTATACCGTCATTAAGATGTAAACAACCCTCTCCCTCTTCTCGACTCTATTTAAAGACATTTGGGTTCTCATTTTTGAATATGGGATTTTCTTCTCTGTCCCGTTCTACTATTTATCTTCCTCTTCTCTACTTCGTGTGATAAGATCTCTTCTTCAAGTTCTCTCCTTCAAACCTCATCCTTCAACACTCCCATTCCTCCTCTCTCCCTCTCCTTTCTCAAGGCCCTCTCTCTCTTGCACTCTCGCCCTCTCTCCCTTTCCTCCTCTTTCACCCTCACTTTCTCTCTCCCTCTCTATGTCAACCTCTCTCCCGCTTTCACTCTCCTCTCTTCCTCTCATTCTCTGCTCGCTCGCCCTCTCTTTCGCATTTGTTCTCTCCCTCCCTCATTCTCTCTCTCATACTCTCTCCCTCTAGCATGTTCCCTCTCCCTCGCGCACTCTCTCCCTCTCACCTGCTCTCTCTCCTTCTCACTCCCCCTCTCCCTCTCTCACTCTCTTCCTCTCTCCGTCTCTCATTATCTTGCTCTATCCCTCTTGTACTCGGCTAATGCTCCCAGGTGATGCAATGTATTCCACCAGTTGGCTGAAGATTTTATTATTGGTATATCGATCGGTCCAGCACATATTGAAACAGGAGCCAGTTTGACAGGAAGCTTTTGAAAACACAGTGCACCAAGGTTAATAAGGAACGAGATGAATAAAGAAGTTAAATGAGGAGTGTTACGAAGTCAAATAAACGTTATAACATTAAAGTAAAGAAAAATCATAAGTTATTATTTTTCAGAATGAATGAAAGAGAAAATTCTTCTTCTTCTTCAAAGAATTTAACATAAAAAGCCAACCCCTGCAGCAAAGAAGAGGAAGATTTCTATTAATGTATCCTTGCATGTAGTTGGCCCAAGGCTACCTAGTTGTGGCGAATAAGCTGAAAGTTTTTAAACAGGTTCTCTTCTCCTTTTTGGATTGGAATGGAACCAGAAATATCCAGCAAGAAGTGAATACTCTCTGAGGGAAACTTGCAAAAGTTTAGACGTGTATACTACTCGACCCTTCCTTTTTGGATTGAACGTGAATCTTAAGGAAAGCATAGAGTTGAATGAATCAAATGAGGCATGAGTTCAAGAGCGGGAGCGAAGAAGTGAAGGAGGGGCAAAGGTTATGTTTTTTTTTCACATAAAATGATTCATCAACGTTCTCAAGATGCAATTTTACAAGCGGGCACTTAGCAGCGTTTACGAGCGGCAGCAATGTTACAAGTCAATGAATCAGTGATGAATGAGGCATGAATTTATGAACGGCGCTTAGCAACGAGCGACTTTAGGCGCTTAGGAGCAGAAGTGAGTTTACGAGCGGGAACAATAAAATGTTATCCTGCTGATACAGAACAGTTCGTCAAGGTTTTATGTTTTCTAATAAAATGTGATCTTTAGATAAAAACATTAAGAAGTCAAATAAAGAAATTCAGAAGGTTATCCAACGTTCTGAAAGAAATGTGTCTACTAAAGATAATCAATATGTTATTCCCTGCCAAGTCAGATTTTTTTTTGTGAAGCCTGCATATAGAGAGAGGCTGAAGCAGGAAATTGCTTCTAATGAGTTCCCCAACTTAGTCCTTCTGGTGTGGTGCTGCTGGATGCTTCTGATCCATAGGACTTGGAGGTTCTGAAAGAAAGTTAAATTATAATGAGTTGGAGTCGATCATTTCCAAGATCTAATTCTATATTTTTATTATGTAGTGAAAATGCCTTACAATCTTCAGTTTTACGCTTACGTTACTCCCAGAATTTGTATGCAAGATGAGCTTACAAGAGTGCCAATCAACCGAACCGCCAGATTTGAGAATAAGGTGGGATCCCTGAATGTAGTGGCTGGTGAATCACTGATCAAAGAGCGGATTTTTGAGAGATTCTTCATCGATCTAGTGGCAGGTGAATCATTGATTAAAGAGCGAGCAGCCGCCAGGTTTAATGATTTTGTGGGATCCTTGGATGTAGTGGATAGTGAACTGCTTCTTGTTCTTCCATGAAGATTGAGACAAAATAAGCTTGGATGGAACTGAAGAGGTGAACGAATAAAAAGGCACTTTGTGGGGTTTATCATTGATAAAGTCATCTTCCCAAGTTATAAATAATTTACTGATCAAAGGCTTTTGTCAAAAATTTCTCTACATTCAGCCACGCCACAGTGATCTCCGAAGTGCAAAAAATGCAAGAATAAATGAGCACTTTCATTTCTTTACAGAACATAACTTTCATTCAGAAAACATAAAATCTCCCCAAGTAGGATTCAAACCTACGACTCTCCTTCTTAAGTACTCCCTCTCTCCCTCCATAACTCTCTCACTCTCTCTCTCCCTCTCTCTCAATCTCGCCCTCTCACTCTCTGATAATTACAAATTATAATGTTAAATTGATGTATATTACATTACGTTTATGTGTTTTAATGGCCATATTTGCATGTTATCATATATTTATATATATGGATATAAATGACTTGCACTGTGATTTTTATGATTGTTTTGAATTTGTAGTATTTTTTACATGGTATTTGGCCTATTTGCATTGAATAAATATTTTTTACAAGACTTAGAATACTTGAATAAAGGTTAGTAAGGGCTTTTTATAATTTTCTAGAATTTTCCCATATTTTTTTATAATTTTCTGACCAATATTTAGCCAAGAAATGATTTTACAAATTTAAAGAATACATATTTTATTTATTTAGCATTTTAGAAAGCATTTTATAATATATATAGATATATATATATATATATATATATATATATATATATATATATATATATATATATATATCACATGGCATCCACATCATTTGCCCAAAATTCGGCGAATGAGTGGATGCATTAAAATGTCATTGCATTATTGGCTCATTTGATGGAAATATATGTGGCCGGCAAGCCAATCATACATTCCACATCTCGTTCCATGTTCATTAAAAGAACATATTCATTATAGTGTATGTGTGATGTGTATTATGAAGTCCATGAATACATGATCGGACTTAGTGAATTATGATGAGATCGTAATACGGAGATCACTAGTCTTTAAGCATGTGTTCTAAACATTCCTATTCAAAGGATACGCGAGAAGGACATTGAAGTATCTGGATAGAATAGCACTATCTAGCCTCATTCATATGATGAGTATGGCCGGTCCCGTAGCCATTAGTGTGGCGACACTAAGGATAGATAGTGGGTGCTCTTTAGTGGACAGAGTTTAGTGAATTGATCAGTATGAATCCCTAAATGGTATTATACCGAACTATCAATCAGGTTGATTCATGTTACGGTTGTGTGAGTGGTCCTTAGACCTGAGACACCAAAGACGTCTTATGGACTGAGGTTTGTATTTTGGCGATGGCCAACGAGTCTCTAATCAGGGGATTCTAAATGGTCTTAGTTTGGGTACATCAAGAAGTTCACGAGGACGATTGAGTGGTCAAGATGGGATCATCCACCCTCGGTATAAGAGCTGACAGCTCAAGGAAGATGATGCGATGAAGTCCTTGGACAAGGTAGTGAAATATCGGAGAAGAGTTTTATGATGATTTCGTAATGCATCAGTACTAACTCGGATGATCAATTAGGGTTTCACAATTGACCATACCCTAAGTCATCCAAGGAGCGCCAAGTGGATGAAGGATTATACATACACGATAACCGATGACGAACAGGTTCCACGAGTGAGTCGATACACACTCCTTTATATCTTCTAGGACACGAGGTGTAGCTTGTCACCCCACGTGTCAGAATCTCGACCTATCAATTGGGTTAAATCGATCCGAAAATAATTAATCTATATGATGATATAGTTAATTACTTTGGAAGCCCAATAAAGGTTATTGGGCTGCTGGAGTCATTAACTAGACTGATACACGGGCCTAGAGGGTCATACGCAAATGGTCTTTTGGACGTCGGAAGATATACTTAAGTTTTGGGGGTTTTTATGAAAAATACCCACTTAGTATAAATAGGGGAAGGTCCTGAACGAAATTCACCCAGGCCAAAATTGTTTAGGGGCCTTTCCCCTTCTTCTCCACACTCCCCACACCCCTCTCCATCTCTGATGTGATCGGGACGACGTAACGACCTCGACAGAGAAAGAACCGGACTCGTCAATGAGAAGGAGGAAATCCAATGTGCCGAGGACCGCGTGGGTACGTCTAGAGACTACACACTTGAGCAGCTCGACTCAGCTTGCTCGGGGATCCAAAAAACTACAGATGTGCTCCGTGGAAAGGTACTTCGTTTTAATGTTTTATTGATGTCGTTCGATTCGCAAAAGTCTTCCTCTGCATATCGTTTAGTTTTGTTCATCCATGTATAGGCCTATAGAACCCAACACCATTATGGTATCGCAATGCACGATGCCATAATGAGCAAATGGTTGCTTCAAAAGGAGCAATGTGGCACGGGCGGCGAGGTAAAGGTATGATTTATTAAGTGAGAATATATTTAATCAATCATATTTAATAAAAATGAGAATATATTTAATAAAAAATAGATTTGACGTATTTTCTAAAAATTTTTGTGCAATAAATGCACGCGAAGACCGATCTCCGCATGCATTTATTAAATGAGAATATACCTCATAGCGCATGCATTGCGATACCATAATGATGGTATCGCAATGCATTGATTGCACGGGGCACCGACACACGTGCATTTATAAAAAAAGAGATTTGACATATTTAATACACGCCGTAATTGATTTGCCGCATGCATTAAATGCACGTGGCACTCAAAAATGGCGTATAATAACTTCTAATGAAGAGTACTTCTGTCTTTTACAATTTATTTTAAAAATGAGGGCGACATGGCGCATTCTCCTGCGTTCAAAATGCAGCATCATTTCACGATGATTAATGCCTGTAGAAGCGCACAAAGACGTGTCAGAACGCGATCTGAGTATCGAAAAAATTAGGAAAAAAGGCGTCAGCCAATAACAAAAATCTATTTTTCTTAAATAATCAAATGATCCAATGGTTGAGATTAAACGCCAGTAAAATGGCGATATCTTGAGATCTAGCCGTCCGATTGAGTTGAAATTTTGAGGGCATGTTTGTCTTTTTCCCCTCTAGGATCCATGGTTGGAATTTTAAATAGAGGTTTGGAAGAAGGCAAAATTCACTTTTTGAAGCTCTCCCCAAGGATTTCGCCAGGAAGGACACAAGAGTTGCTTTGGAAGTAGACAGATCCTGATTCGTCACCGAAAGTTGTAAGTTTCTAATTTGTATTTTGAACTTCTTCTTGAAAGATTCTAAAACTCCATGGCATGGGCGATATGTACATGCCCTTGAAGTTGATTTGAAATGAAATTTGCATTGCATTTTGATTTTTATTCATGATTTGATTTTTAATCTTTAGTTCTACATTGATTTGGATCCATTCTGTATTTTTAGATTTTTAAATTAGGGTCGAATTTCTTCTCTAATCCATTTCCCCCCAAATTAGTCTACTTCTCTCTCTAGGTTAGATCATCTATTTTCTCTCTCTAGATTTCAAAATTGATTATTGAAAAATTCAATTCAATATAAAAAAATGTAAATCCAAAATTTCATCCGAAAATTCGTCCATCTTCATGTCAAATATGAAAACTCCCTCTCTTGATTATTAATTCCCAAATTTTAAGGCATAAACGTTGTCTTCATAAATCAGCCTAATTTAAATATTGGAAATCCGAATTGTTTTGATAAAATAATCAATATTATCCTAGCAAAAGTATCTTGACTGAAAATATTAGTATCAAAATTAAGTTTCTACTTAATTTTGATTAATTATAAACATAATTAAAGTCTATTGAATGCAAAATTAATTCATTGTTGAATTAATTATTTTTAAATTGGATAAAAATTCTTGCTTAGTGCCTCCGTGTGGTTCGACTCCTTGCTTACTCTATACATAGTATTTAGTGATTAAAAGATATTATAAATTTTATTGCATAAGTCTAAAAGCTCAAACGACGACGTATTTACACACCAATTTTAGGCTTATCACTCTCTCATGGTCTTACTCTCTCCCTCTGATATTTTATTTCTTGCACTAGCTCAATCTCACTCACACTGTCTCACTCTCTCCCTCTCCCATTGTCACACTCTCACTCTCTAATTATATTCTTCTCCCTCTTGCGTTCTCACACTTTCACTCTCTAAATATATTACTCTCCCCCTCTCTCTCTCTCATTACCCGATACTGCTTTGGTTCTAGAGGTGACATTAGATGCAATGAGACAACCAAGCCAACTTAACATGGACTTGCAAATTGACTAGTCAAATTGACTGAGCGAAGACCCGACCAGACCAAGACCGGACCGAGACCGAGACCGGACCAAACTTCAGGTGTAGGTTTAGGTTTTTGGTAAAAACAGACCAAGACCGGACCGTGTCCTTCCCTAATGATGGCCCTCAGGTGGTGGCATGCCTGTTTAATTAAGGAGATCCGTTCAGATCTCTCTTCGCACCTATATAAGGGATAGACATCCCTCTTTTGAAGTTTATGGATCATCTTCTCCTGTCCCCATTCCCTCATCTTCTATCTCGGTTCTCTGTACAGATACCATATCTTCTAACATGGTATCAGAGCCTCATGAGGGCGACAGCACCACCACTGAAGGAATGCCAATGCCCGCTGAAGTGCTTGTCGGTTGTCATCAATTACCTACTCGAGCACGCACCATATCTACAACGCCAGCAATGTCAAGCAAGCTCACCAAAACAAACTGGCTGATATGGAAGATCTAGGTAGTTCCCATTATTATAGCTCAAGGCCTAGGGCAACACCTCATCGATCCCCCAGCGACATAAGAAAAGGATACAAATGATGAGAACACTCCTTGGAAACAAAATGATCAATAGGTACTTTCTACTATTATTTTCTCTATGACGGCTGAGCTTCTTCCTCGTCTCAAGCTGTCTTACAGCATGAGAAGCTTTGGAGAAGCTCGCTACCAAGTTATCCTTTGCGTCAGAATCCCGCACGATGGAGTTGACCTCACAATTTCACTCCCTCAAGAGGACTAAATCCCTAGATGATTATATTTCTGAATTTTGACAAGTTTTAGTCGAACTCGTCAATGCGGGTGAACACGTTGCTGAGAGAAAAATTAAGTTTGTGTTTCTTCAAGGTCTTGGGTCCAAGTTTTGCTCTTTTCGTATGGGTGTCACGACATA
Source organism: Wolffia australiana (assembly GCF_029677425.1). NCBI lineage: Eukaryota > Viridiplantae > Streptophyta > Magnoliopsida > Alismatales > Araceae > Wolffia > Wolffia australiana. The sequence continues at coordinate 1,301,641 of NC_135848.1, forward strand.
AAAAGAGAACCTTTCGTTTGATGATCTTTTAGCTGCCCTTCGTTCAGAAGTTTCTTAAGACAATTTTGGGAGTGTTGATGAAGTCATGGATGCACCCATTGCTTCGATGGCTAATCAAGTCCAAACAATGCTCAACAACCCAACTCTCATCGAGAATGTGGTGCACAATATGGCAATCAGAGTGGGAAAACTGGGGACATGGCGGTCGTAATGGGCATTTCATTCCACGATGCCAACTTTGCCTCAAACAAGGACACCATGCTCCAGAATGCAGGTCTGCATCCCATCATTGTATGCATACTTTTAACCCTCTCTCGACAACTATGGGTCGTCCACCTATGCAAGCATTTCAAGGAGCTCCACAAGCCTTTGCATCAACCTTTGGTGGCTCGGTAGCTCCACCTCCACGCTTGTCTCCAGCTCCACCAACTCACCCTTATCACCATCAAGCCTTGTATCCTGATAGTGGTGCCACCCACCACGTTACCTCAGACATCCACAGCCTGTACAGAGCCATTCCCTCTGAAGGATCGGAGCAACTCTATGTAGAAGTGATAACATGCAAATTAATATACTTAATTACTGAATTATACATTCTGTTTATGTGTTTTAATGGTCATATTTGCATGTTATCATGATAAAATACATTGAAATCAGTAAACATGTCGTTTTTCTATTATTTCATATTTTTTATCATTTTTACATGGAATTTGACATTGTTTCAGTGAAGAAATATTAATACATGATTTTATTTGCTTGGTTTAAGGTCAGTAAATCATCTCCTGATTTTTCTGAATTTTTCCCATATTTTTATGAATTTTTCTGAATTTTTCTGACCATTATTTAGGCAAGAAATGATTTTTATTTTAATTAAATAATATATTGATTATTTATTTTGCATTTTAAATGTATTTAAAATGAATATCCACGTCATTCGCCCGAAATTCGGGCGAATGAGGGATATATCAATTAAATAAGAAAGGAGAGAAGAGAGGAGAGAGATAGGAAAAGTCAAATAGAGTGATTAAAAGAGAGAGAGAGAAAAGCGGAAGAGAGAGGAGAGAGAGTAGAGCGGCTAGAGAGGAGAGAAAAGAAAAGATATTTAATAGGAGGAGAGAGATTTGAAAAGTCAGAAAGAGCGGCTAGAGAGAAGAGAGAAAACAAAGGCGGAAGAGATAGAAGATAGAAAAGTCAGGAAAAGCGGCTAGGAGGAGAGAGATTAAAAAAAAAAAGGAAGAGAGAGAGAATAAAATAAAACAAAGAGAGATGCATATTCGGTCGGTGGGCCGCGTGCAATAATTGCACGCGGCCACCGACGTATTTTGTTAAATTAAAAGATGCCAAATGGCGTCGACTTCGCATCTGTGAAATCGGCCTTAATGATTGTTTTTAAAAGCAATCAAACGGCGTCAATTTTCCGCGTACGCGGAAATCGACGCCGATCATTGGCGTTTATTTAAAACAATGATTTTTTTCTTTTTCTCTCTCTCTCTTCTAACCAAGCGAAAAAAGCACTATTTTGTCCTTTTCTGTTTTCTTAAAAAGTAGCGAAAAAGTGCGGCCGACGCGGACAACGAGGGTGCACGTGTCCCGAAACACGGAAAGCGAGAAAATCAAGCCCAGCCAATAGGAAATTCCAATTTTTTAGAGAAAATAAAAGAGATCCAACGGCCCACATTTGATCTCACTAAAACTGCGATATCTTGAGATCTACAACTCCAATTGGGCTGAAATTTTGAGGGCAGGTTCGTCTTTTCCTCCTCTACAATCTGGACAGTTGGATCTTTAAATAGAGGTCAGAAAAAAAGGCGAAATTCACTTTTGGAGGCTCTCCCCAAGCAATTGGCCAGGAAGGACACAGGAGGCATTCTGGAAGTCGTCAGATCTGGATCTCTTTATCAAATTTGTAAGTTTCTGAATTGTATTTGATCATCTTCTAGAACTATTCGAAAACGCCTTGGCATGGGCGAAATGTACATGCCCTAGATTCATGTTTTGAATGCATCAGCACTTTTTTTTGATCTGGATTTGAGATCTGACTTTTGATAATTAATTCTTAATTATTTTAGGACATTTCTGCTTCATTACATTTTTAATTTAGGGTCGAAATTGGGGCTTTCCCCAATTTCTTCACTTTCTCTCTCTAGGTTAATTTGATTTGTTTCTCTCTCTAGATTTCGGTTTTTATTGTTTAGGAATTTAATTTAATATATAAAAAACCCAAAAATAAAATTTGAACCGAAAATTCATCCATTTTGAACTCCAATTCAAAAATCACTTTCTTGATTATTAAATTCCCAATTTTAATTCTGAAAATTATTATAAATTTTATTAAATTGGGAAATTAATAATTTATATTTTTATGAGCTTAAAATAATAATAATATTCTTATCTGGAATTATCTGACCGAAATCAAAATTAAGTTTTACTTAATTTTGATTATTTTAAGAATATTATTTAATATTAATTGAATTAAATATTGCAAAATTCAAAATTACTTGACTTGATTCATAAAAATTGTTTGAAAATTCTGAATTGTTGCCTCCTTGCGGATCGACCCCTTGCTTGCTCTATATTCTTATTTAGTAATTAAGGGAATTATAAATTTATTGCATAAGTCTAAAAAGCGCAACGACCACGTAATTTTACGTGATTTTTCGGCTTATCAAGGAGATGGCTCAGGTTTGTCAATACAGTCGTTTGGCTCCTCAAAGATCTAGAATCTTAACCAAGCTCTTAGTTTACGCAATGTTTTACATGTCCCCCAAATTTTGAAAATTCTTATCTCCATTCATAAATTAACCTCGGTTAATCATGTCTTCGTTGTATTTCATCCCAATGCTTGCTGTATTGAGGACCGCACGTCGGGGGAGCTCCTTCTCATAGGAATGGCTAGCGATGGGCTTTATTGCATCGAACCTTCACAAGGGTGGGCATTTTTTGGGGAATGACAATCTTTGGATGTTTAGCGTCTTCGACTTGGACATCCAGCTTTTAATGTTTTGAAACAAACTATCTTTCATTTTGGTCTTCCCATTTCTCCAACTTTATCCCCTTCTGTATGCTCTGCCTGCTGTCTTGGTAAATCTCGAAAACTTCCCTTTCACTCTTCTGCTCGTACCTCCTTGGTACCGCTTCAAGTGATTCACTCAGATCAATGGGGTCCAGCACTTGTGAAATCCTACTTTGGTTACTCTTACTATGTTACATTTATCGATGAATTCATCAGGTACTGATGCAGGATGACTAGGATTGACACGGATAGGATTGGGTAACTCAACTAGGGATGGATAAAACAGACCACAAATCAACACGGTTGATTTCGAATATTTAAATCCGGTGAAAATGTTGATGGTGCAGCCCTTTTCCTCTGTTGAGGGTGGGAGGACTGTCTTACAACCACTACGGTGAAAAAAGCTCCAAATTTAATATCTCACACGGTCGATCACGAGAAGATTCAAACCTATTAAACTAAATCAGACGACGGTGGAAAAACAAACAAGAAACGTTGAACGAGAAACACCGACACCAAAGAGGGAAGAATGTACCTTTCGCACAAGAGTAGTGTGAAGAGGCAATGCAGGAAATTCTCAACGCGTCATTGGCGAGGGTGAGTGACATGTGCTTTGACAGGCTGTGCACGCGGCGTGCGCGGGCAAGCACAAGCGAGCGGCTGTGCGTACGGGCGGCTGTGCGTGCAGCGAGCACATGCAGGAAGTGTGTGCGGGCGGACGTCCACGCTTTGGGAGAGGACAACAGCTATGGGCAGAAAACTCCTCTCTCAACGGCAGCGGCGGCGGCAAGAGGCGGTGGCGGCAAAAGTAGAGAGGGTACTAGGGCAACTTTTCTTAGAAGAAGAAAAACTTCAATTCCAAAGGAAAAAATCATCAAGTAGATCATTAGAGCATTGGCCTATGTATAGGCCTTGGAGGAAAGAGAAAATATAAGATAACTGAAAAATTCATATCTAATTTTAAATGACGCTCGGATCCCCGTTCTGAAGCTGACGTTGGCGACGTGTCATGACACGAGACGTCTCGTGCGGTAGTGGTGGCACGTCCGGTGATAGTGCATGGTCATGTGCGCCATTAGGTACACATGGCTCTACCCAGTGAAGGCCAAAAGTGATGTGCTTCATTCGGTTTCAGCAGTTAGTGGAAAAAAAATTTGCAATCGAGATCAAGACGTTCCAATCCAACTGGGAGGTGAATTCCAATCTATTCATAAGTATCTTCTAATCTGTGGTATCAAACATCAGGTTTCATGCCCTCACACACCAGAAAAGAATGGAACAGCTGAGCAAAACATCGGCACATAATTGAAACAGCACTCAGCATGCTTTGTCAGGCATCTTTGCCAACAAAGTTCTGGGATGATTTCTCCAATCCTCTATAACATGTCTCCATTTGAATTCTTGCATTCTAAAGTACTAGATTATAAAATTTTGAAGGTCTTTGGCTATCTCTACTTTACTAATCTTTGCCCATATAGTAAAAATACATTTTTACCAAGATCCAAGCAATGTGTTTTTCTTGGTTATAGTTCATTACATAATGGTTATCGCTGCCTCTCTCTTACCATCTCTCATCATTATATTTCTCAAAATGTAAGTTTTAATCAAAGCATATTTTCTTACTCACTATCTTTCCAACAACCTCGCCCCTCTGATGGGTTACTTGGCTCTGCCTTGTAGATAATACTACCCTAAGTATTATTTCTACTAACAAAGATACAACTTCTTTAGCTTCCACATCCGTTGACCATGTTGTTTCCACCTCCTTGACTCCTGCTTTGACTGTGTCCCTCCTAGCTTCACTAGTTCTGCTAACCGCTGCAAGCACAACTTCTTCCACTCCACCTCTACACACGCATCGTATATACAACTAACTAAACCTACCAGCTTCGTCTCAAGACCATGCTCGCCATCTATTATCTTCTAGTGTGCTTCACACTGAAGTAAGCTCTCAACCCTGCCTTTCTCTTTCTTGTGAACCAGCTAGTGTTTCACAAGCCTTAAATTCACCAACATGGAGGGAGGCCATGGAGGCCAAAATTTCTGCACTTAGTCAAAATAAAACGTGGGTCCTGGTGAACCCACCTCATGGTGCTTATATAGTTGGATCCAAGTGGGTCTTTTAAAGAAAGTTAAATGTTGATGGCACATTAGATCAATGCAAAGCTTGCCTTGTTGCTCAAGGGTTCAGTCAAGCTTATGGTGTTGACTATCAGGACACTTTTAGTCCAGTAGTAAAGATGACAACTATTACAAGTTTATTATCTCTTGCACTCTGTAATAACTTCCAAATTAAACAACTTGATATCTCCAATGCCGTTTTAAAAGGAGATATTCATGAAACTATATATATGAAGCAGCCTAATGGCTTTAGGAATTCATCCTACCCTAGCCATGTATGTTTAATTAAGAAGTCCCTTTATGGTCTTAAACAAGCTCCACATATGTCGGATACAAAGTTATCTGATTTCCTATCTCGACTAGGCTTTCACAGCTCTAAAACTGATACTTGTCTCTTTTCTAGAAACATGTTAACGTCTAAGTTGTTTCTTCTTGTTTATGCTAATGATATCTTAGTTATCGAATCTAAAGCTCATGATGTTTCATGGACAATTTCCTCGCTCCAAAATACATTTCTAATTCATGAACTTGGTAATGCAGAAATATTTTCTTGGGATAGAAATAATTCCCACAAAGCAAGGTATTGCTCTATCCCAATCATAATACCTGAAGCAAATTCTTCAAACTGCCAAAATGGGTGACTGTAAACCTACTAAGACCCCATGCAGTCTTTCTTCCTCTACATCCTACAGACATACTGATCGGCCTGATCCATTGCTTTATCACAAGATAGTTGGAAGTTTACAATATCTTACACTCACTTGGCCTGATATACCCTATGTTGTGAATCTGGCATGCCAAACTATGCATGATCACCAAAACAACCACTAGGCTGCTGTCAAACAGTTACTATGATACCTGAAAGGGACCACTGACTACTTCCTATCATTTTCTCAATTTTTTTCCATGCACCTTAATGTTTTCAGTGACTCCGACTGGGGCGGGGATTCAGCTGATCGAAGGTCCACGCAAGGATATCTTGTCTTCCTTGGTCACAACTTGATCAGCTGGTTGTCCAAAAAGCAGTCTTCAGTATCACTTTCTAGCACCGAAGATGAGTAAAAATCAATCACCCATTCTACCACAGAAATCATCTGGGTAGAATCTTTGCTAAATGAACTTAACCTTCGTCCAGGTACGCCTTCTACTTTATGGTGTGATAATCTAGGTGCTACATATTTAACTAAACCCCACTTTTCCACTCCTGCACAAAGCATATTGAGATTGATTTTGATTTCGTACGCAAGAGGGTTTTAGTAAGTCTTCTTCATGTCTCTTTTATTTCAACTAACAATCAAGTTTATGGGATTATCTTCTCCTGTCCCCATTCCCTCATCTTCTGTCTCATTTCTCTCTACAGATACCATATCCTCTAACAGAGAGAAAGATAATGAGGAGAGAGGGAGAAGCAAAATAGAGAAGAGGAGAGAGATGCTAAAGGAAGAGAAGTGAGAGAAGCAAAAAAAAGAAGAGGAGAGGAGATGGATAGAGAGAGAGAGAGAGATAGAGATGAAGAGGAGAGAGGAGGAGATGAAGAGGGAAGAGAGAAGCAAAAGGAAGAAGAGAGAGAAGAGGAAGGAGCAAAAAGAAAGATGAGAGAGAGATAATGAGGAGAGAGGGAGGAGCAAAAACAACGAAGAGAGAGAGAAGCAAAAACAAAGGTGAGCAGATGAAGAGAGAGAGAGGAGCAAAAAGAAAGGTGAGCAGATGAAGAGAGAGAGAGGAGCAAAAAGAAAAGAGAGAGAGAGAGAGGAAAGAGCAAAAATAAAGAAGAGAGAGGAGATAGAGAGAAAGAGAGGGATGAAGAGAGAGAGAGATAGAGATAAAGAGGAGAGAGGAGGAGATGAAGAGGGAAGAGCGAAGCAAAAGGAAGAAGAGAGAGAGAAAAAGGATAAAAAAGGAAGAAGATAGAGAAGGGGGAGGAGCAAAAAGGGAGAAGAGAGAGGGAGGGAAAAAAGAAAGACAAAGGGAGGAGGGAGGTTAATAAAAATGTGGTGGTGCAAAAAGAAAGAAGAGGAAAGGGGATGAGGAGAGAGAGATATAGATATATATATTGTTGAGAGAGGGAGGAGCAAAAGAAAGAAGAGGAGAGAGAAGCAAAAAGAAGAATAAGAGAGAGAAGCAAAAAGAAAGAAGATAAGAGGAGATGAAGATAGAGAAAAAGATAATGAGGTGAGAATGAGGAGCAAAAGAGATAAGAGAGAAACAAAAAGAAGGAAGAGGGAGGAGCAAGAAGAAAGAAGAGGAGAGGAGATGGAGAGAGAAAGAGAAAGATAATGCGGAGAGGAGATGAGACAAAGAGGGGAGAGAGAAGCAAAAGGAAGAAGAGAGAGAGGGGAAGGAGCAAAAAGAAAGAAGAGAGAGATAATGAGGAGAGAGGGACGAGGAAAAAAGAAAGAAGAGAGAGAGAGAGATAATGAGGAGAGAGGAAGGAGCAAAAAGGAAGAAGAGAGAGGGGGGAGGAGCAAAAAGAGAGAAGAGATAGGGAGGAAAAAAAAGAAAGACAAGAGGGGGAGGGAGGACAATAAAAACGTGGTGGTGCAAAAAGAAAGAAGAGAAGAGGAGATGAAGAGAGAAAGAAAGATAATGATGAGAGAGGGAGGAGCAAAAGAGAGAAGAGGAGAGAGATGCAAAAGGAAGAAGAGGGAGAGAGAGAAGAAAAAAGAAGGAAGAGGGAGGAGCATAAAGAAAGAAGAGGGGAGGAGATGAAGACAGAGAGAGAGAGAAAAAAAAAGAAAGAAAGATAATGAGTAGAGAGGAGGAGACGAAGAGGGGAGAGAGAAGCAAAAGGAAGAAGAGAGAGGGGGGAGGGGCAAAAAGAAAGGAGAGAGAGATAATGAGGAGAGAGGGAGGAGAAAAAAGGAAGAAGAGAGAGCGGGGGCAGGAGCAAAAAGAGAGAAGAGATAGGGAGGGGAAAAAAGAAAGACAAAGGGAGAAGGGAGGTTAATAAAAATGTGGTGGTTTAATAAGAAAGAAGCAGAGAGGACATGAAGAGAGAGAAAGATAATGAGGAGATAGGGAGGAGCAACAGAGAGAAGAGGAGAGAAAAGCAAAAGGAAGAAGAGGGAGAGAGAGAAGCAAAAAGAAAGAAGAGGGGAGGAGATGAAGAGAGAGAGAGAGAGAAATATAATGAGGAGAGAGGAGGAGACGAAGAGGGGAGAGAGAAGCGAAAAGAATAAGAAAGGGGGAAAAGGAGCAAAAAGAACGAAGAGAGATAGATAATGAGGAGAGAGGGAGGAGCAAAAAGAAAGAAGAGAGAGAGAGAGATAATGAGGACAGAGAGAGGAGCAAAAAAGAAGAATATAGAGGAGGAGGAGCAAAAAGGGAGAATAGAGAGGGAGGGGAAAAAAGAAAGACAAAGGGAGGAGGGAGGTTAATAAAAATGTGCTGGTGCAAAAAGAAAGAAGAGGAAAGGGCATGAGGAGAGAGAAAAAGATAATGAGGAGAGAGGGAGGAGCAAAAAGAAAGAAGAGGAGAGGAGATGAAGAGAGAGAGAAAGATAATGAGGAGAGATGGAAGAGCAAAAGAGAGAAGAGAGAGAAGCAAAAAGAAGGAAGAGAGAGAGGGAGGGAAAAAAAGAAAGACAGAAGAGAGAGGTTATCTGACAGAAGCGGAGAGAAGCGTTCCTGATATAGGGGTTGTTCCATAGCTGGGGGTGTATCGGAACGTGGTCAGGGAGATGATCCCATGGCTGTGGGACAACTTGACCACCAGATCAACGGACAAGATGGAGATGATGGAGATCAAGGCGCGGAGCAGGCACGAGGTGAAGAAGAACCTTCTGTGGTGGGACCTCATCTAGTTCGGCATCGGTGCCATCATCGGGGCCATCATCTTTGTCCTGACGGGCTTCGAAGCCAGGAATGTGGCCGACCCCAATGTCGTCGCCCTCTGCGTCTTCGCCAGGGTGAGCACCAAAGGCACCTCCCACTTCAACATCCCGCATCCTTCCTCCACGTGGCCATCATCCTCTTCATCCTGGTCGCAAGGATGGCCATGGCGGAGGCGAAGAACCTGACTGGAAACTTCGCACCGTGGGTGCACGAGGGGTCTTCAGCTTGGGGGCAATGCTCTTATTCACGTACGTGGGGTTCGACGCGGTCTCAACCGTGGCGGAGGAGACGAGGAACCCGAACATGCTGTTAATGGTCGCGTTCTCGGCCGTGGGCATGGACGGGGCTTCAACACCATCAAAAATAAAAAGGCTAAAACACCATCATGTTCGTGGTGGATCACCTCAGCAAGTACACATGCTTCATCATCCTCTATCACCCTTTTTTGGCTAAGATTGTGGCCAAGAAATTTGCCTGTGACATCATCAAGCTGCATGAGACCCCTAGCAGCATCATTTCTCAAGGTAGCGTCTTCATGAGTGGCTTCTGGCGAAGTGATCAACCGTAGTTTGAAAGGTTAAATTTAAAATATTGCAGGGGACCAACCAAAGCGCTGGAGTCAATGGTTGCATTGGTAGAGTAAATTACAGCACCTCCTACCATTCGGCCATCAAGATGACTCCCTTTGAAGCCTTTTATGGACAAGCTGCTCTACAATCACAACACCCACCCTGATCTCCTTCTCCAGCACCTCCACTGTGCCAAGGCCACCAAGAAGCCCCAAGCTGACAATTATTGTTTAGGAAAATAATTATATTCAAATTTTAATTACTATGTTTAATAAAAGGGAGCAATGCATAACAAGAGGGAAAATGAAAAAATATGAATCTCCGTGCAATACTTATATTAATAAACTCTCAACTTTTAATCTTATTATTCCTCATATATGAATGTAGATTTAGTATTAATGCTACACGGTGTTGAGAAAAAATACCTACTTATGTATTTTTATGAATTTTTAGAATGGAATATAATCATTAAATTCCTAGTCGACAGGTTTGGACAACACTAAGTGAATGCTTTGAACAAATCATTCATCATTGTGAAGTGATATGATGTTTGACCATGTGGTAAATGGGAAAAATAGTTTTAAAACACAAAATTGATATGACCTATTCCTAGACATGATAACTATTTTTTAGCAAATATTCAGGTCAATTAGATGACATTTGAAGATTAAAATATGGTAATCGATGCACATGTGACTGCATGAGATATTTTCATCTGAGTTCATTGATTATTTTATGGAGCATAAATGTATAATGGTACAGTTTACCTGTAATTTTTTAAGCCAAATCCTTTAATGACATCTGAAAATATGGCAAAATTCTGAGTGCATGTACAAAATTAAATGGGATATATTTTACCTACTCTCTCCATGAAATACTCAGAGACCTCAGATAAAGGAGAAGGAGAAGAAGAGAGATGGAGAAGAGACAGAGACAGATACATAGATAGATAGAGAGAAAGAGAGAGAGAGAGACAGAGATAGAGAGAGAAAGAGAGAGAGAGAGAGAGAAGAGAATACATATATTTTATCATTTTAGTATTCTCGATAACCATTTATTGATTTTATTTTATTTGACAGTTCATACCCTTAAAGAACCCTGTCATCTGTCAGAAAACACCCACAAAGACACCCCTCTAACTATGTTGCAATAAAACATTACCACTGAGAAAGATGGAGAAAAAGAGTGTGTGAAATGAGGATAAAGAGCAGAACATAGTGAGAGAGACAGAGAGTGCGCGTAAGTTTCTGAAAGAGAAGGGTAGAGAGGGAGATAGCAAGTAAACAAGAGAGTATGTGATAAATAGAGAAAGAGAAAGAACAAGAAAGAGAGACAAAGGAGCACATGAGCGAGTGAGTAAGCAAGAGAGTGTGTGTGAAAGGGAGAAAGAGAACGAGTGAAGGAGATCGTGGAGGCACGGAGAGAGAGGTAGATGGAGAGAGAGAGAGAGAGCAACAGAGATAAAGAGGAAAAACAAATGTTATTTAGGAAGTTATTCCCCTCTTAGATAATAAGAAGAGAAGAAAGAAATAATGGGTCGCCAACAACCTCGTCGCGAAGCTCGAGCCGACGCTTGCAACACAGCTTCAAGTACACGGCCTAGCGGTGGGTCGTGATTGTTGTTTTTATTTTCATGTATTTTTTTCTGAATTGTCGGATAGGCCTTCATGGTTGGGCCTCTTCCTTTGTTATTTTACTTTTACTTGTATGGTTGTATTTTTAGGGGAAATCTATCATCACGATATGGTTTCTCTACTTCGGCCCACTGAGGCATCCTCCTTACCTTATATAAAGGGAGGCATTCCCAAGGAGCCCATTTGGAGATCATTTTGAAATTGAAAAGTATTTTCTCATCTGGTATTCCGCCTCCTCCCTTTGGAGATTCTTTATAGTTTTCTAGAGTTAGATCGTGGGCTTGCACGTCGCCACCTCATCAGATTCACCTCGTCGAGCCACACCTCTGAGGAAGAATGACATCACCGCCATGCCTCACTTCTAGATTTCCGCATCAGTTTCTTAGAGTCTTCTTGAAACACCAACTCAAGAACTTCTCCTTCTAGATCACCATAATCGTTTTGGGTTTTCTTGGATCCCCTCCTCCAAAAATGCTTAGGAATCTTGGACGCCAAAAGTCGGCCTGTTGCCTTGCATCGTCGTTGAGTAGCGTCTGTCAGTCCAAGACCTTACTCCTCCAAGAATCAAGATCTTGGATGATTACATCTCAGACTCGCCCAGCCTCAGGCACCCGCACAAGGATGACTGCACGTGCACCCATCGCCCACACTCACGTACCCAATGTCCGGCTGCCCCAGAACTGAGTGTGTCATCCCACGTGGTCCACAACTGCCCACGCACGTCAGGCACCAGACTGTGTGCACAAGCCTAGCGCCCGCGCACGCCAGACGCCTGACCGTGCCTAGTGCCCGTGCACGTCGGGCGCCAGGCCACGCGCGCATGCCTAGTGTCCCCACACGCCAGACACCAGACCGCGCGCACATATCCAACGCCTGTCTACCATGTGCACACCCCTCTGGTTGTGCGCATGTGCAACTGGCGCCACCAAACACCGGCCACCCTCATCCGCCTGCCCACCGGCTGTTCGTCCACATCGATCCACTAAACATCACACTGCGTCGACCCACACCACCCACAGACTTCAGGGTTGCGACCCATTCCAGGTTCAATTGTTTCCTTTATAAACGTATTATTAGTTCTTTCAGTGTCGTATTGAATTGCTCCCCTTCCTAGTGAAGTATAAAATAATAAGACTAGCCACCTATTCTCGAGTGGTAGGACTTTTCTTGTGATAACAACTAGGTTTCCTTGCAGCGGAGGCTGTGGATGCCGCTGGACACTTGTCGGACGTCTAGTTTGATCCGTCGGATCATCGGGAGTCTGATCGGGGATTAGTCCTCTCCGAATCATAATTGATCGGTACCCTAATCAGAAGTCATCACATATTCCTCATTAATTTTCTTTGCGTCTGCATTCATTGTATTAGTTCCATACCTCTCACCATTCCCTTGTGTAGTAACACGAGCTGACCAATCCCAGCGCTCTTCATGTTACATCATCAAGAGAGACAAGAAGAATCAGAGAGAGGAGAGAGCTGAGAAGCAATAAAGACGGTTGATAAATTTTTGGTTAAAAATATAAATATTACTCTTACTTTGGATTCGGTCTGTGGATCGCTGCAAAGAAGCATTTACAGCAAGCAGAAGAGGAGAGAAGGAGATATGGGACACCTCCACATTCATTGTGGGGAAAATACTATGCGAAGGCATGAACTTCACGTTTTGTAAAGAAACTAGCATGAACTTTCAGATTTGTAAAAAAAAATAGCATGGAAGAAGACGCCAAGTGGCATCTTCTTTTTTTTCACCGGCGGTCAAACGGTGACGTGGATGCCACCGTGGCACCCAGGTGGACTCCACAGTGGCATCCACGTCACCGGGTGACCGCCGATGACGCCGGGCTCCGTCCGCCCACGCCGCCGCCCGTCTCCGTCCCCCGCCGCCGCCCGTCTCCGTCTCCCGCCACCGCCCGATTCCGTCCCCCGCCGCCGCCCGCACGTCTCCGGACGCCGCCGACGCCGCCGACGCCGCCCCTCTCCGTCCGCCATCGACGCCGCCCCTCTTCCGCCGCCGTCGACGCCGCCCCTCTCCGTCCGCCGTTGACGGCTGAGGAAGAAGAAGAAGAAGAAGAAGAAGAAGAGGAAGAAGAAGAAGAAGAAGAAGAAGAAGAAGAGGAAGAAGGAGAAGGAGAAGAAGAGAGAGGAGGAAGAGGAAGAAGAAGAAGAAGAATAGGAAGAGGAAGAGGAAGAA
>NC_135848.1:1317500-1480000 GCF_029677425.1 Wolffia australiana
AAGAAAGAAGAGGAGAGGAAATGAAGAGAAAGAGAAAGATAATGAGGAGAGGGGAGGAGCAAAAAGAAAGAAGAGGATAGGAGATGAAGAGAGAGAGAAAGATAATGAGGAGAGAGAGAGAGAAGCAACAGGAAGAAGAAAAGAGAGAATCAAAAAGGAAGAGAGAGAGAGAGAGAGAGAGAGAGAAGCAACAGGAAGAAGAAAAGAGAGAATCAAAAAGGAAGAGAAGAGAGAGAGAGAGAGAAGCAACAGGAAGAAGAAAAGAGAGAATCAAAAAGGAAGAGGAGAGAGAGAGAGAGAAGCAACAGGAAGAAGAAAAGAGAGAATCAAAAAGGAAGAGGAGAGAAAGAGAGAGAGAGAGAGAGAGAGAGAGAGAGAAGGAACAGGAAGAAGAAAAGAGAGAATCAAAAAGGAAGAGGAGAGAAAGAGAGAGAGAGAGAGAGAGAGAGAGAGAGAGAAGCAACAGGAAGAAGAAAAGAGAGAATCAAAAAGGAAGAGGAGAGAGAGAAAGAGAGAAGCAACAGGAAGAAGAAAAGAGAGAATCAAAAGGAAGAGGAGAGAGAGAGAGAAGCAAAAAGAAAGACAGAAGAGAGAGAGAAGCAAAAAGGAAGACAGAAGAGAAGCAAAAAAATGTGGTGGTCGGGTGCGGAGGAGAGTGGTGGGCTCAGTGGGCCGGGCAAGCCCCTGCGCGTTGTCCTTCCACCGTCAAGAGCGGGAGGTTGTCGCTGCTCTGTGAGGCCAGCATGGCGCGTTGCCCTCCCCTCTAGGAGCCCATCGGCAAGCCGGGCCTTCGCCCGGGCCACGGGGCTCAACTCCGCGACTTGGAACGGGCGCACCGGGAGAGTTGCCGCCTAAGCCCGCCCAGCGACTCAGCTTACGCCCCTCCGACCACGTCTGAGCCCCCGCTCGGGTCACGGGCCCGGAAATCGATGTGTTCGATCAAACAATATGTAGCAGTCTTTAGTATTAAAACTTTCCATATGGGATTATGGATCCTCGCTTCTCCCAACCAGACGCAATATCCGCCGTACAAGTAGCAGAATCCATCCAGGGTCGCGTTATCCGGCAGTGCTGCCGCCGTCGCCTTCTCTTCCCCGACAATAACAGCACGCGACTCTTCTCTCCCGTGGAGTGCCCTGGCCCGCTAAGGCCCAAGAGAGGCGGTCCACCAGGCGGCTCTCTCTCTCTCTCACTCTCCCTCCTCTCTCTCTCGCTTTCCCTCCTCACTCTCTCGCTCTCCCTCCTCTCTCTTCCTACTCTCCCTCCTCTCTCTCTCGCTTTCCCTCCTCACTCTCTCTCTCTCTCTCTCTCTCTCTCTCTCTCTCTCTCTCTCTCTCTCTCTCTCTCTCTCCCTCTCTCTCTCTCTCTCTCTCTCTCTCTCTCTCTCTCGCTCTCTCTCTCTGTCTCTCTCTGGGTCTCTCTCTCTCTCTCTCTCCCTCCTTCTCTCTATCTCTCTCTGTCTCTGTCACTCTCTCTCTATCTCTCTCTCTTCCTCTCCCTCTCTCTCTCTCTCTCTCTCTCTCTTTGTCTCTCTCTCTCTCTCTCTCTTGCTCTCTCTCTCTCTCTTTCTCTCTCTCTGTCTCTCCCTCTCTCTCTCTCTCTCTCTCTCTCCCTCCTCTCTCTCGCTCTCCCTCCTCACTCTCTCGCTCTCCATCTAGGCATCGGGGATCGGCTCGGATCGTTCGAATATTGATTAACAGATTCGAACGAACACAAGCCGATTGGAACGATTTGTTCGAATCTTTCGATCGAACAAACCCTTTGTTCGTGTTCGATCGAAAGTTTCGAACGAACAAATTGGGTTGTTCGTGTTCGATTGCCATTTGTTCGACCTTGTTCGAACAATTTCGAACAAATGGCCATCGGCGCCAGCGACACTCTCTGGCGGCGCTGGCGCGCTGGCGCTTGCGGCGCTGGCGGCGCTGCCGGCACTGGCGGCTTCTGGCCGGCACTAGCGGCCGCTGGCCCGCGCTGGCGGAGGCTGGATGGTCGCTGGCTGGCACTGGGCAGCCACTGGCCGGCGCTGGCGGCTGCTGGCGCCGCCGGATTCGAACATTCGATTCGATCCGATTCGAACAACGTGTTCGAATCGTTTCTTATTCGAACATTCGATCCGAACAGCCACCTTGTTCGAACAATCCGATCCGAACAGATGCTCGGATCGGGTTCGGATCGGATTTGAACGGGGCAGATCGGTGTTCGGATTCGAACGTTCGAATGCCCGATCCGATCGAACATTCGAACGATCTGTCCGAATCCCCGAAGCCTATCTCCCTCCTCTCTCTCTCTCCTCTCTCACTCGCTCTCCTTCTCTTTCTCTCTCTCTCGCTCTCTCTCCTTACTCTCTCTCTCTCTCCTCTCTCACTCGCTCTCCTTCTCTCTCTCTCTCCCTCCTCTCTCTCTCTCTCGCTCTCTCTCCTCACTCTCTCGCGCTCCTCTCTCTCTCTCTCTCCTCACTAGGCATCGGGGATCGGATTGGATCGGATCGTTCGAATCTTGATCAACAGATTCGAACGAACAACTTCCGATTCGAGAAATCTGTTCGAATCTTTCGATCGAACAGACCCTCTGTTCGTGTTCGATCTAAAGTTTCGAACGAACAATTTGATTCGTTCGTGTTCGATTGCCATTTGTTCGACCTTGTTCGAACAATTTCGAACAAATGGCCAGCGGCGCCAGCAACCGCCAGCGACTTTCTCTCTGGCGGTCGCTGGCCGCTGGCGTCCACTGGCGCTGCTGGGGGTCATTGGCCGGCCGCCGCTGGTAGTCGCTGGTAGTCCCTGGCGTCCGCTGGCCGGGGCTGGGGGCCGCTGGCCAGCGCTGGCGGCTGCTTCTGGTCGCTGGCGTCCGCTGGCTGGCGCTTGCGGCCGCTAGCCGGAGCTGGCGGCCGCTGGCCTAGGTTGGCAGCCGCTGGTCGACGCTGGCAGCCGCTGGCCAGAGCTGGGCGGCCGCCGGTCACCGCTGGCCTGCATTTGCGGCCGCTGGCGCAGCCAGATTCGAACATTCGATTCGAATAATGTGTTCGAATCGGATCTTATTCAAACATTCGATCTGAACAGCCATCTTGTTCGAACAATCCGATCCGAACAGACGCGCAAATCGTGTTCGGATCGGATGTGAAGTGGAGAGATCGGTGTTCGGATTCATTCGTTCGAACATTGGTACGATCTGTCCGATCCCCGATCCCTACTCCCCACTCTCTCTCGCTCTCGTTCCCTCGCTCTCTCTCCTCACTCTCTCTCGCTCCTCTCACTCACTCTCCCTCTCTCTCTCTCACTCTCCCTCACTCTCCCTCCTCTCTGTCCCGCTCTCCCTCACTCTCTCTCCCTCCTCTCTCTCGCTCTCTCTCTCTCTCTCAGAATATATGCTAGTCTAATATTATAGCAGAGGTCACCCTGGGGTAGGAAACGTCACGTCCAGAACGTGACGCTCCGGACATGATGGGACAGATGACGATCCGTGATGGAGGGTGACGTGACGAAAGTTTCATCCCGTCACACATCCGAGGATTTCAGAAAAATCAGTCACGTTTGTGTCACTGTCATGGTTTGCGGCATCCCCGTCATGTCCCCGTCACACAATGATATCCGGTTGCTCCAAACTCAAACAATGATATCCAACGATCCATAAGGAGTTTCAAGTTGAAATTTTGAGGGCAGTTCCATCTTTCCTTCATCTGTCCATCCAATATATTGGATCTACAAATAGAACACCTATCCTGATAAAAAGGCAGCCTTGTATTTTTTTCCCCAATTATGATTAGTCAAGTGATTTGCTTATTCAAAAAAAAAATTTGGGATTGTTCGTAGACTCCAAGAGCGAAGAATCAAAGGAGTGATGTACGGATCAAGACACATGAGGAAAAAGCATCACTCAGTCCATTTGGTACATGTTTGCCAGGTTAGTGTGATATTCATCTTTTTTTCAACTCACTTCTTTGTCATTTTGCCTAGTTTATTTCCAGTTATTCATCCGTACCAAGAGTCTCAGCAGAGAGTTCACCAGATGCAATGTCCCTCCCTCAAGAACAAATACAAATGTATCATTTCAATATAGGGACATGTATTTTGCCATAACAAATGGGTAAATAAATATTGAGTTGTTATTGCTTTCATGATAAAACTTCATTTTGAGAATTAACACATTACGGCTAACAAATGTTTAAACTCTCTTAAATGTCAGGATGCAAGCTGAACCAACTGGTTGGTCATGTTAATTAATCATACACAACACATTAAAAAAAATTCAATTCAATAAGATAATTAAGTTCTAACGAATTCCAAACATTATATTCCAGGAATTGAACATAAGAAAGGTCTGCCAGCTGGCTCTAATGCCATAAATAAGCTATTTAAATAAAGACAAAATGGTTACTCAACATAATAAAAGCAATAATTTATGAGTGTTCTCAGTTTTAGAAGCTTTTCCCATTAATGATTTTCATTTTCACTCAAAATAATGAAAATAGTACATTTTGTGCTCCTAAAACAGTCCACTTTTGTAGAAAATAAAAGCAAGTAATTTTCCAAGACAAGGAATAAATTCAGGAAGTGCTATTTCCCTTTCAGTCTCAAGAGGTTGAATAAACATTTCCACTACTACAGGGTTAAGCTTCTCTCCAAACACATTAGATGAACTGCATGCTGCAACATATTTTGGGTTTAGACTATCTCTTGCCACTTGGTTCCGTACGATTAAATCAACATCAGACAATCCATTCTTGTGCATATCAGAGAGATCATCACTTAAGCCCTCTGATTCATGTAGTGAGTGAGGCTATGCAGGGGTAAAAATGGAAAAGGACCATCATACCTAATCAAATGTCCATCATTCTAGGAGCTGGTTGGGACAGATCTCATGGATACTTTGAAAGAGTTTTGGCATGGCAATGTTGGGCTAGAGTGCATCCACTGCTCACATATTTTCTTTTTCCTTAACGGCCATTAGCAGTCAGTGTGGGGGATTATATGCCTATATCACTATCAAATTCTATCTATCTCATTATCGCCAAAGTTTATGGCCAACTGATAGAGTGGGGTAATCAGAGATCCTGTTGGACTTTTTCAGCGAGCATTTATGCCTACTAGACAAATAGTGTATGGAGCATTAGTGGCAGGGTAGATTTAAGCAGTGTGGAAGAGAAATGGGGCAAAGGGCTTCATATGGAAGTGGACTTTGCAAGGGCATAGATTCTCTTGATTGGAAGTTTCTTTAGACAGTTTTGCAAAAATGAGGATTTCTGGATGAATGTGTGGCATGGGTGCAGCATTGCGTTACACCCCATTCTTTTTATATCATAGTGAATGAGCGACTAGGAAGATGGATCCATCCATAAAATGGAGTCAAGTAGGGTTGCCCATTAGCTCCAATACTATATGTCTTATCCGTGGACACTTTAGCGTCATGTACCCTTAAAGCATGTGAACATAGCGACCCAAGGTGCTTCCAGATCATGAGTTATCCACATGGTATTCTCCTACTTCAATATGTGAACAACACAGAATTATTTGTAGAGGGTACTGTGGAGGAAGCTCAAAATCTCTCTATAGTGTTAGAATTATTGGCAGAGTTTTCAGGTCTATATCTCAATCTAGCCAATTCGGCTTTTGTGAACTTCAAGCTTTCTTTGGAGGAGAATACACAGTTAGCTAGAACATTAGGCACACATATGGGGTTAGCCCTGATGTAGTATTTAGGCCTACGATTGACAGGGAGATGCATTACAGCTGTAGAGGGAATCCCTGTGATAATTCTAAGTTATCACATCTAATTAAGAGCATTTGAATGATTAATTATCCTAATATTGCTCGATAAATGAATGAACTGCCATAATTACTAAATAATCATGATTTTCCAATATTCAGTCCTGAATACTCCTTTTGTGTTAATTATTGAATATTAGAACTAACCCCACTTGGCTTTCTAAGTCAAGTGGTGAAAAATCTAATTATCTCTCAAGTGTTTGTATGTAGTAGGATTTAGGAATATGCATAGCAATTGGAAAGCATGAGGAGCTGGAGTGGAGTTGAAGAAAGGTTCTGGGAAGTAAAAGAGGCCCATCCTAAGCCCAAAACTATGGGCCCCGACTCCGAACAGGAGCCCATTCAAGAGCTATAAGAAGCCCACTTCAATGGCGGCTCTAAAAATAGAAGGAAAAAGGAGAAAATAAGAGAAGCCCAAAATAATTAAATGGATGGACCTCCCTTCTATTTTTTATTTTGGGATCTGAAAGCTGATTGGAGGAGGCCTTGATCACCTGGACTCAAGGCCCCAAAAGTAAATCTGGCCATCCATTTCACTTTAGGATCCAATGGCCAAGATCAACCTAACTTCCTCTACTTATATCTTTCTTCTTCTCTTGTAAGACTGTCTTGATTTTTATGAATGTTTTTTTTGAGGTTTTTGTGAAGATCCTGACCCATAGCTGAGTGTGGAAGAACCCCCTAGAGGGACGGAGATAGCCAGAAAGTGAGAAAGCCACCCTTGGAGCTCAATAATCCCTGGTTAGAACTTGTATCCAATTTAGAAGTTCTATCATTTAATCCCTAGAAACCACTTAAGATTATTTTCCATATTCTAGATATATTATAACTATTTAGGTTAGTTATTCTCAGCTATAGTTATTTTGTGCTTAGGACATTAAAGAATAAATAGTAGAACCTATCTGAAAATCCTAAAAAAAACTCAATCAACTGAAATTTCTAATTTGTTAATTCCTGCTCCCTGTGGATCGACTCCTCATTCCTGCTACATTTTTTCATATAGAGTAGTTAAGGGAATAAAAATTTTATTGTTTAAATCCAAATAGTAACAACGACATCTGAACCTATATTTGGATTTATCACCCTGATAATCTCAAATTTAAGGGTTTTGGTTCATCGTTGGTGATTGAGATTATTCAATAAATATATTTAACCAACATTTGAGCTTGCATTTGCTCCATCTTATCTTGTTTTTCCTGCACATTTCTATAAAGCTCATCATAAGACGGGTTAGGGTTAGTGTTAGGCTGAAAAGACTTTTGTGGACCACGCAGATAGAAATTACGTTGCTCTTGTTGTTGGAAAGATGATGGGTTAGAGGGATAAGATGGCCTTTGCATGTTGGGTCGGCTGTATGTGATATCCCTAGGGTTCCAAGAATTTTGACCTATAGGCCTATTCATTCCTTGCCGATCAATAGCCATAACCTGTTCATGTAAAGGACAATCTACCTCTACGTGATCAGCACTAGAGCAATGATGGCATAATGACATATCTATTTGGGATGGTCGATGTTCCTCGTGAATGCCTATCTTATCTAATCGACTAGTTAGTTCAGAGACGACTTTAACTAATTGATCAATACGTAAATCAGGTTCAACTGCATTCACGTCAATCATCCCTCCCCTTTTAGGATTGAAATTTCTCCCATTGCGATTAAGAGCAGCGTAGTATGCATCATTTTCAGCTAGTGTTTCCAAAATGCCTAGTGCTTCATCTAAATATTTATGCATAAACGTACCTCCACTAGCTGCGTCGATCATCTTTCGATCTTGATCTCGTAATCCTGCATAAAATGTTTTTACTATCTCCCATTCTTCTATGCCATGGTGTGGACATTTTCTAGTTAATTCTTTTAGCCTTTCCCATCGGGTCCTTGACAAAATTCTCGTATTGCTCGTCGATATGAATTCGTTTTTCCAACGGAGTAGAATTTTTTTAGGAATGCAATTTCCATCTCTTTCCATGAATCAAAATTCAGAGAGAGAGATGTAAACCAACTTCTAGCTTTATCTCTAAGACTGAAAGGGAATAACCGCATTTTAATCACCTCATTTGTAACATTACGAAAGTGAAATGTTTGACAAATCAAAGTAAATTCTTCCAAATGCTTATAGGGCTCTTCTTGAGATAAACCATGGAAATTAGGGAGCGACTGAATCATATGATGATCAATTTTAAAATTTGAACCCTCGTCGATAGGTGCATTAATCTTAGTAAGGGGCTCGTATCCTAAAGGAGCAGAAAATTCGTTCAATCTACGACGTCTATTTCCTTCATTTATAACACAATTCTCAGGGTGGTTGTTTTGATTATTCGACGCATCTCCTTTATCTCCTTCACTTTCATTCTCATTCTGTTTTTGTGATCGCTTCACTGCTCATGATGAAAGATAAAACTAAATAAAGAAAATATAGAGTTTAAGAGTTGTACCTTTTCTTCGTGTCTTTGTTGGCCTCGTAGAGCAGTCTGAACTATTTAAATCACTCTAAGAGATAAGATCACAAAAATAAAAGAACTTAAATCCTTAATGGCTACCGTTCCCCGACAACGGCGCCAAT
The DNA here is from genome assembly GCF_029677425.1 of Wolffia australiana. Classification (NCBI taxonomy): domain Eukaryota; kingdom Viridiplantae; phylum Streptophyta; class Magnoliopsida; order Alismatales; family Araceae; genus Wolffia; species Wolffia australiana. The sequence goes on from NC_135848.1 coordinate 1,325,824, forward strand.
TGATAATCTCACTTTTAGGGTTAAAATTTGTCATTGGTGATTGAGATTATTCAATAAATATATTTAACCGTACTTAAAAATATTTAGTTAGGGATGAGTACGGATCGTCTCCACAGGGAACGAAGATTAAGGAATTACTTTCTTAACTCGTGATGTTCTTATGAGAAGATCGACAAAAGCACGATTCAAGGATATGAGCTAGTGATATTGATTAAGAAGTACTAAATGTATATGTTATTTCAACTAAAATAAAGAGTAAATGATTGTGACGGACACGAAGATGAACGAAAGTATAAATGAGGATAATGGTTGGGTATGATGGCACGGATGGAGAGACGAGAAACACGAGTGAAATGAGAGTGCAAGTATGATGATAAATTCTAATTATGTTAAATATAGTGAAGGGAAAGAGACAACGTAAGGCGAGGACACTTACCTTAGATCCTTATGTTCCGCCAGGATCACGGCGATTTACGAGTGCCGGTAAGCCCCTCCTCTTCTCCAATGCTTCTTCCCACACACTCAGGACACCAAGAACACTCTTGATGGATCTCAAAACTCACTATCTTTCAATCAGCCTACACAAGTAGGAAGCAAGTTCAAGATGAATTTTACAATGATCCAGGCCTCTATTTATATATCTGAGGGTATGGATAGAAAGAGGAGGGGGAGACGAAGCAACGCTGAAAATTTCAGCTAAATTGGAGTTGTAGATCAAAAGTTATGGCCGTTTCAATTTGAAGAAATCCTAGCCATTGGTATTTTCTCTCTCCTCATCATCGGCGTCATTTTCCGTGCCCGTTGAGAAGACAAAGCGCTCCGCATTCCGTGCTTTTCATCTTCCGCGCATGCGCTTTTCGAAGTCCACGTGTACCTGAAGAAAAGTCAAAGAAAACAAAGCAAAGAAGAAGAAAAAAGAAGCAAAACACGTTTTGTTTTCGGAGGGAGACGTGGCGGCGTGACAGCGCGCCACGTCACCTTCTTCTTTCTTCTTTTTCTTTCTTTTAAACGAGTGGCTGTGAGTGTGCCACGTCACCCGGCGCCAAAAAAAAAACCAAAAACATTTAAAAATTCATATTAAATAAAATAAAAGCCCAAAAAATACGTATATATATATATTTTTTTTTGACTCAGAAAAATCAGATCTTTCCAAATAAAATGTCAAAAAATTCCATAAAAATCATTTTCTATCTCAAAAATAATATTCTTTTAGAATATATTGTTATAAAATCCATAAAAATGCAGTAAAATCAACAAATCATTCTAAGAACAGATTTAATCATTTTAAGATTGATAACATGCAAATATAAGTAATTAAATGCAGATAAATAGGTAAATATGATCATATAAGGTACTTAAAATGCATGTTATCATTGGCCAATAAATATTATTGGGCCATTAAAGTCATTAACTAGAACGATGCATGGACCTAGACCAACGACCATAGCAGGAACGGTGGATATATTTTATATTGGAGGGTTTTTGAGAAAACCTTAAGTGAAATATAAAGTGGGAAAGGGGTCTCATTTTAAGCATCCATGCAAGCCTGGTTTGGGATCCCTGCCCTTTCACCACTTTCTTCTCCACTCATCCAAGGAAGAGTGTCTTCGTGGTGAGGAGATCTTCAAGATTTCCAAGAAGATTTGAAGAAGAAGACGTGGGGATCCAAGCGCCAAGTGATCGCGTGGATACTTCTAGAGACCGGAAGCGTAAACGGCTTCAGAACGATCTCGGAGGCAAAGTCAAGGGTTGAGCAAGTTCCCCAAAAGGTACTTTAAATGTTTTGTTTTAAAGATCGATTGTGAATCGATCGATTGTATTTTCCATGGATGAACCAATGCATAGAACCCAACACACCTTACATCAGCATAAATCAAAGTATGGCTTGTTTATGAATCATTCCCAAGGGAGAATTTGTTCTCACATAATATGTTATTCATAATAGTACTTTCATGTATTTAATGTGTTTTTTTCATTCCAATAATCATACATGCATGTTAGTAAAGCTCAAGATGATTTATTACGTTAAATACACACATTTATTTAATGGAATGTTTTACATTCATATCGTAGTGGAAATAATTTATTAGTCAAAATATTAAAAATAGTATTTTTAAATTTTTTTTACTGTTTTATAATGATATTATGATTTTTCCAATTTTATGGTATGTTTATGAATTTTTATCCTCATCAAAAAAATATTTTTTATAAGCCATAGTAAAATCTGACAATGTAGCCTGATCTTGCTATAATTTATTACTACATTGGCAATTTGCCACATGTATCATGGGGGATAGAGAAAATGAGACAATTGATAATTATTCAACTTAAGAGCATCGTATCTAATGATCCAGAAGGGGGTCCAAGCCAAAATTCTGAGGACAGCTTCATCGTCATCCCCTCTATCCGTCCATAATATATATTATATAAATAGATCCCCTGATTTTGTAAAAGTTGCGCTTGAATTTTCCATAATGTATATGCTTGAATTTTGTCAAAAAGTTCTGATGCTACTGGAATGACACGTAGGTCCTTATCGGCTCAACTGGGCGACACTTCGGGACTAGAAGAAGAGGTGTTTTGATGTGGTGATGACTGCATAGATTCATATAGAGGCCAAACATTTGGACGACTCAAAGAGACTCAATAGAGGAATTGTTTGATTGTGACTTGGCTCTGTGCGGAGGTGATTCAATCATATGCGGCTGTCCTAGTGGACTAATCACTCATCTCAATGTGCTCCATTATACCCTTGTTCTGTTTTTTTATGATTACCTTGTCAAGCATCTCTCATACTTTAGCACCACCTCATTGACGGTCCAGGACCAGATTTTCTTGAATCACCTTAAAAGACTTCAATGAAAGGGTCAACTAATTGTTAGGTTTGTGGTTCCAACTAGAATATGAGACTTGCTCAAATGAAAAAAAAAGTTTATTGCCACAGACTGATTCCCCTAACTCTAAAAGTGTACATCCCTTAAAAGCCCCTTTACTCTATATCTCATGGTGTAGATTCTCCTCCCAAATGGAAATGAATTTTAGTCCTAAACTCATTTGTCTCTCTCCCCCAGGATAGGGAATGGCAGCTGTCATCCATCACGTCACACGTCATGGTGACGACAACGTGACGGTGACGGTGATGAAATTAGGGGCCCGTGATGATGATGGTGACGGATGACGAACTGGGCGTGACGGTGATGTGACGGTGACGAGGGACCTCGGACGAGTGAAGTGATGGTGACAGGAGGCCTCAGACGAGTGATGTGATGGGATAGCCATCACGGATGACGACCGTAACGGATTTTTAAAAATGACCAAAAAGCTAAAAATCGTTAGATTTAAGCTTTTCGACGACCGAGATTTCGCCATGTGGTGTCACTAACTAGATTTCTTGGCATTTTGCAAAAAAGTCCCTGCATTAAGTCATGCCCGCAAAAGGATGACATCCAAAGATAATTGGAGATATGCCCCTCTTATTCTCTCTCTCCTCCGCATGGTTGTTTTTTCCATCACACATGACGATAATGCCGTCCGGTGACGGGGACAAGAGAGAGAGAGAGAGAAAGAGAGAGAGAGAGAGAGAGAGAGAGATAAAGCTTTCGTAGATTTGAAATTGATGAACCTAACAGTCATGGGGGAGGCACATAGGCTGATTTGAACAAATTGTTGAACATGAGTTTGACAGAATTGGGGAAGACCAAGGAAGCATTTCCAAACCTGACTCCATGAACTATATCAATCATCAGCCCAGCTTCAATGGTGTATTCCGATGAGTGATTTAATTTCCTCTAAATATTTTCCATTCACCAGGGAGTATTCGATAATCAGAAAAGGAAAAATGTGTGGGTTCTAGATTCAGGTACTGCAGATTGTTTGGGGATTTTGACTTCAAAATGCGGGGATTTTTCTTCAAAATAAGTTTGAAATTTCAAATATTATGCCATTCTTATACAAATTAATACTACAGCAATTCAGACTGATAACACCAAGGATTACTGCAATCAGAAGTTGATGGATTTTTTGAAAACAAAGGGTTATCATACATGAATCATTATGTACCTATATACCTCAGCAAAACTGACTTTGTGAAAGGAGTACATGGCACATTATTGAAAAAACAGCTTTACTGATTATTGACAGCTGTGCTCCAAAAAAATGTCAAAAGAAACTTTGTTAATGACCACTCATCTTATTAATAATTGTGAGTCTCCATTTTAATAAAATGAGTTTGTTTTATCCTAATTTAAATCCATAAACATATCAACTGAGAATATTTGGATGTCCATATTTTTTTCATAGATCTAATGCGGGATTGAATAGGTTGGAATCAAAAGCTGTTAAATGCATATTTGTTGGCTACTCTAACACCCAAAAAGGGTGATTTTTTTTTCTCCTGACATGAGGATATTTTTATGTTAAAAGATGTTACTTTCATGAGAATTCCATGCTTTATTCTAGCACTGGAGCAAGAACTGCTACTGAGAACTGTTACTGAGGAAATTGTGCATGGGAACTTGGGGATCCACAATGAATGTGGAGGTATGTTGTATCTCCTTCCCTCCTCTCCTGCTTGCAGTAAGTGCTTTCTTGCAGCGATATAAAGACTGAATCCAAAGCAAGAGTATTATTTATATTTTTATTCAAAAATTTATCAACTCTCTTTCTTGCTTCTCAGCTCTCTCTCTCTTTTATTATTTCTGTCTCTCTTGATATCTTTGATTTATTTCATTTATTCTTTTCACTTTCATTTCTTATTATCTAAAAGTGGAATAACCTCCTAAATAAAATCCTTTTTTTTCTCTATCTATGTTGCTCTCTCTCTCTCTCCCTCTACCTCTCTCTCCGTGCCTCCACTCTCTCCTTCGCTTATTCTCTTTCTCTCTTTCACACACACACTCTTGCTTACTTGCTTCTGTGCTCCTTTGTCTCTCTTGCTTGTTCTTTCTCTTTCTCTATTTATTACATAATTCCTTGTTTGCTTTCTATCTCTCTATCTACCCTTCTCTTTCAGCAACTTACACACACTCTCTGTATCTCTCACTATGTTCTGCTCTTTCTCCATCTTTCACACACTCTCTTTATTCATCTTTCACAGCAGTAATGTTTAACTGCGACATAGTTAGATGGGGTGTCTTTGTGGATGTTTTCTAAAATGATGAAGTATGTATATTCTCCTCCCTCTCCCTCTCTCTCTTTGTGGTGGTGACAACGTCAACGCACCAACTTTGGATGCGCCCCCAACGTCATCCGAGATGCCTCGCATCCAGACTCATCATCAACATCAACTGAAGAACCGCCAGGATGACGACCAAGTCAACGCACCGGCATAAGTCACGTCTCTACCTACACATGCCCCGTCACGCATCATGACACGTCGTCCACTTTTATTTTATGTCATTTCTCGTATTTTCTCTTTCCTCCAAGGCCTATATGTAGGCCAATGTTGCAAGAAACATTTTGTGAATTTATTTTCAAGAATTGAAGTTCTCTTCTTGGAAGATTTTCCCTTACCCTTTCCCTCCTCGGACCGCCGCTGCTGCCGTTGCCAGAGGATCCCCTGTTCGTTGCCCAAGGTTCCTACATCCGCACCGGTCGCTTGCGCATGCCTCCACGCCGGTTGCTCGCACATGCACTGCCCGCGCAGGCTGCCACGCCGGCCACCTGGACAGGCACCGCCCGCGCAAGCCGTCTCACCGGTCGCCCGCACAAGCAATGCCCGCGCAAGCCGCTACCCCAGCCGCCCGCACAGACACCGCCCGCGTAGGCTGCCACGTCGGCCGCCCGCACAAGCACCGCCCGCGCAGACCGCCACGCTGGTCGCCGCACAAGCACCGCCCACGCAGGCCGCAACGTCGGCCGCCCACACAGGCACTACCTGCGTAGGCCGTCACACCGTCGCCCGCACATGCAACGCCTGCGCAGGACGCCATGCCGGCCTCCCGCACTGGCACCACCCGCGCAGGCCGCTCGCGCCCCCAGATTCCCTCATAGCTACTTGCCGCGGCGCATACTGTTTAGGTTTCGGGGCGCTGCCCCAAACTCCATATTTGTTGGATCCGCGACATCCTGTCGAAGTGCACGTCAATCGTCCCGCCAATGACATGTCGAGAATTCCCCGCAACCTCGTCACGCACCATCTGGTGATGAGGTATTCCTAAACTCTTTGGTGTCTCGTGTTTTTCGTCTAGTATTCCTCGAGAGTTCATCCACCGCCGTCAGATTTGCTTTGGATTTTGGATTTTGGATTTTGAAGACAGTACTCCCACCCTTGACGAGAAAAGGGGCTGCACCACCACTATTTCATCGGATTTAAATCTTCAAAATCGACCGTGTGGTTTGTGGTCTGATTTATCCATTCCATTCCTAAATCAACCCAGTACCTAGCACCCATCTTGCCTTTTCGCCCCGTCACATCTAGTCACCCTGCATCCCTCTCATCTAGTTATCCAGCATCACTTTGTCTCTCTCTATCTCTCTTCTTCTCATTCTCCTTTATCTGAGTTCATTGAGTATTTCATGGATAAACAAGCTAAAATGTATCCCATTTAATTTTTGACATGTACTCATGATTTTGCCATTTTCTGAGATGTCCTTAAAGGATTTGGCTTCAAAAAATTACAGATAAATTATATCATTATATATTTATGCTCCATGAAATAATCAATGAACTCATGAAAATATCTCATGCAGGCACATGTGCATTGAGTACCATATTTTAATAGTTAAATGTCATCTAATTAACCGAAATATTTGGTAAACGATTGTTATCATGTCTAGGAATAGGCCGTATAACTTTTGAGTCTTTAACCTATTTGGCCCATTTACCACATGATCAAACATCATATCACTTCACAATGATGAATGATTTGTTCAAATCATTCACTCTATGTTCAAACCTGTTGACAAGGAATTTAATGGTTATATTCCATTTTAAACATTCATCAATATACATTAGGTATTTTCACTCAACACCATGAAGCATTAATAATAAATCTACATTCATATATGAGGAATAATAAGATTAAAAGTTGAGAGTTTATTAATATAAGTATTGCAGGGAGATTCATATTTTTTTCATTTTCCCTCTTGTCTTGCAATGCTCCCTTTTACTAAACATAGTAATTAAAATTTTAATATAATTATTTTCATAAACAATAATTGTCAGCTTGGGGCTTCATGGTGGCCTTGGCACAGTTCAGGTGCTGGAGAAGAAGATCAAGGTGGGTGTTGTGATCTCACAGCAGCTCATCCATAAATGGCTTCAAAAGGAGTTATCTTGGTGGTCGAATGATAGGAGGTGTTGTAATTTTGTCTGCCAATGCAACTCTTGACTCCAGCACTTTGGTTGGTCCCCTGTAATATTTCAAAGGTAACCTTCCAAACTACGGTTGATCACCTCTCCAGAAGCCACTCATGAAGACATTGCCTCGATAAGAGATGATGCTGCTAGGGGTCCCATGCAGCTTGATGATGTCACAGGAAAGAAATTTTGGCCACAATCTTAGCCAAAAAGGAGTGACAAAGGATGAGGAAGCATGTGTACTTGCTGAGGTGATCCACCACAAACATGATGGCGTTGAAACCCCTCGATGAAGTCAAATAGAGATATCTTCCCCAACACGCATGGGTGTAAGAAGAGGTTAGAGTAGACAGGATGGGGTGAGCAAGGAGGTCTTGTTCTGTTGGGAGGTATGACATACATTTACAAAGGCTCTGATGTCCTGCTTCATGTCAACCCAAAATAATTGTAAGGCAACACATTTTTAGGTCTTGAGGAACTCCCCATGGCTACCCATCACCTGTGTGTGGAAATTTTCAAGGTCTATGTGGATGAAACGGGATTCCTTGGGCAGCACCACCTTTTCATCAAATTGGAACATGCAATTAGAGAGAGAAAAGTGTGACAAAGGTTCATGGCTTCTTAGATGGCAAGTGTGACAACAGTTTGGGGTCCTCGGACACTGCTTGGTGGATGGCCGACATTTCCACCTAGATGGACAATGTGATTAGGTGGAGGGTGAGAGCCTCTGGCTGGGGAAAACGAGACAATGGAGTTGAGTCCATATTCGCTCACCCTGGCTTGTACTCAAGTGAAGCTATAACCTAGTAGCTTTGACAACCTTTTGTTGTAGTTTCCTTAGACATCATGTTATTCCAAAAAGTCCTTGAGGCTTTGCTGGTCTATTTGGATGATGAGGGCCTAGAAGAGCAGGTAGTGAAGTCACTTGCAAGTGGTGAGGACGATGGCCATCAGTTCCTGCTCATAGGTCAAAAAAGCATGAGCTGTCGGAGGTAAAGTTTGGCTGAAGTATGCCAATGATAGGTTGTCTAGCATAAGCACGGCTCTGATGCCCCCTTCTGAGGCATTTGTTTCCAAAAAACTCATGAGAGAAGTTGGGGAGGGTGACTGGGTGAGTATTGGTGCCGTAGAAAGTTGGCATGTTTCAGATTATCGAAGACTGATTGAGCCTTGATGGACCACTCAAATATGCCTTTTCTGAAGAGGTGTCTAGGGGCCAAGTGATGTTGACATAACCAACCACAAACCATCAATAGGAGCCTGCTAGCTCGAGAAACCCGAGGAGGTGTCAGGGGGTGAGGGGCCTTAGCCACTCTTTTATGTATTGCACCTTGTCAGTATTAGTGGAAACCCATACAGACGACACCAGTGGGTCCAAGTATTCAAGCTAGGGCTGGAGGAAGAAACATTTCTTGACATCAACATAGAGGGAGTGGGCCTCTAAGAGTTGTAATACCTGAGTAAGGTGCTCCACATGCTCCAATCGAGTCTGGATGTAGATAACTGATAATTCAGATTTTGGGGTAATTAGTGATGAGCTAACTTCACTAATTAGTGTTGTTGGTTTATCCGAATTAAAACAACAAAAATTTATAATAACCTTACTAGCGTAGGGAGGGTAAGGGTCGATCCACAGGGAGAAAGGGTTTTTCCTTAAGAATTTGTGCTTTAGTTATATTTTTAAAATAATTTTAGAAGTAGGTTTACTACATATGAAGATAAATAACTAATTAAATAAAATTATAAAACAAAGAAAGTTAAAATATTATTATAATATTATAATAATATTAGTATGCAGAAAATAATTTTTTGGGATTTTTTAGGAGTATTTTAAAGCCAAAACAAAATAGGAAATGAAACAGTCTGGCGCTCTGGACTTAGTCAAAATTTGGCTAAGTCTGGATGCCAAATGGGGAAAGTGGCTTGGTGGAGGAGAGAGAAAAAATGGACTGCACTAAATTCACTCTGGAATGAGTTCTAGAATGAATTTTAGACCGTGGTTGGATGCATTGGAACCGTCTGGATATTGGCTAGCTGATAATCAAAAGACAAAAGACGAACAGAAAAGAGTGAAAAATGGGAAATAAGAAGGTAACCTCTCTGTCACACCCTCCAAGGCCCAAGGGACTTCTTCTTCTCCTTTCCACCAGCTTCTTCAGCCCTGGATGCTTCCTGCTCAGCCTAGCACTCACTGAGGTGAATGGATCTATGACTCAATTGCACTTAGGCCACCAAACATTACTTTGGATTGAATCACAAGATGAATATTACAATAGGGTGAAGGGGTTTATATAGGGAGAGAGAGCAAATGAGAGCCATTGGATTTTTAATTCAATGGATGGCCAGATCTTCTTTTCAGGGTCATGATCCACGTCCATTCTGGTCCTCCAATCAGCATTGAGACCTTTGAAATACCCCATGGACGTTCAAGACTTCTTTCCTTAATTAGCATCAAAGGTGCTCTCTTTAAGTCTCCACCCTTGGATGTTTTATGGATTGAATGGCTGGATCTTCTTCTCTGGCTTGGATCCACGTCCAAGGTTGTCCTCCAATCAGCATCCAAGCCCCTGAAATTTTCATAAATAATCATGACTGGACCTTCCCCTTGCCCTCCTTTCTTTGGCCCAACATGCCTCTCATAGTGGGCTTAGTGGAGCTTCCTTAGTGGGCCTTTAGACTAGAGCCAACTGTCTTGCTTTGGGCCTTCTTTCTTGGCCCAGGGTTGTGGTTGAGCCTGCTCCTCTGGTCCAAATAACTTCCTCTTTATTTAATTATCCCCTTTATTTATGAAAGTTTCACCTAATTCCTGCATCTTCCACATAAACTAAGAAGAGAGTGAGATTCATTCCACTTAACTCATTGAGTTAAGTGGGGTTAGTTCCACAAATGACAATAATTAACTCCAAATTAGAAAAAGGTGATTTTATTTCATGATTTTTCACAACTTAACATAAATGTTGATAATATATACAGATAAAGATAAAGAAGAAGATAAATTAGCTAGAACTGTACATATATATTACTATCATTTTGGATTTATCAATCACATATCTAAGAAAAGACCGAAACGAACCTCTGTAGCAGGGGTTGGAAGACGAGGTTCATCGAGGCTTGGAAGGTCGCTAGTGCGTTAGATAGCCCAAATTGCATGATGATATATTCGTATTCCCAGGTGAGTACAAAATGTCGTCTGGTCAGTGTCAAGCTCATGCATCTGAATCTAATGGTATCCAAATTTGAGGTCGAGATTGGAAAATAACACATTGCAGTGCAGTTCTTTAAAGTGTTTGTTAACCAGGGGATCAGGAACTGGTTACGGACCATAATCTTGTTGAGGGCATGGTAGTTGACAAAAGTTGCCAACCGTTGTCTTTCTTGCAGACAGGAGAGTCAGGTTCGAGTAGGGACTTTTCTACGGGTGATTAATGCATGCATCGAGTTGCATGATAAAGAACAAGCTCTTTATTTTGTAGATTATAGTAGCGGTAGGGGCGTGAGTTGATATGGCCCATAAGAAGAGTAATTTGGTTGCTAGGGCATGTTGTGGAGGAAATCCCCCTAGGTGGTGAAAAACCTGCAGGTAGGGAAGGACATGGTCTGACTAAAATTCGATCAGACCAGACCGAACCAGACCATCAGTCAGCCTTTTTTAGGGCTGACCTAACCTTCCGATCTGGGTACGGTTTGCACGTCGAACCGGACTGAAGACCGGCCCTCTCTCTCACCCTCTATCAGCTCTTGCTTTCTTCTCACCCTCGCTCACTCTCTTTCTCTTTCCTTCTCGTTCTCTCTCTCTTTTTTCATCTCTCCCTCTCTCGCTCTCTCCCTCTCTCGCTCTCTCCCTCTCTCCCTCTCTCCCTCTCTCCCTCTCTCCCTCTCTCCCTCTCTCTCCCCCTCTCTCTCTCCCTCCTTCTCGTTCTCTCTCTCTCCCTCCTTCTCGTTCTCTCTCTCTATCTCTCTCGTACTCTCTCCCCCTGTCCTTCTCGTTCTCTCTCTATGTCTCTATCTCTATCTCTCTCTCGTACTCTCTCCCCCTCTTCTTCTCGTTCTCTCTCTCTCGTACTCTCTCCCCCTCTCCTTCTTGTTCTCTCTCTCTCGTACACTCTCCCCCTCTCCTTCTCATTCTTTCCCTCGTACTCTCTCCCCCTCTCCTTCTCATTCTTTCCCTCTCTCCTGCTCGTTCTCTCTCCCTTCTCATTCTCTCTCTCTCTCTTGTCTCTCCCCCTCTCCTTCTCGTTCTCTCTCTCTCTCTCTCTCTCTCTCTCTCTCTCTCTCTCTCTCTCTCTCTCTCTCTCTCTCTCTCTCTCTCTCTCTCTCTCTCTCTCTCTCTCTCTCTCTCTCTCTCTCTCTCTCTCTCTCTCTCTCTCTCTCTCTCTCTCTCTCTCTCTCTCTCTCTCTCTCTCTCTCTCTCTCTCTCTATCTTTCTATCTTTCTCTCTCTCTCTCTCCCTCTCTCTCTCTCTCTCTCTCTCTCTCTCTCTCTCTCTGTCTCTCTCTCTCTCTCTCTCTCTCTCTCTCTCTCTTTTTCTCTCTCTCTCTCTCTCTCTCTTTCTCTCTCTCTCTTACTCTCGTTCTCTCTCCCTCTCTCTTTCTCTCTCTCTCTTACTCTCTCCCCCTCTCCTTCTGGTTCTCTCTCTCTCTTACTCTCTCCCTCTCTCCCCCTCTCCTTCTGGTTCTCTCTCTCTTACTCTCTCCCTCTCTCCCCCTCTCCTTCTTGTTTTCTCTCTCTCTCGTACTCTCTCTCCCTCTCCTTCTCGTTCTCTCTCTTTCTCTCATCTCTCCCTCTCTCCCGCTCGTTCTCTCTCCCTCCCTCTCTCTCTCCCCATCTCCGGCTCATTCTCTCTCCCTCTCTCCCAGCAGTTCTCTCTCCCTCTCTCTTTCTCATTCTCTCTGTCTCTCGCCCCCTCACTCCCCCTCTCTCTTTCTCATTCTCTCTGTTTCTTGCTCCCTCTCTCCCGCTCTCTTTCTCGTTATCTCTCTCTCCCCCTCTCTCCCATAGTTCCAGTCTCATTCTCCCTCTTGTTCATGAAAGATTGAAAGTCTTTTACAAGAACGAGAACAAGAAGAAGAGGAAAGATGAGAATAGGGAAGGACACGGTCCGGTCGTGGTCCGGTTTCAACAAAAACATAAACCTAGACCTAAGGTTTGGTATGGTCGCCATCTCGGTTCGGTCTTGGTCTGATCCAGTCTTCGGTCCGTTCAGGTAGAATAGTTGCATTTTCTTGGGCCATGAATTCACAGAATTGTTTAAACTTAGGGTGATCTATAATTGATAATGGCATATCTGTGCTTACAATCAGATCTAACAATTCTTCTTTTGTTTATTTTGCAGTTCTGCCAGCAAATTTTGGTGCCTTGGAAAAATAACCCAAATTAGGTTTCACATGGTTAGAACCCTTAAGCTTCCTATGAACTTTGATATGAGAACTTTGTAATGGTTACAGAACTTCATTGTGCTATTATTTTTGTCACGTTTTCCCATCACCTATTTTCTTTTGCAAAGCTTGCACTTTGTCTCCATCAGTACTTTTGGTAAATTACTCCATCACAGGCGACGGTTTTCTACCTTGACAAACCTCTGTTCCCTTCATAGTCACATCACCCATATAATGTAAATAATTTATTCATGAAAATAAGTGTAAATAATAATTCAAATTAAATATCATAAAATAAATTAAACACGAGAATACCTCATCTTTATCCAACTCCATTGATTCTAAGCAGGTTCTGTTTCACAGACTAATAATGAGAATGAGAGTGAGAATGAGATTGCGAGTGTGAGAGAGGGAGATAATTAAGGAGTGAGATTGAGATTGGGAGAGTGAGAGAGTGAGATGAAAAAAGGAGAGAATTAAATAGTGAGTGGAAGGAAGGAGGGTGTGAAAGAATGGGGGGTCACATGGAGGAAAATTGACTGTAAGAAGGAATAGAATAAAGGTAATGGGAAAGTGAGAGAGAGAGAGAGAGAGCGCGAAATATGGTGAGAAAGGGGGAGAGTGAGAAGATAGAGGGGGAAAAGAAGAGAGTTATAGCATCACTTTGACTTCGAGGAAGAGAGTAAAAGAAAGTAAGAGGGACAGAATGAGAGGGAGGTGAATAGTGAGAGAGGGAGAGAGGGAGCTAATGAGAAAGGAAGAGGCACATAGTGAGAGAAGGAGAGAGGGAGAGAGTTAAATAGAGGGAGAGGGAGAGAGCAAGAGAGAAAGAAAGGGAGAAAAAGAGAGAAGAAGAGGGAGATAGCGAGAGGGAGAGGGAGAAAGAGAGATAGTGAGAGAGGAAGAGGGAGATAGAGACAGAAGGAGAGAGGAGAGAGTGAAATAGTAGAAGAGGAAGAGAGTGAGAGAGTGATTAAGGGAGCTAATGAGAAAGGAAGAGGAAGATAGTGAGGGAGGGAGAGAGGGAGAGAGTGAAATAAGGGGAGAGGGAGAGAGCAAGAAAGAGAGAGAGGGAGATAATGAGAGAGCAATAGGGAGAGTGAGAGAGGGAGAGAGTGAAATAGGGGAAGAGGGAGAGAGGGAGAAAAGAAGCTAATGAGAAAGTAAGAGGGAGATAGTGAGAGAAGGAGAGAGGGAAAGAGGGAGCTAATGAGAAAGGAAGAGGAGATAGTGAGAGAAGGAGAGAGGGAGAAAGAGAGAGATAGTAGGAGAAGGAGAGAGGGAGAGAGTGAAATTGGTGGAGAGGGAGAGAGGGAGAAAGGGAGCTAATGAGAAAGTAAGAGGGAGATAGTGAGAGAAAGAGAGAGGGAGAATAAGAGTGAAGTAGAGGGAGAAGAAGAGAGCGAGAGAGGGAGATAATGAGAGGAAGAGGGAGATAATGAGAGAGGGAGAGGACAGAGTATAATAATTGGAGAGTGAGATTGTGAGAGAGAGAGAGAGAGAGTGAAATAGGGGAAATGGGAAAGAGCAAGAGAAGGAGAGAGGGAGCTAATGAGAAAGGAAGAACAAGATAGTGAGAAAAGCAGGGAAGGGAGAGTTGAATAGGGGTTGAGGGAGAGAGCGAGCGAGGGAAAAAGGGAGATAATGAGAGAGGACGAAGGAGATAGAGAGAGAGAGAGATGGATAGAGGGAGATAGTGAGAGAGGAAGAGGGGTAGAGGGAGATACAGAGGGAGGGAGAGGAAGAGCATGGAGGGGGAGAGAGGGTGCGGGGGAGAGGATGAGAAGGGAGAGGGAGAGAGGTGTGGGGAGAGGAAGTGCATGGAGGGGGAGAGAGGGTGCGCGGGATAGGAAGTGCGTGAGAGAAAGAAGAAGAGAATGGGGGGGGGAGAGAGAGAGAGAAGGTTGGGGGAGAGGAAGAGAATGAGAGAGGTAGAGAGGAAGTGGGGGAGAGGAAGAGCGTTGGAGGGGGTGAGAGGAAGTGGGGGAGTGTAAGAACGTGGGAGGGGGAGAGAGGGAGAGTGTAAGCAGGCAATGAGATCATGAGAGCAATACAGGGGGAGAGAGGAAGAGAGGAAGAGAGGGAGAGTGAGAGGACGAGAGAGTGAGAGGGTGAGAGGGAGAGTTGAGAGGGAGGGAATGAGAATGGAAGGGAGGGCGAGAGAAGGAGGGAATCAGAGAGTGAGAGAGGGAGAGGGGAGAGGAAGACCATGAGAGGTGGAGAGAGCAAAAGGGTTAGACGGTGGGAATGGTGGCAGTGGCGACAGGGAGAAGGGGTGGCGTCCAGTCCGGGAGAGGATCAGAGGAACCATGAAGAGGGGAGGGAATGGATTGACGGAGGAGAGAGGAATGGGGATTGACCCATTCCTCTTCCTCCATTGTTCATATTTTCAATATAATACTATTTAATTTTATTTAGGAACGGTCTTCGGTCCGGTTTGGCTTGCGAGCCAGACCTGGACTGAACATTTTGGTCAGCCCCAAAATGGCTGACCGATGATCCAGCTGGGTTCGGTCTGACCGAAGTTCGGTCAGACTGTATCCTTCCCAAGAAGAGAAGGGGTAGAGAGTGACACGAGAAGTAGGAGATGAGAAGATCATTGTTAATCCACAAAGGTTTGATTACAAATGGTTGGTATTTATACTATTAGCTGATAGCCTAAATATAGTAAATTTCTATAATGTAATCATAGATGTTATAATTTGTTATACGAATATATTTGTTTTAATCCTAACCTCTAGATCTTTATCTAGGCCTATCTTTATTTAATCCTAACAGCTAGATCTTGGCCTATCTAAGTTTAATCCTAGCCGCTATGTGATCCTATATTTAATCCTATTCACTAATACCTCATAACGAGTTTATAATATAAGTCTGATTCTTACTAAACTAATCTTTGTTATGTGTCCTATGTGGCTGCACTGCTGGAGGTTGACGTGGTGCCAAATGCTGACATGGCGCTGAGTTTCCAACTCCTCTATCAGTTTGCTCTCCCTCCCTCCCTCTCACCTTCTCCCCCGCTCTCACTCTCTCTGTCTCATTTTGTTTTCCTCAATCTCTCTCTCTCTTTCATCCTCTCTCCCTCCCTCCTGCTACTTCTCTAGCCTCTCTCTTGCTCGTTCTCTCCCCCTCTCTCCCCATCTCTCTCTTGTTTGCTCTCCCTCAGTCCTTCCCTATCACTCTTTCCCCCGCTCTCACTCCCTTCCTCCCATTTTCTTTCCCTCTATCTCTCTCCCGCTTATTGAGGAGTTTTACTTGTCACATCAGTTTGATACGTCAGGGGTTCAGCGTAACACATCAGCAGTCTACACAAGATGTGGACCAATAGGAAACTTAATAAAGACTAGCAAGTAAGAAAAGAACATGTACCCCTTTTATACTCGTGATGAGATTAGATAGGATTCAATATAAGTTGAAACAAAGATATAGGATAAAACATAGATAGGATTTCACATATTTATAGGAATAACACGTAGATAGGACAAAACATAGATAAAACGTTATAACGGCTACAATCATAACAGAAATATATATGTTATAACTATAATACTTCATATAAATACCAACACATGTAACCACAAAACTTGCGGGTTAATACAACGATCTTGATTTACATTTGTGTCTTCTTGCACTCTTCTTCTTCTCTTCATTCTCTTCTCTTCTCTTCTCTACATTCTGTTCTTTCACTTCTAGTTGCAATCAATCGCGGAGATCAATCAAGCTCAACATGGTATCAGAGCACCCGATTATCAAGGCAGAAGAAACGATCAGTGCTCCATCATCTCCAATTGCCTCGTCCTCAATGAGGAATAGTGTCACCGCTGGACAAGTCCCGGTGAATATCCTGCCAGGAGCCACCGTCTTGGTTAGGCTCAATGATGAAAATTACCAGACATGGTAGAGTTCAGTTATTCCCATTCTCAACGGGTATGAGTTAATTACATTTGTTCAAAATGACACGCCTCCCTTTTTCTGCTCAAGATCCACAGGGCAATATAGTGGAGAATCCAATGGTGGTTAAACGACCAGAAAGTCCTAGGATTCCTTCATTCGACTCTATCAGAGTCTGTAATTCCATGCATCAGCCAAGCCAAAACAACTAAAGAAGCTTGGAATTTACTGGAAGGCACTTTCTCCAACATCAACAAAGCAAGAGTCATGGAACTTCATCGACAATTTCATACTATGACAAAAGGTACCATGCATATCAATGAATATGTGAGACATTTCAGATTTGTTACTGAGTCATTAGAAGCTGCTGGAGCAAAGGTCGATGAAGATACAAGAAACTACACCTTCTTAAGAGGTCTAGTTATAGAATACACTCAATTTGTTTTATCTATGAACGCCAATCTTCATCACATGAAATTTGAGGAAATTGTGACCAACCTCAAGGCACAAGAAATCTATCTCTCTTATCATCAAAAGGCGAGTTCAAGAGCATTTCATCCCATGTTTAATCACAGCCAATTGCAGAATTCTACATCAAGCCACACGCCAAGAAGAGAGAGAGCTATCAATCAAGAGTCTACAATTCAAATCGAGGTCGAGGTAGATGGAGGTCCAACATGTTTCAGCCAGATATGCACCCAATTCAGCCATAGAGCTCTTGAATGTCAAGAGTTCACAAGAAGTCAACAAAATTGGGTGAAACCCAGGCAAAATTATCAGAAAAATCCTTAGGCATATATTGTAAATAACTCAGGATAAGGTACATGGTTCCCAGACAATGGATAATGATGTTTTTGTTGAATTTCACCCATTTTATTGCCTCGTGAAGGACAAGAAAACCAATCAAATTCTACTCAAGGGAACAATTAAAGATGGGTTCTACTGTCTAAAGCCAATTTTTGGAAAACCTATTGCATTCATTGGAGAGAAAGCATCGCCAGATACCTGGCATTCTCGACTTGGACACCCACATTTCTGAATTTTAAATCTAGTCTTAAAGAAGTTTGGACTCCCATCATCAGGTTTTCAAAACAGTTTGTTTGTTATTCTTTTAGAATTTCAAAGTCTCATACACTTTCATTTTCTCAGACTCATAACAGATCTAACAAACCCACCTTGAAATAGTGCATTCTGACTTATGGGGTCCCTCGCCTATTGTATGTAATATTTTTTGATGATTACAGTAATATGCATGGTTGTATTTGTTAAAACGTAAGAATGAAGTAACAGAAAAGTTCATCGAATTTCAAAGAAGAGTAGAAAATCAATTTCAAAGAAGAGTACCAAAATTAAGTATTTTCAGTCAGATTGTGGTGGAGAGTTTCAGTCTCTCAACTCAATTTTGAAAGCTCAAGGATTTTTTCATCTGGTATCATATCCTCATACCCCTGGACAAAATGGGACAGCAGAACGAAAACACAGGCATATAGTTGAGACAGCCTTGGCTTTACTAAGTCATGCATCTATGCCAAAGAAATTTTGGAATGAGGCAGTTGTAACAACAACATATCTTATATATAAATTACCTACTCTTATTCTGAAAAAAATTCTACTTTTGAAGTTTTTCATAAAAGTAAACCTGATTACTCTTTTTTAAGGACTTTCGGATGTCTTTGTTATCCCTATTTGAGATCATATGCACAACATAATTTGGATCCAATATCAGAAAGATGTGTTTTCTTAGGGTACAGCTCAATGCATATTGGGTACAGATGCCTTTCATTGCAATCAGGTAAAATTTTTATTTCAAGGCATGTTTTTTTAAGAACATATATTTCCATTTGTTTCCAATATCTCGTGTGAAAAATTCTCAGGAATACTTGGATCTCAACCAGGAGTTGTATCCAATATCCAGACCATAGATAAAAAAATTAACGCATCATCACCAATACCAGTTATGGATATTGGTAATGATATAAATCTATCATCAGTACCTCAATCTATGACAGAAGATCAAAATAATAATTATTTATCAACTTTATAAAAGTGAATAATATACAAGAAAATCTTGTGTCAAACTCGAATAACTCTACTGCTTAAGATATTTCAAGTACACCCAATTCTACATCAATCCCAGATAACTCTACTATTTTAGACATTTCTAGTGCATTTTATCGAACACCTGAACCAGGAGTTCCACTCAAAATAAAAACTGTCAAGGATGTCTATCTTAGTGATGATCGAACAAATACCCATCTCTCATTTTCAGCCATCAAGCATCCTATTCCTGAGTGCTTGTTTACAAGTATTAGTTGTATAGAACCAAGCACTTACATCAATGCATTCAAAGATAACAATTGGATGCAAGAGATGAAACTAGAAATGATGCCCTTATACAAAACAAGACTTGGATTTAAGTTCCACGAAATCAAAACTTTCATGTGATAGGTTGCAAGTGGGTGTATAAATTGAAATACAAGCCTGATGGAACCATTGACAGATATAAGGCCCGACTGGTAGCTAAGGGGTTTAAAAAGAAAGAAGGATTTGATTTTAATGAAATTTTAGCCCGGTGATTAAACATACAACAATTCGATTACTGCTCTCTCTTGCCATTAGCAATAGTTGGAAAATACATCAGCTAGATGTATCGAATGCATTTCTACATGGATAATTGGAAGAAATTGTCTGCATGGAACAACCTCCAGGTTTCAAAGATGTATCTCTTACTGGATATATTTGCTTGCTTAAAAAATCAATTTATGGTTTAAAATAATCTCCTAGAGCCTGGTTTCATAAATTGTCAACATCATTGCATATTCTTGGTTTTGTTGGCTCTAAAACTGATACTTCTTTATTCTTTAAAACCAAAAATGTTACAGTTTTTTATTTTAATATATGTTGATGACATTCAGATCACTTCTCCCAAAATTAAAGAAATTCAACATGTCGTCTCTAAGTTACATGAACAATTTGCAATTCGGGATTTACGACCTGCTAAACATTTTCATGGCATTGAATTACTACCTCATCGAGATGGATTTTTACTACCTCAATCAAGATATCTTTTTTAAATTCTTAAGAAATCAGAAATAGAGAATTCAAGAACGTTATCGACCCCCATTGCACTTTCTTCAACAACCAAAGATGAAAATAAGAAAATGGATGCTTCATTGGATACATTGTACATGCAAATAGTTGGTGCTCTTCAGTATTTGACACTGACATGTCCTGATATAGCCTTTGCAGTGAACAAAGCATGCCAGAAAATGCATTCTCCCAATTCAGAAGATTGGGTTCTCTTAAACATTTACTTCGTTATCATAAGGGCAGCATTCTTCATGGATTACTAGTTTATAAGAACTCAAAATTTCACATTAGTACATTTAGTGATTCTGACTGGGCAGGTGACAAAGAAGACAGAAGATCAGCTGCAGCATATTTGATTTACATTGGGAAAAATCTGCTGTCGTGGAGTTTTAATAAACAATCAATGGTGGCAAGATCTAGTACCGAAGCTGGGTATAAGGCACTAGCAAATGATACGGCGGAAATTTTAGGGATTCAATATTTGCTTAGAGAACTGAAGATTTCATCAGAATCCATTCCGACATTATGGTGTGATAATTTGGGCGCAAAATATCTTGCCACAAATCCAATTTTCATGCGCAGATGAAGCACATTGCATCAGGAGCACATTGAGATTTATTACCATTTTATCCATGAGCAAGTTGCATCAGGAGCACTCAAGATTCAATTTGTCAACAGCGATAGTCAATTAGCTAATTGTCTAACGAAACCACTTTCCAAATCTCATTTTTCTTTTCTCAGGAACAAGCTCCATTGTCTGCATCGTCGATGATCTTGTGGGGGGGTATTGAGGAGTTTTACTCGCCACATCAGCTTGATACGTCAGCGGTTTACACAAGATGTGGACCAATAGGAAACTTAATAAAGACTAGTTAGCAAGAAAAGAACACGCAACCCTCTTATACTCGTTATGAGATTAGATAGGATTCAATATAAGTTGAAACATAGATATAGGAAAAAATATAGATAAGATTTCACATAGTTATAGGAATAGCATGTAGATAGGATCAACGGCTCAGATTAATCTTGATCTAGCTGTTATAAAATGTTATAACAGCTACGATCATAACAGAAATATATATGTTATAACTATAATACTTTCATACAAATGCCAACACATGTAACCACAAAACTTACGGGTTAATACAACAATCTTGATCTACATTTGTGTCTTCTTGCCCTCTTCTTCTTCTCTTCCTTCTCTTCTATTCTCTTTTCTACACCTGTTCTTTTGCTTCACGTTACAATCAATCACGGAGATCAATCAAGCTCAACACCGCTCTCCAATTCCTCCTCTCTCCCTCTCGTTTTCTTTCCCTTTATCTCTCTCCTGTTCTCCCACTCCTCTCTCCCTCTCTCTCACCTGATCTCCCTCTCCTTTTTCACGGCCCTCTCTCTCTCTCATCCTCTCTCTCTCGCCCTCTCGCCCTCTCGCCCTCTCTCTCACCCTCTCTCCCACTCTCCCCCTCCTCCTCTCTCATCCTCACTTTCTCTCTTCCTCTCTCTGTCAACCTCTCTCCCGCTTTCACTCTACTCTCTTCCTCTCATTCTCTGCTCGCTCGCCCTCTCTTTTGCTCTCCTTCTCTCCCTCCCTCATTCTCTCTCTCATACTCTCTCCCTCTTGTACTCTCCTTCTTAACTACTCCCTCTCTGCCTCCATAACTCTCGTACTCTCCCTCTCTCTCTCTCCTCTCTCTCTCTATCTCTCTCTCCCTCTCTCTCTCAATCTCGCCCTCTCACTCTCTCAGTCTCTTACTCTCTCCCTCTGGTATTCTCTATGTCTTGCACTATCTTAGTCACACTCTCACTCTCTCGCATTCTAACACTCTCACTCTCTAATTATATTCCTCTCCCTATCTCTCTCGTTATCCAATACTGCTTCGGCTCCAAAGGCAACATTAGCTGCAGCGAGACAGCCAAGTCAACTTAACTTGGACTTGCACATTGACTAGTCAAGTTGACTGACCGAAGACTGGACTAGACTGAGATCGGACCGAGACTGAGACCGGACCAAGCTTCAAGTCTAGGTTTAGATTTTTTGGTAAAACCAGACCGAGACCGGACCGTGTCCTCCCCTACCAGCAGGAACCTATGTTCCACGAGCTCTTGAACTTTGACCAACACAAAGGAGAGTAGTGAAGGGCTCGATGGTAAGGTGCACATGATGTGCGAAGTGTTCGGGGCCTTGCCTGACTGGTGTTGTGAAGCACCTGTGCAACAAGTATTTGGGATATTTATCGAGGTATGCCACATCTCGTCCACATAGAATTTTATGATGAAGAGGTCCCAATGTGCCTACGTCCAACTAAGGGTGGTGCGCAAACAAGGATACCCCAAGATGATGTCCATGCCAAGGTCAGGAACCATCAGGAAGGTGAACACAACCGTGTATCGCTAGAGGCCCATTATAATGCCCATGACTTGCATAACACCTTAAGTGACCGTGATGTTGCCATAGTAGATCTAATACAGGGGCACACGGTTGAAGGGGAGCCCCATCTCACCAACAAGACACAACAGATGATGTTTTCCATGGCACCCATCTCAATGAGCACATGAATGTCATGTTGTGTGATGTCTCCTTGGATCTGAAGAGTGTGAGATGATGTGCAACCCGTGGCAGCCAAAGACTCCACTTGCACTGCGTTGAATTGATCATCACCAGACCTTTTCATTGTCCTTTGATTTTGAGTCAACATCCTCGACTAGTTTGGCCTTGACTCATTGGGGGTGATAGGTGAGGATGGGGGATGTGGAGGACTTTCTTGCAATGATTCCCCGACATAAAGTTTTTGTTGCACTAAAAGCAAAGACTGTGAGGTTGAGGCAACATGTAGGCGAAGGTCAATCCTTTGCGGTATGGTGATGCTTACCCCAAGTGGGAGAGCCCAAGGAGGGGATCCCTTGAGGGGATGGGATGGTCACCTAGTTCAACAGCCCCCTTGTTCTTTGGGCTCAGCAAGGGTCGACTTAACCTCAAATGGAGATTCAATCCATTCTTTAGTGGTTCTTGGGCATAGACAGTTTACCTTAGCATATAGGGCAGATCAAAGGCTGACATGTAAAGCATGCATCGTGGTGTCATTGGCGAGGGGGGGTAGGTAGCCCATGAGCTCCATGAAGGAGGCAACCAAATTATCCATGGACCCGGTCTTTTGCAGCCATATGAGGTGGGGATGCGCCTTTCGAGACAGGAGACCAAATGCCGTATGAGCTGTCTTTTGAAATCTGCCCAATTATGGAATCATGCACTCGATGTAGTAGATCTACGAACACAAGTACTGCTTGATACGCTGCAACCAGCGATCGAGGTCTGGAACCTTTCTCCCATATAAGTAGAATATCACACCTCACTCACGACCTTACTCGTAGTGGCATTCATGTGTCATTTTTCTGATAGGATATCAAAGATAATGTGATGATGTGGCATGGGCTGATGAGCCACCACGTCACATGCGATTGTGCTTATTTATTTTATTAATTTTCTCTCTATTTTTTCCTTTCCCCTATAGGTACACGTGGCGGCTTTGAAAGGCACAAGCATGGAAGAGGAGAGGATGAGGAATCTCAATGGTTTGACAGTTCAACCAAAATGGAAAAAGAGGAAGTGCCAACGCCAATGATGAGGAGAGAGAAAAATAAAGGGCTAGGAGTTTTCTAAATTCAAACTGCGATATCTGACGATCCACAGCTTCAATTGAGCTGAAATTTTCCGGTTGCTTTGCCTCCCCCTCCTTTTTCCATCCATACACTCTAATCTATAAATGAAGTCCAGGATCATTGTGAAATTCATCCTTGAACTTGGTTCCTACACATGTGGGCTGATTGAAAGATAGTGGGTTTTTGAGATCCATCAAGTGTGTTCTTGGTGCCTTGGGTGTGTGAGAAGAAGCATTAGAGAAGAGGGGAGCTTACCAACACTCGTAAATCATCGTGATCCTAGCAGAACATAAGGATCTATTGTAAGCATCCTCGCCTTACGGTGTTCTTTCTCAACACCGTAAATTGCATAGTTGGATCCTACTATCATATTTTTAGTGTCACACCACCTCCTTATGTCCCCATAATCTCATCTCTCTATCATCATACTTTTCACGTACTCAATCATTATCGTGTCCAACACATCTTTTACCTCACTCACGTAATGATTTGCGTCATTCTATTTTCTAATTTCAATTTTCAATTATAATTATGTATAACCGTTGACTCGAGATCACTATCTCTCCAATTATATTTTCGTCTTTATCTCTTCTCATATCGATAATCACTACAGTAAGAAAATTGAATCCTTAGTCATCGTTCCTTTTGGAGACGATCTGTACTCATCTCTAGCTAAATATTCCTTAATAATGGTATATATTTATTGAATAATCTCAATTACTGATGATGAGGTAAAACCCTAAAATTGAGATTATCAATCCTCTTTATGGCTCTCTATGTCCATCTCTCAATTAGTGTTCTGCCGTCCCGATACCGGTACCGGATGCTAGTATCGGGACGGATGCCATATCAGATACTGGAAAGGCAATTTCCAATATCTGTTCTTTCCGATATCCAGATATCGGATATCGGTATCGGATATCGATTGCTATAGTGCCGATATCCGTCTCAATGTTGGTATCCATCTCCATCTCAGGGGGGAGGATGACGACATCGGATATCGGGTGTGGATATTAGTTTTCGATATCCACATCAAAAGGGTACTTAAAAAAATTTTAAACTGATAAATATCCAGCGATCAGAATTGTTTAACGTGGGCAAGAGAGTAATAAGAGAGCTTTCTGTTTGATTATACATCTTTTTTAATATATACAGCAAAATATTATCAATTTTTTCCATATGGGATAACAGGATTCGGGTTTGGTGTTAAACTCCGAATCCCTTTATCCCATATGGAAGAAAATAGAACTTTCACGCTGGGATATTATATTAAATAATGAATAAATATAAGGGCCATTAAATATAGCGAGTGTATATTAAAATATAATTTTACCATTTAATGTATTGTTGGACTCATTAAACTTCAAATCCTGTTATCCCATATGGAAGAAAATAAAAATTGTGTACTCTATATATTAATTGAGATTCAAAATAGAATAAAATCATTTGATGCTAATGTAAGTAAGTCATAGATTGACATGTATATAGTATTTTTTACTGTCGATACTGGTTCCGATATCTGGATACCAGTTCTGATATCCGGATATCGAAAACCGATATTCAGCATCCAGTATCCGTCGCGTCCCTCTACCTACGGTATCAGGTTCTGATATCCGTCTACCCCTTAGAGACGGATTTTGTCCGGTATCCGATATCCGATATCCGGCACGTCCCATTTTTTCCCAGATATCTGATATCAGTTTTCCGATACCAGATGACGGACAGATATCAGTTGGGCGAACCCTACTCTCAGTCTCTCTCCCTCAATCTCTCTAAGTCTACCCCTTTATTTCACTCCCTCTCCCTTAAAGTCTCTTGAACTTACCACCCTATCTCTATCTTTATCATTATCTCTCACTCTCTCTCTCTATCTCTTGAACTTTTAGTGTATGTCAGTCTGTTTGTCTTTTAGTAGATATTTCTGTAGGTCTCTCCCTCACCCCTTTAGTTTCTCTCTTTAAGTCTCTCTCTCTCCCTCACTCTCTCTCTCTCTAAGTTTTTTTTCAGCCTTCATTCTCTGATATTCTCTGTATGTCATTCTATCTGTTGCACTCCCATTTACTCTCTCTCTCTCCCTCCCTCCCTCCTCAGGCTTAGTCCATGTCTCCATTCCTTTATACCATCTTGAGAGAAAAAAGTAATAGAATATTATAAAACATCAAAGAGTAAAAGCAATAGGGAAATGACTAATATCTGAACTCCAAGTACATGTATAGAAAGCGTAGATGGTGGGTTATGCTAATCCCTGTCTATGTTGCTACAAAACAAGCCGTGCAGATCTATCAACAGCCCAAGATACCGGGCAAGGTATTTAGTTGAGATTTATTGGATTGAAAATAATAATTATTATTTTATATATAAGGTATCCTTATTCAAAAAACCTATAGTGATCCGTTATGATAATTAATTATTATATTTAGAGGCTAAGTCAATCTCAAATAATGAAGAATGGAATTCAAGAGAGACTAAAAAGTATATAGATGCTCCTCTTGCCAATAATTAGGGTCCAGTCTTTGTGTCACATGTTTGTTGTTCTCTGAGATATCCCATTTTCTCAATACTTAAGGATACCACATGTTGACTTAAGGATATTATATGTTTATTAATTAAAAACATAATGTACTCTCTCTCTTTGTGAAAATTTATTTCTCCTTATCTCTCTCTTAATCTAACTCATTGTATCTCTCTCGGATCAAAGAACTAATCACAGACCCTTCTGGTGTCACTTTGTCCACATAGATGGCAAAAAAAGCTGTTGTCTCTTCCATGGCAAGCTGTTGTCACTTTGTCCACATAAGGTTGAGATAGCTCCCTCGGCAAATTTCTAGCTTGGTTAATTTGTTATATGCAAGAGCCAAACATATGTACCTCCAAGTACGAGCTGTGTTGGGAGCTACGTCAAAGGTCTGTACCCCCAAACTCCTCCTAGGAGCCTTCGATGCCCACTCCCATTGCACAGATCCCACAACAATTACCCCACGACTCTCCTTCGCACCCAATCACCACAATTTGCTTTTCTCTCTGCATCCTCTTCTCTCTCTCAATATATATATCTATATATATATTCTGCATATTTTTTATTCTTTCTCTCTTTTTCAAATAAAATAAAATACAAGCCAAGTGGTTATTCTAGTAAATTTAAACATATATATTGGAATGAAATTTTAATTTTATGTCTGCACTAATTTTAAGTCTACCTCTCTTTGTGCCTCCACCCTCTCCTTTGCTTGTTCTATTTCTCTCTTTCACAAAATCTCTCTTGCTTACTCACTTGCTCATGTGCTTCTGTCTCTCGTGCATGTTCTTTCTCTTTCCCTATATTTATCTCGTAATTACTTGTTTACTTGCTCGCTCTCTCTCCCCCCTTCTCTTTCCCCAACTTACACATATTGTGTCTCACACACTAGGTTCTGCTCTTTCTCCATCTTTCACTCTCTCTCTCTCTCTTGCTCACTTTATCACAACGGTAATGATTTACATCAACATAATTAGAGGGAGTGTCTTTGTGGACTTTTTTTTACAGATGACGGAGTTCTTTAAGGGTATGAACTGTCAAATTAAAAGACATCAATGAATGATTATTGAGAATACTAAAACTATGTAATATATATTTTATTTCTGATGAAAAATATTCATCATCTATTACCTTAAAAATTATCCTCCCATTCACTCTTGATTTCACACATATGGTCCATAGTTTAGCATGGAATTTCCGTCTTACAAAATACACATGATTTTTCCCAAAAGTGTATATATGGAAGTTTTTATTATACCTCATGTCCAAGAAATAGTAAGGTTCAAACAGCTCATGGATGACCAGGGGTGGGAAAGATCAGATTAGGATCCATTGGAATATCAGAGGATGTTATACACATTCCTGAATTGTGTATTAATCTCATTTATATTCAGAAATTAGCAATCTTGCCACATTATGTTGTACACTTTGATGATGTTGAATAGTTCTTGGTGAAAAAGGGGTCCAACCAGAGGATTGGACTTGTTAAAATTGAGCAAGGACTCTACCGTCTTTTAAACAGTGGACAAGTTGCATATCTTGTTTTAAACAGGATGAGCTTAATGCAAACAATGATCAGGATCTGAGACAGTTCTGGAACTTCTTTTTCCTCATTTGGTTTTCACAAATAATAGACTTACTTGTCATGTCTTTCAAAACATAAAAGGTCTCTATAATATCTATATATTAAATGAAAACAGTTACCATTACATCTCATTCATTGTGATAAATGGGTTCCAACTTCAGATGTTTAGTCGAAGAGTCATTGATGATTTCTTGTTTTAGTTGATGAATGCACATGTTTTACATTAGTATTTTTAATTCAAAATAACTTTGAAATTTCAAATATTATGACATTCTTATACAAATTAATACTACAACAATTCAGACTGATAATGCCAAGGATTACTGCAATCAGAAGTTGATGGATTTTTTGAAAACAGAGGGTTATCATACATGAATCATTATATACATGTATACCTCAGCAAAATTGACTTTCTGAAAGGAGTACAGGACGCATTGTTGAAAAAACAGATTTACTGATTATTGATAGCAGTGCTCCAAAAAAATGTCGAAAGAAGCTCTGTTAACGACCACTCATCTCATTAATAATTGTGAGTCTCCTTTTAATAAAATGAGTTTGTTTTATCCTCATTTAAATCCATAAACACATAAACTGGGAATATTTGGATGTCCTTATTTTTTTCATAGACATAATGCGGGATTGAATAAGTTGGAATCAAAAGCTGTTAAATAATATCTCCTTCCCTCTTCATAGACATAATGCCTATTTGTTGTCTACTCTAACACCCAAAAAGGGTGATTTTTTTTTCCTCCTGACATGAGGATATTTTTATGTTAAAAGATGTTACTTTCATGAGAATTCCATGCATTACTCTAGCACTGGGAAAGGAACTGCTACAGAGAACTGTTGCTGAGGGAATTGTGCCTGGGAGCTTGGGGATCCATGATGAATGTAGAGGTATCCCATATCTCCTTCCCTCTTCTCTTGCTTGCTATTTGTGCTTTTTAAAATTGCTGTTAGTGCTGTTTGTGATTTTATCTTCTCTGTTACTTTCTCGCTCCCCCTCTACCTCTCTCTCTCTGTGCGTCCACTATGTCCTTCACTCTTTCTCTCTTTCACGTACACTCTCTTACTTACTCACTCGCTCCTATGTTCTTTTGTCTCTCTTGCCATTTCTTTCTCTTTCTCTATATTTTTCACATTATATCTTTTTTTCTTGCTATCTCTCTCTACCCTACTCTTTCAGCAACTTACTCACACTCTCTGCCTCTCCCACTATGTTCTGCTCTTTCTTCATCCTTCACACACTCTCTCTGGCTTACTCTACCACTTGGGTAATGTTTTACAGCGATATAGTTGCAGACAGTGTCTTTGTGGACGTTTTTTGACGGATGACAGAGTTCTTTAAGGGTATGAATTGTCAAATTAAAGGACATCAATGAATGATTATCGAGAATACTAAAAATATGAAATATATCTTTTACTTCTGATGAAAAATATTCGTCATCTACAACCTTACAAAATATCTTCCCATTTACTCTCGATTTCACATATATGGTCCATAATTTAGCATGGAATTTCCATCTTACAAAATACACGTTATTTTTTTCAAAAAAGGTGTTTAGCATGGAAGTTTTTATTATATTTACACCATAAACCAGTACTAGTGAAAGAAAGTATAATCATGGATCAGTAACCACTGTCTTCCATGGAATTTTCTAGAATAGCAATTTATGAGTGGATTCTCTATCACACACACATAGAGAGGGAGAAATCAAAAAGTAATGCCCAAAGAAATGTGGGATTCACTGGATATTAATTGAAAGTAGCAATGCACCTAAATATCCTTGAATTTCTTCTATTATTTCACCCAACTCTACTGACAAGCTTACTCAATCACCTGAAAATAACGTATAAGATGAGTATATGAGTAGGCGAACCATTCAGCCTTCATTTTATTCATGGCAAAAAATAAATAAAATAAACACTAAGTGGGAATCAACTTTAAATGCTTGCATCCAAGTAAAAAAAAAGACAAAATACCATACTTTTTGCGTTGGGCCGGCCCATTATCCTTCCGCCGTCGAGAGAAACGAGAAAGAATCCCCACCGTCCAATCCGCCACGTCACGGATCCCCGTGGTACCATCCGACGGCGGCACCGCCCTCACGCGAGAAACACAGACCGCTGGAGAGGCGGGGGGTGTCGTCACCTAACAGCCCACCTAGTTATCCGCCTCCGCGGTGAACTTACCGCCAACCCGCCCCCTCCCAAAACCCGCTCACAGAGAATCCCGAGGGCGGTTACCCGATCCCGCCCCCTTCTTCCCTGCCCTATCTCTCTCTCTCTCTCGCGAAGGTCCTCCCCCCCTCCCCCCCTCGGAGACCGAGCTGGAAGACGATCGAATTCCCCCGCAAGCTAGGGTTTCGCCGGCGGCAATCGTCATCGTCATCGTTGATCGAGGCGATGGTGGTGACGGACGACGCGTGGGAGCGGGCGGTGGAGGCGGCGTTAGAGGCGCAGCTCGACTCCGCCGCGGCGCCGCGCAGCCTGACCCTGGACGGCGCGGTGAAGTGCCTCCACGGCCGCCTCCCCCCGCCTTCTCTCCTTGAGCGATTCCAGTCCCTCGAGCACCTCTCCATCGCCAACGTCGGCGTCTCCTCTCTCGAGTCGTTCCCTCGGCTTCGCAATCTCCAGCGATTGATCCTCTCCGACAATCGCATCGCCGGGGGGCTCGAGTTCCTCGTCGCCGCCGGCCTCGACTCCCTCCGCGATCTCGATCTCTCCAATAATCGCATCCAGTTCGTCGAAGATCTCGCCCCGCTCGCCCGCCTCCGCCTCGTCTCCCTCGATCTCTACGAGTGCCCCGTCACCCGCCTCAAAGACTACCGCCCCCGCGTCTTCTCCCTCATCCGCTCCCTCAAGTACCTGGACAAGATGGACGCCGACGAGAACGAGCGCCCCGAGACGGACGACGAAGAGGACGACGACGAGGACGAGGACGAGGACGACCCCGGCAGCGGCGAGATCGAGGGCGAGGATCGCGCCGCCCGCACCGTCAACGGCTCCGCCGCCGCCTTCTCCGGCCGCGGCGCCGTTCTGGACGTCGACGAGGACGACGAGAGCGACGCGGACGACGGGCGGCCGGGTTTGAACGGGTTCGGCGAGGTCCTTCCCAACGAGGACTCCGACGAGCTCGATGAGGATGACGATGACGATGAGGACGTTATCGAGGTGCACAGCGAGGAGGAGGACGGGGTCGAGGAGGACGAGGAGGATGACGATGAGGACGAGGATGAGGACGATGAGCCCAAGGCTGGCGCCAGCCGAAGCACCGAGGGAGAGATCGACGGCGACGATCTCGCCGAGGAGGACGAGAACGGGGAGATTGGCGAATCCGACGGTCCTGGTTTGGACGAGGACTGCGAGTCGGACGATGATGACGATGACGAGGAAGACGAGGTTCTCTCTCTCTCTCTCTCTCTCTTTCTGGTCGACTTTGCGTTGACTTTTTATTTGCGTCGCCCAGGATGACGCCGGGGAGTTCCTCGTTCAGCCGGCGGGACGGAGGGAGGCGAGCGAGGATGACGGCGGGGACGAGGACGACGTCAGCGAGGAGGAGGTTGACGCCGGGCCGTGTCCGGCGAGGAAAAGGCGGCGGGTCAACGCCGTTGACCCGGAGAATGATGAGATAGACGGGGACGATGACGAGGAGGATGATCTGGTCAACGGGGTGAGGCCGCCGTCGAAGTGCCGGTGATACTTTCGAACGGCCGTTGGACGGGTTTGGAAAATGTAGCCGTTGGTACTCTCCGTTTCAAATGTTAGTTAGGTCTTGTGTAGCTTTTGCGCCAATCATAGTACATAGAAGAATCCCCGGTAGTTCATCGCACGTTCGTTCACTATAGAGTACGTAAGACCTTCGCTATTGTAAACAAATCAACTGCCCCGGTGGTTTCCACGTGTCAGGAGAATTCAAAAATTGGTCCCTACAAAGTATAGGATGCACAATTATAAATCCGAAGACATTATTGTAACTTCGACTTTAAAGTATTGTCATTGCTTATCCAAATTGCTTTAACATCTTATAAATCATGACTTTTTCGATTAGGTCAGCGGTCCTTCGTAGTTTACTGCATTAGAGTCACGATTGAGGTTATGTTCAAGATTGTAGTCCAATTCTTATGTTCAAAGATGATGCATTCGCTATTCGTAATGTGTGAACCAAATAACTAGAATGATCAGATTTATCACCAG
The DNA here is from genome assembly GCF_029677425.1 of Wolffia australiana. Classification (NCBI taxonomy): domain Eukaryota; kingdom Viridiplantae; phylum Streptophyta; class Magnoliopsida; order Alismatales; family Araceae; genus Wolffia; species Wolffia australiana. Next base: position 1,357,437 of record NC_135848.1, read on the forward strand.
ATATGAGGTTGGCATCAGATAATAAGCGGAGTTGAGTCTTCACTGGAAACTCAGTTGCATAAAAATTCTCCATCATTTGCCGAAAAGTGTTGGAATAATGAATTAAAGAGTATTGAGCGAATTTAGTTCGGACCATTTGACACAGGTGCAAATTATAATTTCAGCAGTGTGCTGGTAAGCCAAACTCGTCAATCTTTGCACCTCTTATGACTTCTCAAGTTCACTGTTTTCGCTAATTGAGAAGATGAAAAAATCGGTGCAGTACCTAGTTATAGATATTTAGTAAATGTCAAGTAGGATAAATCTAGAAAGGGAAATCTGAAAGAATACAGAATGAATTGGCTCAGATAGTTGCACAATAAATCACAGACAAATCTCAGACGTCCGGACATAGTTGGATGCGTAATCATCATAGCAGACTTAGAACCAAGAAAGAGGGAAACCGATAGGCAGAGCCAAAAGAAACAACGATGAGATCACGGAAGAATTTTCTGTAAGATCTGTCCCTCAGGTGTACTCCATCGAGTTCGATGGACATACTATTGCAGACATTCAACACGGCATCAGATTCAGACCGCCCGTCTGCCTGTGTTTCATCAACAGGAGCACTTACATCCGGATTCCCAAACTCAGATCGAACGATTCGATTGAAAAAATTCAGCCAAGAGTACAAGAAAAACAAATCTAAATTGCAAGAAACTAAAATTTTCTCTGAAGAGAATAGCAGATCCTCTAATCTAATGAATGAAATCAGCGCGTAACCTCGTCAGTACGAATCGGGAGACGCATCACAGAGAACAGGCTAGGGTTACTCTGTTTCAAAGAGTGCGCGTTTTGAGCTATTTATATAAGAAAGTAAATGGGCCTTCTTTAATGGGCTAGAATGAATACCCAAGGGCCGTTTTTGAAGATAAGATCTGAGAAAAAGAGAGGTAAGCTCGGCGCGGCAGTTTCGAAGTTTTGGCGGGAAAAGCGTTGCGAGGGCTCATTACTCGGAAATTCATTCTTCTGCTCGTTCGTTCTTGCGAAATTCGCTCCCCAAATTCGCGGTTTTCGATCGGGATGAACGGCGCGGCGGATGAGATCTCCGTGTCGATTCCGGAAGAGTCTTGTTTTCCTCTGCAGGAAGATCGAAAGCTGAAAAGATTGAAGAAAGCATCGGAGATCGCGGATCCAATCGAGGAGAAGGATTTTGACGACGGATTGGAACCGTTATTTGGAGTCCGATTCGATGCGGATGAATCGAGGATGAAGTCATTTGAGGAAGACGCTGATGTGGAAAAATTCGAGGGAAACGAAATGCCTGGAGAAGCGGTAGGCGATAGAGGGAAGACGGAATCGGCGAAGAGGCGACTCACTATGGAGGAAGGTATGGAATCCGGAGAGAAAAAGAAGGCTTCACGTAAGCGCCGCGCAAAGGAGGGGAAAGCAACGGAGTCTGCTCGCGAAAAACGGAGGCTCGAGAAGGTAATATGAAATGAATGATCCCGTTTTCTTGTTGATTTGATGTATTGCTGACCACCGTCGTTGATTTGTGTGGACAGGAAAGGAATGCGCATCTAGAACAGTTGCACGCTGAATCGCAGAAATTGCTGCGAGGTTTATCGATAATTTCGTTTTGGAGAAATTCAATTATCAACCTCGTGGAAGTTAGACTCTGAATTTTGTGGCTGTTTCAGAAACTAGAAATGCGTCTTTTAAGCCGGTTACTGTCCAAGATAAACCGATCTCTTCTGTGCTAGAAAAGATCCGGAGGAGGAAGCAAGAATTGCTGCAAAAGTAGAGCTTGTTTTCTTAATTTCTTAATTTCCAGGTGCAAAAAATACTTGATATCTGATTTTTTTTTCTCAGATCTGCTGTTGGCGGAAATCAGCATGATCAATTTGGATGCCCAACCTCAAATTCTGTTGTTGAGGGAGCTCAGCTGTCGCAGCCCACTAACGATGAGGTATTCCATTTGACAATGGAAGAAGACTTTTATCATTGAGGCGGAATTGAGTTGGTTATCTTCTTTTAAATTTCAACCTTGCTCCCGGTTACCTATTTCTAAAATCTCGGCTATACTCAATATTTTCTCATTTTTTAGCAAAAAAATTATTTCTGTACATTTCCCTTGCATCTATTGGGGGCACAGGGAGAAGATAATTAAATATTTTTAGATCTCGAAACATACAAATTTTCATTTCAGCAACTGAACTCGTGGAGCCTAATAATCTTCCACTTTACTTCGTTCTCCTCATGTCACGTGTATCAGAGATCTGGATTGTGTTCAACACTTGTTTTTTTATTTTTTTACCATTGCCGATTTCAGAGCAAAAGGAAAAGAAAAACATGATCGAATAATAATCTTTCTAGCGCTGCGTCACCTCAACAGACCCGAAAAATGAATTTAATTCTTTCAAATTTTCTCTTTAAAGAAAACAACAAATCTTCGAATTGTGGCGATCTAGGATTGAACTCATTGGTTGAGAAATAATGCGCAGGAATCGCTTGAGACTTCAAGAACTGAAGGGGATTTCCCTGCAAATAACACGCAGGTATCATGCGTTCTAAATTAAATTTCCCAATTTCTATTAAAGTTCTACATTTTTTATTTTTAATGCTTTATATCAAATAGGAACCTGGCGATGATACTCAACAATGCGACTACACAAAGGACTATTCAGCGGATAAAGTTCATGCCCCGAGCTATAGCTCTGACAGCTCTGACGAAAGGTCTTCTATTTTTAAATGATATGAATTAGTTGCCAATCCTAGCGCCTCACTTATTCTTTTTTGCTTTGCCTTTTTAAGTTCATCAGAAGAAGAAAACTATGACAAAGAAAACATCAACCCCATCCTACAAAGAACTGAAACAGTCGACCTGTACAAGAAGAATGATCTTGTCAAAGGATTTCTAGACGATGAGGCAGAGGAGGAAGACGATAGTGATCACGATAAGATGAGATTTAATGATGACGAAGACGAAGACGATGATGACGATTGTAGCGGCGAAGCCGAAATCTTAGCCGATCTGATCGAACCAGGTTATAAAGAGAAGAAGAAGGATACAGACAAAAGGAACGAGCTCCATCAGAAATGGCTTCAGTATCAAGATGCTGCAGATACAGACAATCTGTTACAGAGACTCACCTCCCACTCTAAAGACCCAAAAATCCCATTTTTAATAAAGAAAGAAGATGATGACGAGGAACTAGAGGAAGAAGAAGAAGAAGAAGACGAAGAAGAAGAAGATTCTGAGCAACCCGGAAACCTGAACCGAGTTAACTCAGCTCGTCTTAATGCTCGCAATGCCAAGAAGAGGATGGCGATGATGTTCACGGATTCTGATGTTGCTTATGTGTCAGATGATGAAGAAACAGAGGAGACTGTGATTCGCAATTGCCTCATTCTTGATCACTCTGTGAGTCTCTTGATATCATGCATTTCATCATAGTATTATATCATTTGCATTGCCTGATGACACAGAAATTAAAGGAGCTGTTCGTCTTTGCGCCGGATTTGCAGAAATTAAAGCATAGTCTGTGTTGTTACTGTGAATTTATCTTAAATATTATGTGTAATACTAATGCATGAGTGGATAATACAATCGCTCAGGTAATTTGGACAAACCAGAAGACTCCATGGGTAGATTACTTCAGAGATTAGAGGATATGTGTATTGTTGCTATTGGTCCCGTTGTAACTCTTGTTTATATCTCTATAGTTTTGGGTTGATCACCGCTTCTGGGTGATCTTTTTCTTGTTTATACCTCTTTTTTCTCTGCCAATTTTCCGCCTAACTTTCCCATCTTTCTACCTTTGATCAGCTGGAGAAATCCTCTGTTTTTGCCCCGGCCGAAGACGAGAACTCAAGAGAAGTCTTTGGTCTCATCAAGAAGGTGAATTCGCTGCCTGCAACCAAGAGAAAACTCAATTCCATCTCCAGTAAGTGCATTTTACTCTTTTTTCAAGTTTTAATGTAATTTATCCTATTTTCTTTACTCTCTAACACATGTCTTCAGCGAGCTTCGATACTCTGGCTATCGGACGAAGCGGCGTCGCTTTTAAGGTGCATACTGAAATATTATTTCAAGCAATTTATGCTATTTTCCGCGAATTTTGTTCATTTGATTTAGAATTTTACATAATTTTTCTTTAATTTCTTCCACAGCCGTTGTTTATGGGCCGAACTGCTGGGAATCTGCAGACCTCATCAATGAGACAGGTGTCTTCTGTGTCGAAGTCGTTCATATTTTCTCGTGACGACAGCAACAGCCGGAGCTCGGATGTCTCTGCGGATATTCTTCCGGATGTGGTGAGACTCTTTTCATTGCTATTAATAATTATGGATGGATTCATTAAAATAGAGATTGGTTTATACATAGGTAGAATGGTCCATAGAAATAAATGTCTGGATGGATAGAGAGATTGATAATATTATGGTGAGAGACATAGGGTAGAGACAGCTGGACAGATAAATATAGATGGATTTTGATGTGGAGGAAATATTTGCAGACTAACGTATACAGAGAGGTAGCTTGATGGATGTATAAATGAGTTGATTAATCCATCGAATTAGACTGATATATTTATGAATGCAGATGGATCCAGTTTAAAATACCGACAGATGATAATTATAGGCTGAGATAAATTAAGCGGAAAAAGAATAATAAGAGATAGAGACAGAGTGGGGTAGACAGGTTGAGAGATGACTTGATTATCATTTTGGTAGACAGATAGCACATCGATGATGTCAGAGAGAGAGTGATCTGCGTTCGTTTTTAATCTGACGGTGGTGGTATTCTGACCGTAGCCTCGGCAGCAACCCGTGAAGACCAAAGAGCCAGAGAGGTCAACGCAGCTACGGCGGGCCCCATCGGACGACTCATCGGGCGCCTCGCTCTTCCAAATCCTGCGCCGGCGCGTTGACCGGACGGCGTTGACTTCTTCCAATTCTATCAGTTCCCAAACCGCCCGACAGTTCTCCGCCTTTCGGTTGACCAAAAAGTCGTCGTAGCACCCCGAGCCTGTTTATGTACGATGTAGAAGCCTCTATTACCTTCTTCTGACTTAGTCAACGTCTCTTTCCCACCTTCGCCATGTCGAGACGGGACGAAATCTTCGTCCTGACTACTGGACGGTTGACCTTTCGTTGGCGTTGACCCTTGTTTCCGCTAATTATGTTTAAAAATGTCAACCGCGTGAACGCCACGTCATCAATTAGCAAATAGTCAAATGACGTAAACGCGTTATCGTCATCCGTGCGTGCGGAACTGGACCATGGGGACTTCGTTGTGGAATCGGTTTGCCGTGCTCGCACGTGCGACTGGTAACGAACCCCTTTCTTTCTCTCTCTAGAGAGGTAGAGTGGGGGAGCCAGTTAGGGCCGGCATTTCTCGCTTTCTCTCTCAATAACTGTATCGGAGCGTAACGGTGAAGACCATATAAAAGGCGGTTTCTGGCGGCGCCACCGGCTCTGTGGATTATCCTGCTAGAAGAAGAAGAAGAAGAAGAAGAAGGGATCGGAGGAACGGCGTGTTCTTGCCCCTGCTGGCGGAGGGGTTTGGATAGATACGATGGATCGAAGTGATATTCCGTCTGGTTTGAATCGGATCAAGACTAGGCGGATCCCTCGGGAAGACAGCTCCGGCGGGGATGATTCCCCTGTGCCGGCTGTTGCGCGGTCGGATCGCGCTGCTGGTACTAGTTTTGGAAGGCAGAAGGCTTCGGAGGGCAGAAAGACTGTCGATTCGAAAGGTTGATTTGTTGATTGATTGATTGATTGATTGATTGATTGATTTTGTACTCTCTGTTTTATGCTTCCGTGATCGGTTTTTGAATTGGAGCCGAAACTCCGCGTTTAGGTATATTGATACGGCCTTTTACTTCCTAGTATGTGCTGTGTTTCCTTGGTACTGGATTCCTGAACTGCTCGGTTGTTGAGTGTTGATGCATGCATGGTTTACGCGTTGATCTAGAGGCAAGCGATCCACGGAGAAGCTATTTTTAGTGTTCTGGTCGAAATACCTGATTCCTTTGTTTTATTTCGTTTAAATCATTATTTTAGAAAACTTGATGATGAACTCAGATTTATTTAGATCTGTAAGAGTGGGATCCACTTTTTTATGAACGCGAAATGGACTAATAAATATGAGTACTTATATGGGATCTTCTTTCGCATATTTTTCAGTTTATATTATTTAATTATTTGAAGAAATTTTCAGCTGTTTATACTAATAACAAAACTAATAACGCTGGACACCTCTTCTCAGCCTCATTGCATCCATATATCTTTACCTGACTTTAGATGTGACTGTGATGAACAATCATTGGGAATAAGTACTTTGTGGAAATTTGAAGTTGTCTCCTTTAAACTAAGTCCATCTTGCTTCTTGAGATCATGGTCTTTGTTCTAATTCGTCTGATCGATAAGACATTTCACATAAATTTGTTTAAGCTTCCTTTCATCTACCAGGTTTCCGCAAAGGAAAAAAGATTGCTCGGTGGTTTTCATCTTACCTCTTTGTCAACGACTCGATTAAGACGTCCCCAGAAAATGAGGTAAATTTTTGCTGAGAAATATTGGGAATCTCGAGAGATATATTCGTCATTAATTTTCAAAGTTCTTGTTGTATTGATAAATGCATACTTTTTGTTCAGTTAAAAAAAAGAGAAGCCATAACTTCATGTAAAGGTTTTTCAAACGATGGACAGTTCGTTGATTTCAAGGATGTTCAGGGTAATCGATCAGCCTATCAAAGAAAAGTACCAGACACAAAGAAGAGTTTCTCCCATGAATTAGGACCAAGAGGAGGGATTCGTCCCTCACATCCCCGGGCTCATAGCTATAGTGATCTGAAGGTACGCTGCCATTTCTATTGCGTTAGGCCTCCATGGCTCACTTCCTTTTCAATCTCTCAGAAGGAAATAGAAAATAAGGTTTCCTGCCCAAAAATGTCTCTTTCTTTCCAAAAAATATAATTTATTGAGAGTAGTTTTAAACCATGATTCTTCAGGAGTTGGTCGGATCGTTTAGCTCAAAGTGTCATGACGCCAAGGAAGTGGTCAATGTGGAGCTTGCTTTATTCGCCAGAGATCTTTCTGAGATTCTGCAGAAAGACCCTGTTATTGAGATTGTGCATCCTGTGGAGAACCTATTGCATCTAGCACGAAATTGCATGGAGATGTCTTGTGATGAGTTCCAAGAGAGTTGTGAAGGGATTGTTCAAGAACTTGCTGAGAAGAGACTAAGCTGCCAAGTTGATGTCTTGAAGCAGCTTCTGACTCGTATGCTCTTCATTTTGACTCGTTGCACGAGGTTAATGCAGTTTCAGAAAGACGGAGGTGCCATCAATGAGGATTCTCTTCACAAGTTGAAGTGGTGTCTTGAGAGGGTGCCGTCTGTTGAAATGGGCTGGTCAAAAAAGCCGGAAATCGCTCCTATGCGTCAGCATCAATATTCAGTGATCACCGAGGTCATAATTTTTCGTTTACCCCCTTTTTCTCATTTTTACCTTATTGGTACTAAAATTCTCATTTTTATTTCAGGCGGAATCTGATACTACCGATAGCAATGGGACTTGTGGGGCTAACGGTGAGTATCATCCTAAAGTGGCTGGTCTTCCCAAGTCCATTTTAGATTCACTTCCTGAACATGAAGAATCTTTAGATGAGGTAGATTCAGTAATCTGTAGGATATGTGAAGAGGATGTCCCCACAACCAGCTTAGAATCACATTCCTATATATGTGCTTATGCGGACAAATGTGATGTGGATGGAGTAGACCTGGATGATCGTCTGGGGAGACTGTCAGAAATTTTGGAGCAAATTGGCGAGTCTTATGCTCAGAACATCGACTTAGTTTGTAGTAGTCCAGAGATATCAAGAGTTCAGAATCACAATTCGGTCAATAGATCCATTAGTCAGTCCCCAAAGGTTCTCGAGTGGCACAGTAAGGGACTCCAAGGAATGTTTGAAGACCTCCATGAAATGGACACTGCATTCCTAGATGAGTCCATTATTTCCAACTTAAGTGGTCTCAAAGGTCACCTAAATATGAGACTCGCCTCTTCAAATGATAACATGACCTCAGCTTCGTCAAATTCAACTCCAAGGGCTAGTCATTTTGACCTATTTTGGTTAGAGCAAGGCAATACATCCCACGCAGAGGATGCAAATCAGGTGTGATGTTTTCATTTCAGTATAGCTCTTATAACCTTTTTCCAATCTTTCTCGAATGTGGTGGGATGAAATTCCCTGTATTTCATTCCGGTTGAATGATTTCCCCCCAGATCAACAAACTCGCTGAGATAGCTCGAAGAGTAGAGAGTATTGATTTTAAAATGGAAGGGGCTGTGGAAATTTTGGATATCTGCATGCAAAACTTGCGGAAAATTTTGTGCCAGTCTAAGATAAAAGCCCTTGTTGTGGACACATTTGGTAATCGTCTGAGAAACCTGTTGGAGTAAGTTTTTAACTGATTTATTTGTTTTCTTATTTATTTTAAAAACATTATAATGACATTTGAAGTTGTTGAATCAGGGAAAAATATCTCCTGGCCAACGAATGTAGAAGTCATAAGGGGTCTGATGAAGCTCTTCTGTATGAAGAAGGTGGACGGTCTTCTCGGGATCATTCTTTTCAGTCATCCACCTCAACTCCACACTCATCTCATAAAGAGCGGACAAGCATTGATGACTTTGACATAATCAAACCCATAAGCAGGGGGGCCTTTGGCGAGGTGTCTCTTGCACGAAAAAGAACCACCGGTGATTTATTCGCGATTAAGGTCGTAATCATTGGTTTATCAGTAAAATATCCTTGTAGGAAAGTTTGGAGTGGTTACATTTTCCGCTTCAATATTACATAATTCCCAATCCCTCTTCGTGGTATTTCTGTCATTTCCTCCTACGAGGGGTGATTTGGGTCTTTTCCTTTGCTGCAATTTCCTTTATCTAGTAGTAACCCTCCCTTCAAACGGTCAGGCAAGAGTAATAAATTTTTGCTTCCCGTTTACTATTTCTCTCTACAGGTGAAGTCCATCCCACCTCTTATCCCCTCACAGCAACACTATTCTGCCAAGTCACTCTCTCTCTCTCATCTTGGTGATGATCTACCACCATTGCTTCAATCCCTTAGTGTCACCATTGCCCCCAATCTTTTCTCTCTACAGCCCTCTCTTGAAGAAGGCAGCCAAGAGTAATAAAGTTTTGCTTCAACTTTTCCTATTTCTCTTTATAGGCGAAGTCCATCCTACTTCTTATCCCCTCTTGGCAACGACCATTTTCTATCATCTCGGTGATGATATGCCACCATTGTATCACTCCCTGAAGGTCCCTCCCTCTGGATCTGTCCTAAATCAAGGATCGTCCAGTCTTTACATCAACTCAATGTTCATTGGATAGGATCCCAACCAGGATCCTATCATATTCCATTAATAAATTGTTCATCTCTTTTAAATTTTACGTCTCTTTTAATTTGATATCATCGATCTATGTATGGAACTATCATATTTAAGATATCTAGAGTTTGGGCTAACTTTCGCACGGCTTGATTTTGTGCTTCATGGCAGGTGCTGAAAAAGCTGCACATGATACGGAAGAATGACATTGAACGGATACTGGCAGAGCGCAACATATTAATTACCGTCCGGAATCCATTTGTGGTGAGTGTGCTTTGTCTCCGTATTAAATATGAGGGTAAATTATTATTACGTAGTTTTATGTTGGTAACGATCAGACTTTTCTGCTTGTTCAGGTGCGGTTCTTCTATTCATTCACTTGTAGAGATAATCTGTACCTGGTTATGGAATATCTAAATGGTGGTGATTTATACTCGTTGCTTCGAAAAGTAGGGTGCTTTGAGGAAGACATTGCTCGTACTTATATTGCCGAGCTGGTCTGTGGCTCAAGCTTTCTCTTTTTGCGGTTTTCATTATAACCCCATTCAAAAATGTTTACTATATTACAAAATGTTTTATTTTAAACCATTGTCATTTTTTCCTTTTGTCAGGTTCTTGCATTAGAATATCTTCATTCTTTGGGAATTGTGCACCGTGATTTGAAGCCAGACAATATTCTAATTGCACGAGATGGGCATATCAAGGTCAGAAGATAAAACCTATTTTCGCATTCTTGAAACTGTCGCAAATTTGAAATTTTATTTTCTTGCGCATCTTCTCTTGCAAACGCAAAAGGTTCTATCACTTTCGTTGATAACACAGAATATATCACCCCATTTTATTTTTACAAAAATAATTATTGATATTATCCTTGCCAGCTGACGGACTTTGGTTTGTCAAAAATTGGCCTACTCAACAAAGCAGTTGATTTGTCTGGTTCTGGGTCAAGCAACTCTATACTTTTGGATCCAGGGAATATGCATGAATCCAGGGAATATTCTTCCAAAGAGCCTAACGAAAGTAGGCATTCTGCTGTTGGGACGCCAGATTATTTGGCCCCAGAAATTCTTCTCGGGACTGAACATGGTAAGAAACATTATCTATGAATCATTTAAAAAAATGTTCGTATAATGTTGAAATGATCTCATACTTTGGAAAAATATATTTCCTTCAGGCCATGCAGCAGACTGGTGGTCGGTGGGAATTATCTTGTTTGAGTTCATAACTGGAATTCCTCCTTTCTCTGCCGAGCTCCCTGAGGTGTTTTTACTTCAAGACTTATTGTTCTTTTATATAAGCTTTATGTTTACATTTATAATTCGAGAAACTTTTATTTATCTTAATGTGCTTTATTTTTATATATGTATATCATTATCTTGCAATATGGATATGGCTTCTGAGAAGTTTTTGATCTGGTTTTATTCCCGAACAGAGAATCTTTGAAAACATCTTGAACAGAAAAATTCCTTTGCCTGAGGTTCCGGAGGAGATGTCTTTTGAAGCTAAAGACTTGATCGAAAGGTTTGTTCTAAAATTTCCTCTGACCAAAATCTGGCAACCTATTTTTTCGATGCAAGAAAATTTTCGCATTAGGGTTTGTAGAATGTATACATACCAGCTACAGCAGAAGTAAAATAAGTATGTGTAAAACCAGAAAGGTCTATCCCTCAAATACCAGTTACAATATAATACCGCACCCTACCTCTGTGTCGAGCTCTATCCCGCAAACGAGATGTGGATATTGTCCATGGAAAGCGTGGCTATTAGTTCAGAGAAAATTTTCGCAGGAAGTCCTTCGGTGAAGATGTCTGCAGTCTGATCAGAAGAGCCAACAAATAAGAAACGAATTATGAGGGCTTACACTTTCTCCATGAGAAAATGTGGATCAATTGGGACATGCTTGGTCCTATCATGCAGTACGAGGATATTTGCAATTTCTGTTGCAGACTTTTTATCAAAATGCAAGTGAAGTAGACCATCAAATTAGACCTGGAGGCCTTCACAGATCCAAGATTTCAAGGATTCCTGATCCAGAGACATTCACAGATCGAAGATTTAGCTTCAGCAATGGATCTGGACACTGATAAGATCCCAAGGAGGAACCCTACCAAAGAGAGATCAGGAAGTGAGAGAGAAGACGAAGATAATGGCAGTTCTTCTCTCTGCTGGATGCAGCAGGGCCTCTCCTAGCCAGATGCTGCTTGGAAGATCTAAAAAACAACCAAATCCTTTGTAGAAACTCTAATCATACAGTATATGATACTTACTTATAGCAAATTAGAAATATATAGAGAATTTGGGCCCTGAGGATGTGACAGGAAAAATGGTCATCCAAACCTGACCCAATGGACCTGGACTTTCTCCGTCATCATTATAAATTATCTAAAGGATCTTTTCCAATACACCCCCTTGAGTGAGCTCCTTGTCCTCAAGGTGTTTGTCCCCCTAGCTGCTCGTTCATCTTCACTGCGTCATCCCACATTGCTTCGTCTTTTGGTTAGCACTTCCATTTTATCAAAACGCCCATACCTGTGAAGGAGGGCTGAGTATCCAGGACTTGGAAGGTGTGGTTGACTCCTGGAGCTCCAGCCTGTAGGCAACTGCTCCAACCCACTCTACAAACCTATACAGCCGCACGAACTTGGGCACGTGCTATATGGACATTAGAAGGTGTAGACCAAGTTCCCCATCTAGAATTCGATGTCCTGGAGATGCTTGTTTGTTGACCGCATCATCAGATCTGGGGCCCTCTGCAGGTGCACCTTCAGGAGATCCAACATGAGATCCAGCTCCATCAGGTGCTGGCCTAGGGGTTCCAGGGGAGGGTCCCCACCCTGCACCAGTGAGCATCAGGGGATCTCAGCCATAGACAACCTCAAAGGCGTCTTCTGCAGGGAGGTATGGAACCAGGTGCTGTAACTCAGCTTTGTGAGGGCAGCCAGCAATACCAGTCGTTTGGTCATTCTGAAGGGAAGTTCCTCTGATAATTCTCCAGGTGGCGGTTGACCACTTCGGATTGTTTATCAGTCTGTGGGTGATACGGTGAGCTTATTTTCCATGTGGTCCCTTGGAGACAATTAGACTTCTTCCAGAACAAGCTTGTGAAGATTTGATTCCGGTCAAAGACGATGGCCTTGGGCACAGCATTATCTCCTCTTTCGGTGATCCTTCCTGCCTTGAGTGACCAGATTTGGAATGCTTTTAGGCTGGGTGTTCATAATGGGCAGGCATCATTCATAAACCTGGCCTGGGATCATATCAACCCCCTCTCAGGCAAACATGACTGCTGCATCCTTGCCGAAGAGCTTGTGTCAAAGGCTCATGAAATGAGTAGATTTTCTGTCCCTGTCAATGACTAAAAGAATTGTATCTGAGTCTTGGGACTTAGGCAGATTATCACTGAAGTCCATACCGACTGGAGATGAGAGACAAGGCGATATGGTGAGAGGGGATGATCATTAGAGAAGGTTATCCCCGAGGGGTTAGGAGAGAGTAACAGATCAGAGACAAGGTAGATACCACCACATCAGAGGGAATTCTGGCTGAAGACCCAGTGAGGCGGTCGCAGAGATATCGGATTTCTGGGTGGTAGTTGAAGGCTCATGAAAGGAAAGGGACTGAGAGAGATAGAGACCCCGGATAGGTTGAGCTAATACTGACTTGCCTCATCATTTTTTATTACCCTGACTTTGAATGAGAGGGCGACAGATATTTATAGGCCCGGGGGAAATTTATCCAAGAAACAAAAGACCAAAATACCCTGAATGGCCTAAAGTACGGAAGATACCCTTGGGGGCATACTTTAGTATCAGTTTCCTCTAGCATGTTCTACACTCTTCGTTCATTTCTCATGTGTTCTCTCCCACAGGCTCCTTTCTCTGGACCCCAACCAGCGCCTTGGTGCAAATGGTGCCCCTGAGGTTTGTTTTCATGATACTTTCCTCTCTTGGATTTTCTCATGCTTCCATGTAATTTCAAGAATGGTTACCAATTATCCTAGAATTTATTCTTTTGCTTTTAACTGTGGTTCCTGGCTATGACAGGTGAAAAGTCATCCTTTTTTTAAGAAGGTGGACTGGGCAAACCTTGCCTTACAAAAGGTAAGAGAGGCTGCGGCACATTATCTATGATACTAGATGAAAAAATTAAATAATTTCATCTATATAAAAAATGGAGTACATCCATAGGCTCCATACCCTGTTCAAACGCATGCATCAAGGAAAGGTCATAAAAGATCAATCAAGAAATGAAGCATGCTTAGTAACAACTCGAAAAATTAGAAAAACAAAGTGAAAAAGGACGTATGTATTTTTCATCAATATACCTGGAATATAACCCCCAACATTTGTTTATCGTCCTAATAGGGTTCTAGAGTACCAAACCTATTGCTAAAATTTCTTCTCCAGATTTTTGTTGCATCTAAATAAAAGTGTGGAAAACCTAATTTTGTGATTTATATCATCCTTTTACTGAAGAAAAACCATAAAAGATTCCTTCATCAATTATATGACTCTAAAATAGCTAAAATAGAAATCAATAGCGTAGACAGAAATAGATCTACATCCGAAGCCTGGAATGTCTTTAAATTATTTAAATATATTAAATTATTTAAGTATATCAACTTTTTTAAGTGGTAAAAATTACAATTTTTCTATACCCTTTGTGATTTGTATTACCATTCCAGGCTGCATTTGTCCCAAATCCTGAAAGTGCTGATGACACAAGCTATTTTTTGTCACGGTATTCGTCAACCTCTTTGCATTACCAGAATTTAAGTGACTGCCTGTCTGAGGCAACAGATTCAAGCTCTCCCTACGATAACGAGGTCAGTGAATGCAAAACTTCATTTAAAGCATCATTTGCAAACTCCTTTTTTTGTAAATCTTATCTTCACTAGTCTTCTCGAGTCTTAATTTTAAGAACTGAAATTTAATATTATGAGATGCTATCTAATTGTCAGTGAATGCAAAACTTCATTTTTTCTATAGCATCACTTGGAAACTCCTTTTTTTGTAAATATTATCTTCACTAGTCTTCTCGAGTCTTAAATTTCAAGAACTGAAATTTAATGGGGAAAATGCTATCCAATTGTCTCCCTCTGAAACCGAGACCATTTTCTTTGTGTTGTTCCATCTCGTGTTTGACCAATAATGCCTAGTAAATTTATTTTGATACGAGCACTCAGACTTTATAATAATTTAGTGTTATTCTCTCCCTGTGAAATCTGCCTTCATTTTAATTCAATAATTGTAGTACAACGTTAAAAGATTCTCCGGAATCTCTATTTAAGTCAATCACTCTGGCTTCTTATTTTCTTCATGTTCTCGACTTTCAGGGGTCCCAACAATGTGAATGGAGGGACTTTTCCAGTTCCCAACATGTCAATCTTTCCACGATCAACTTCTCTTTTAAGGTGAAATTTATTGTTGGATCATCCAGTCAAATGTTTATTCTGACGGCTCTCGCCATCTTATTTGGCAGAATCTTTCCCAATTAGCATCAATGAATTACGACGTACTGATTGAAAGTGGAAGATTACCAAAATCTTCAACCCCATTGAAAGGTCCGAATTCTCGACCTTAGTCCTCTCTCTCGTTCTCCATTATTCGCATTTATATTGGGTTTACCATGTTTGGGCCCACAATTTTTCCGAATCAGCGTAGTTCCTTCGACTTACTTCACACCATCTAGAAGATACGACCACATGGCCAAGATTCATGTACAGTCAACTTATACATAGTAAATAATGAAATATGATGTTCATAACTTTATCTGGTTACCAAGGAGCCTGATTTTGACTTGTAGCATAGGTTCAGCCTGATTAGATCAGGTAAGCGTCCATCTTATGACAGGAATTTTCAGGATAATTTAAAGTTCAGACTATAGAGTTTGAACTATCCGTAGAGTTTTCATATATAGCTTTTTTTTTCTTAGTTTATTTGAAATATAGTTCATTTTAATTAAGACCCAAATGATTACCTCGAAAATTTAAGCACTAAACAAGTCTCCTTTTTTTGGTTCAAAAAAAATATTTTGGAAAATGAAAATAAAATATCTTTGATATTCAATAGTATATTCGAATGAAAATAAATGTTGCCAATTCTTATTTGTCATGTATTGAGAGCTACATCAATTAGACTTATCATTATACATTCCCATTGTTAACAAATGATAATGTTCAATATAATTATTGAATGACTGGTTAAGTATGGTTTTTTTTTGAACTATAACTGGTTAAGTACGGTGAGCTCCGTTAAAACTTTTTTGATAAAGACTAATTCTGAACAACATTGTAGATGTTTTATTTTCTTCATCTTGTTATATTAAGAGTTAACATCCAACTTAAGTCAAAGAGTTTTTAGATTAAACTTCCTGTCGTATATTGCTCATCGGGAAAGACTCAACATTATTGATGCGCATGTCTCAGTTTTTGGGATGTTAGAAGATTTGAAATTCACAGTTGAGGATGACTAAACTCATATTATGCAAGTAAATTCGAGTTTATTTAAATGATTTTTTAAAATTATTCGAATTTATTTGAATCTCCTTGAGTTAAATGTGGTTTTATTTGAATAGGTAATGAGATATTTAACGTTGAATAACTTTTTGAAGAAGTAGAAATCTGTGAGATATTGCTAAATGAGAAATTTAAATGATCAAGCTGAATAATATCTACGGTTATTTTAAAATTAATTTGTTTTTATTTTATTCATTGCCTTGCTCAACAGCGTGGGGTTAAGTATGCTGAGAAAGTAGCTAAATCTTGGAAAATTATAATAAAGGGAACCTAAGTATTGGTAAGGGCCAACTAAAAACTCATCTTGGTGAAATTAAAGAGGGGAGGATAATTAGGTACTTAATACAAACTCTTAAGTAATTATCTTTTTATAAACTCATTATACAATGATGAGAGTTATATTGAATACATATATCGTTATACAATGATGAAAGTAATACTCAGTCTCAGTATCAAACTGATCAATTCATCATTAATAATGTCAAAACACCAATCATCAATAATTCCGTCCATCCTTAAATACACCAATCATCCATCCGCCATCTACGATCAATATATTGGCAATTCAATATGCCAAATGAGGTTTGACATAGGGATGATAAAAATCATCCAAATCATTTAAGGACAGTTGACCAGGATATTTGAAATTATACACCATTTAATATAGCATTAATAAACAAAATAAAATATAGAACGTGCACTTAACCTTTGCTTTGAGAAAAAATTAAGCTGCTGCAATTTGACAGCCCCACATGATTAGGACCTAATGATAAACAAAGACCCCGCCTCAATTTGTGATTGATTCTAATTTAATTCATTACATTTTGAGATTACCTCATAATTAGGGTTTGACAGTCCTGGTTCAGTCCGGGTTTCTAGCAAAGACCTGAACTTTCCCTCAATTCTGGTCCAGCTCCCGTTCGTTCATATTTTGTGCCGGTCCAGTCCGGTCCCAGTCCGATCGTCAAACACGAAGTACAATATTATGTTGAGGGTCCGGTACAAATTTGTAGCGATATAATGAGCTATAGAACTGCTCGTAATGAATGCCTCATTGCTTTTTTTTTCCATTCAAAGTTTTGCAAAAAAATATTTAATAAATATTTAATTACATACTTCTGGTTCGGTTTGACACATGGATCTAAACCTGCCTTACCAATCGGTCCACCCTCAAATAGTGGACCTATGGTCCTGGTTCGGTCCACTCTGACTGGTCTTCAATCCTAAATGTCCAACTCCACTCATAAGGTAATTTGTAATCACATTTCTGGATCATCATTACTCTCGTGCCTGACAACCTTGCATGAGGTACTTATTGTTTGAATTACATTAAATATTTTATGATATCCAGATCCTATCTAAAATTCCAGCACAGCTGCTAAGCCTGCCTACCCAAATCACAATGACCAATAGCTAGTCAAAATAGTGATGCACTAGGTTATATCAATCAATCTAGTGTATCACTCAATAATGTCATAAAAGGTTATTCTATGGACATTGGTCTCAATATCTTAAACCAGACCAACCGATATCCAACATAAGAAGAAATTTTGACGGATTTAGATTTTGATATTCAATATCAGTTTGCATCTGGTTACTGTAGCAGATATCAGATACAGGTTGTATGAACCACCCCATTTTACAGTTTTCTTTAATGAAATGACAATCCATTTCAACATGTTTTACCCTATCATGATGTACCAGTCTTGATTCCAGACTTGTAATTTTAAGCTCAGGTACAATTTTAAGCTCGTCAGGTACAATTTCAACATGATGTACCAGTTTTGATTCCATTTCAACATGTTTTTCAATACATCAGGTACAATTTTAAGCTCGTCCAGAATTTCCTTGATCCAGTGTGTCAGAAATACTTTTCAATATCCAATCAACATCAATTATTCATTCCAGGTTACTCAATACAGTGACCTCTAACTGCTTGAACTAATATAAACACTGAAGGGAGCGCAATTTTTTTGAATAAAAAGAGGGAAGATCACCCGATACCGGTGATCAACCCCAATCAAATAATATATATGATCATGAAATACACGACAGACCAGAGTGATCTTCTTTCTGTCCTTCACTCCCTACGAGACCAGTTAAAAAAGAATAATGTTTCCTAATAAATCGCAACGACTATTTGTGATCTTCCGATCACTTTCCACATATGCTGAGTGAGGGCATTGAAATTGGAAGCATGGAAATATCAAGTAATAAAAAATAAAGAAGTAAAAAAGTTCTTCTGAGAAGGCTAAAGAAAAAGAGGAAAATTTTCATATAATACAGTCTAAAAAAAGAGAAAAGCATGTATTGATTTTTTTTATGAACCTAACCTCAGCCATCATAATCGTCCTCAGAGAACTTGGCCTCAGAGTAGTACACGGCGGTGACGAGATTCCCCCCAAATTTCCGCCCATTAAGACCCATCCGTGCCCTGGACGCGCTGTCCACATCTTCGTACTCCAAGAACACCTGCCACGTAACGGGAAATTCAGTTTTCTCTTGGTAATTAGTCCTTTCTATTAATCCCAATGAAATCGAGCAGGAGATAAGCAAATTTAATTAGATAATTTACTTTGCCAACGCCAGGGACGGAATCCCCATTGGGACTAGGCCGGGGAATGACGACCTTAACTAGCATCCCTGATCACGGACAGAAACATTAGACCAAATATGATAAGTAATATTAGTTATCCAATTTATTCTGAAATATTTGGATTTTTTTACCATATTTGCTTCCTTCAACCCTCATGTCCTCGAGAATGTCCTCATACTCATCATCATCCTTCAGTTCATCGGCAGTGACCACCTGGGTGAGACATAGAACCTTGGTGGGAAGCACGCCCGGGTTTAAAATCAGCTGCTTCTGTGCCACAAACAGATTCATTATGCAAAAAACATAAGACTCTTTGATTCTTATATAAAAAAAATCACATTTGAAGGATTGTTCTTTTTTGAAAAACAATTGAAGGATCATAATGATCAAGTATTCTTGGGATAAATCCGTTGCACTATTAACATATCTCGCTGAGGATGGAGGACCATGCTGAATTCTTCATCGCCGTTGCCATCCATGTTTGGGCTCGGAGGAATGACAAATGACGATTTGGTACCAGCAGTAGACAAAGATGACAATGGCGGCTCTTGGAAACTGGATGAAGAATCATCAAAATACACTCATCATCTTCATCGTTAACACCAAAAGATTCATCGTCATCCATGTTCGGCTTGGACGAATGACTATGACAATTTGTCATCTGATGAGGATGATGATGATGACAGCTATTGGAAACCAGATGACGATGAAGATAAATTACTATCCAACCCTCGTCATCTTCCCGGTTGACACCGAACTAAGATTGGAAGATGGTGACGATTTTGCAATCATCATCCCAAAATATCGTCATTGTCATCCATACTTGGGCTTGGACAGATGACAACGATGAAGATGATGATGATGATGAAGACTCATCAACATCACCGTAATTGTCGCAGAAGCCCAACTTTAGCAACACCATTACTCAAGATCAAAGGGAACAACTGATGGTTATCTCAGAATAATATTTCCACCGGAGAAATAAATATAACTTACATATCTAACAATACAATTACTAGATAATAAACGGAATTCATTTCGATGATATAGAAACATTATGTTTTTTTTAAGAAAACAGTTATCTTATGTTGACCAGTGAAATCAATAAATGAACTACAACAGAAACTGATGGCAGGTTAATAGAATTACCTGGAGGGCAACCTGTTGCTGAGCGTGGAGGAGGATACTCTCCTGCTCGGGCCGGGCTTGAGTGGCGCCCTGGATGGCCCTGCGGACGGTGAGTGTCTTGTCCCCCATCTTGATGCCATTGAGGGCGGCACAGGCGATGTCAGTGACGGCAGGGTCTTGATACACACAGAAGGCGTAGCCTTTGGAGTTGCCAGTCTCTCTGTCCTTCACTAAGTTGAAACCCCGCAATGGGCCGAAAGACTCTAGCAGCTCCCTGATCTGGTCCTCAGTAAAGTAGTAGGGAAGCCCACCAACGAATATCCGGTCTGGACCCTCCAGAGCCCCCGCCGCTCCCAGGCTCAGCCCCACAGCAGCCAGATTCAGGTTTGGGCTTGGCTGGCTTGGGCCAAGAGCCGCAGCGAGAGAGGGGTTATAATCGCTCGGCCTCCTTACCTTCACAGGTGCACCCTGTTCATGATGACAGACCTTATCATCAATCATTCTGAGCTAGGGTTTGGCACATACCCGTTGGCATCAACTGTCATTGACGCCAACATCAACAACGGTCCATGAGGATAAGATGCTATGGACCTTGACATGTTGACATGACACCAAAGCGGTTGACGATCAATGTAACTAGAATTGAACTAAATCCAACTGATGACAGTTGAGTGTCAACCACCTGCGATGTCCAATCAACATCAACATTGCCCATCATTTATGACCTCATCAATGTCATCGTCATTGACAACCACCATAAAAATCAGCAATGTGGTCAAAAACATCAACGAGGTTTGTAGAGCCCTTCTGCGACGTTGACTTGTGTTTTTTTTCTTTTCGTGGGGGAGTCATACCTCAAAGATTATACCGTCCAATGACATGGCGTTGCTGGCCTCTTCAACTGATCTCATCTCCACGAACGCAAACTTCTTATCATGGTTGATATAAACATTAACGACAGCATCACCTGGGCAGAGAGAAAACATTTTCCTTTAAAAATAAATTAAAAAGGAAACTTTTTTATTTAGTAAGTTTGCAACAGACCTGGACCAGCAGTGTTCCCCCCTATTACGGCCATGACCTGATTGAAGAATGATGCCACCGACTGCCAATGTTATTTTACCAAAAAGGTAAGATTCAGATGGTTGACTGAATGGATTCTGATAACTCAAATAATTTGAGGGAAAAAAAGTAACCTGTTCATTTGCTGTGGGTGAAAGACCACCAACGTATACCCGCCTTGCATGTCGAGTTGCCTAAGAGGGAAAAAACACATTCATCTTTTGACCAAGGATCGTCATGAAAACAAACTGATGGAAGAAAGTCATGTATTACCTGTTGCGTCATTGCTTGGACAGGCACCAAAGGGATGGTCGGAAACTGATCAAGGATATAAATACTTTTAAGTATAAAAAATCAATTAACAAAAGAATGCAATAGAGAGATAAGCAAGGAAAAATCAGACGCGATCGCACCTGTCCAGGCATCATAAGATTTGGAAACATTCCAGGAATAGCAGGTGTGATTGCCGGCATTTGAACTACAAATACAAGATACAAATGATAAGTTCAAGAAATAAATGGAATTAGAAAAATATTTAGTTCAAGCATAATCATCTACATCACTATACATGATTTCCCTAATTTATTGGAGGGCATGCCCTCATTTTCTCGAGGAATTGATCAAAGTGAAAAGACAGCTTATTATCAAGTGCGGGAGGAAATTTTTGCAAGACTACCAAAAAGCCATTATTTTGCCTGCTGAAGACGAACAAGATCCATGAAACTGGTGCCCTGATTCCTCCTCCTACATAATAGCTACAGTAGTCGGCTCAGGCCCAGTGGCAGCACAGTGGGACATGTGGCGCAAGATTACCTTTTTCAACAACATAAAGACACAGGAAGACAAACAAACAACCAAAGACAAGAAAAAAACCAAAGTGGCTTTCAGTATCGGGATAACTTCACATAAAATTTTAAAAAATTAACTGAGAAGCGCTCCCATGAATAATTGTCGACAAATAAAGAATGGAAGGCGTAGCTTACCCAAACAACCCTACGCAATTCATATGAAAGAACCTTCCTCTAGCTACAAGAAATGAAGATGTTCAGAGAAAATATAGAATGCGCAGATAGGGGAGACAATTACCAGCAGCAGTAAGAACAGCAACCATCGAACTTGCAGGAGGAGCCATGTCAAATCCACTGATCCTTTTACTGCTCAATTTTTGCAAGATTATGAATTATTATTTGAAAACGTTAATAAATAACATGAAAACAAAAAATAGCAAACTACACTCAGGAGAAGGGATGCCCAAGTGCAACAATTAACGTTCGTATCTTACGTGATTTTGAAGATGATGAATTGTGAAGGAAAAGAGAGCTTTTGAGAAGCTATAACCTATCTTTTCGGGTTAGGAAAAAAGATAGAAGATCCAAGGGTGGCTCAAATATTTTTAAAGTTTCCACTTTTGTCAGAGGACGCAACCTTAGACTGGAAAAAGGAAACAGAATGTGGGCCACCATTATTCGTCCAGATATAGTCCCAATAGTCTGTGTCACATAAAGCTTACTTTGGGCTATTTATTTTGTCTTTTTCTAAAGAAATTTATGAGCGACTTAAAAAAATAAAGCCAAATTCAATTAGGGTTGGCTGACAATGACGAACTCGTCATTGTCATCCCCAAATTTTGACACAGTCATCTAAGTTTGGGCTTGAACAAATGACGATGACATTGTTAAATGCTCCATCTCATTTTGGAAATTAATTGAAGACAAAGACGATGGTTCAGCATACATAACGTTAAATATTCAAATGTATAGAGAAAGAGAAGAAAAAATGGCGCAAATAAAAGGGATGGAGTTTTTTTTTTAACAATAAAAGGGATGGAATAAGGATAAGGAAGCATCTCATTAAGTCGTGTAAGAGATTAACCCAGGAAAAAAGGTGGTTCAACATCCCAAACCTTTTTATCATTGAATGTACAAAAAGTTCTTGCAAGAGACATAATCTTGAAAATCGCAGCTGACCTTTTAGACCTTGAACGAGAACGTGAACGTGACCGTGATCTTGATCTGCGGTCAGACTTACTCCGTGAACGGGAACGAGATCTATTCCTATGACGTCCTCTTTCTCTGTCATGATCTTTATGCCTGAGATAGGTGAAAGGAGCAAAGTAAGATAAAATAAAATATAAAAAAAAACGGATCAGCGCAAGACTTGCATAAAAATCTCGTAATTTGAAAGTGGATCCAGTAAAAGGATGTGTCCCATTAAGAAGTCATGAATACAAAGAAAGAAATATTTTAAGATTAAATTGGCCACAGCAATCAAAATGAAATAACTCAGTCCTATACATTAACCAAAAGAAAATTAAAACATCAAAAAAACTGCGAAACTACAGACAATATGAAAGCATACTTTAAAATAATAAAACATTCAGAAATTTAGATCAAGAACCTCTCACGATCACTGCTCCGGCGATGTTCTTTATCTTCCGATCCGTGTCTACTGCGTTCTCTCTTATCTCTTTTATCAGAGTAATCCCGGTGACTACGGTCCCGTTCCTTGTCTCTGTCTCTCCCTCTATCATCATCTCTTTCCCGCTCTCTTAGGCGTTCACTGTCTCGAGACCTACCACGATCTCCGTCGTGTCCGTTGTCATGATCCTTTGATCGCGTCCTGCTTTTCTCCCTCTCCTTCTCCTTACTTCTGCTTCCTGAGCTTCGAGAATCATTCTGCACGTACCAGAGAAAGTAAGAAACCTCATCAAATCATCCCAACAGTGCGTATAGATAGCTTCACCAAACCAAAACATAAGCGTGATTAACATGAAGGAATTTTTCAAGGAAGCTGGCCAAAAGAAGTAAAGGGCAGAAAACAATGATTAGGAAAACAACATTCTTCACATTAATGCAAAGAAAATTGACAGACCAAAAGAACCCAAAGAGTGTCCAAATACTGACGAGATAAAAGCATATTTTTGGAACAAGAATCTAATCGGAAATTTGATTTAAGCACCCGAACGATCTCCTCAGCCGAGTGAGCAAGAGCAGCACAAAAATATACCACACAAATACAAAATCAGAGTAGAATAGAATATCCGCATCGGTTCCAAATTTTCTTTAAAAAAAAGGGCATTGGCTCCAAATTGATCTGAATCATTCACTCCGCGCAATAGCTTAACAGGAACAAATGAAATGAAGCGGCAAATCATTATCCTGAGATTTAACGTACGACCACAAATACAATATCTAAATAGAGTAAAGAATCGGAATTGATTCCTACGTGGTGTAAATCACCCACGTAACCTGACAACAGAACAGGAACCAACAAATGATGCGCCAAGTCATAAACCTAAGATTTAACGTACGATCACAAATACAATTATCGAAATAGAATAAAATATCAGAATACAATTCGGTGAAAATCATCCACTCCACCTGCCAACAGAACAGGAACAAACGAAATGAAACGGGAAATCATTGACATGATATTTAACGGGTAACCGCAAATACGAGATCAAATCGTATACCGAATCGGAATTGAATCCAACGCGATGCAAATCATCCGCTCCAAGTCCAAGAGATAGCATAACGATACCAAATTAAATGATGCGACAAATGTTTAAACCCACTTTAAACATCAAAATATCGATAGATTACCGCTTCCTGACGATGTCGGGATGGCGAGGAAGCTGTTCCGAAGGTCTCCTCTCGATATCCTTCTCCATTCCCTTCGTAGGCCCCTTCGAAATCCCCCATTTTCCCCTGCTCTGAATCGCCTAGAACAGCCGATCTCTTCTAGGTCTTGAGCTCTTATTTATTTTTTATGCAAGAAAGAAGAAGACAGTTTGGAATGGGCCGAATGAGCCCATTACCACTCGTTTAGGCCCATTAAGGCAAATACAGTGTTAATTTTGTCACCTACGTGCTGGTATTATGGTGCCACCATTAAGAATACTGATCCAAAACTAGGCATCTGATATCAATATCAATATCAATATCGTTTATCATTTCACAGCAGTTTCTTTATTTATCAATTATTCAGTACTTGTCATCCGATATCGGTTATGTTATCCGTTATGGGTTCGTTATCGATTGCCATTTTGCAGTTTACTAGAATCTCGTGTTTCAGGAACAGATATCGGATGTCAATAATTGTATGGGTATTGAGCCACTATGCATATTTCACATTTTATTAGCCCAATACGTATTTTATGTGTGCATAGTGCCAGTATTCATTTAAAAAACTTAGGAGCTCTCAGTTAAGACTTTGTTACCTAAGAGCATGTGATGGTGAGGCAGAGCTCGAATGACGAACTGAGGCGAGCTTCTCTAGGGCAAGACGGTGGTGCGATGGTGACTCGACGATGAGTCGGTGACAGAGTTGTGACGGAGGATTGATCTTTTTTTAATTTTTGTTTCATAGTATTTTCATATATAATTTTAAAAATTAAATTACCCATTTTTCCATATTCTGGGTGTGTTTGTAATCTAAATGTATTTTTACTTTATTGTTTGATTGTGAAAGCTAGTGTAAAATTTACTCACCAGATCTATGTCAATGATGTCTCTACAAGGTAATCTATATATATCTTCTTAGTTTCTTGTTTAACTGTTGTAATCTTATAAAATCATACATCATCATAAACAGGTCTTAAATTGAAGTTAGTGATATTCTTAACTCTACAATTATTCCTACTTTCTGCAGGCTTTAATTTTGCAAGCTTTATCTCATCTTATTTACTTTCTCATCTTATTTTGGAGGCTCATTTTCGCTCTGGAACCTGACGTTAAATGGTTTCATAAATGCAGATTCTGTGGGACAATGTAATAGTGGTAGATTATGTATTTCCTTTCAATTGCTTCTCAATTTTGGCTCTATGATCAAATTATTTGCATGTTTTGTCATCCATAACAATGATGATGATGGGGCAATGAAGACAAGATGACAACTTGTCTTCATGATCTATCATTTGAACTTGCAAATGTGAGGCAATGATGATACCAGCTGATCTTCTTCGAGAGACAATGACAATGATGACTCATCATCGCCGCACATCGGCAGGTTTGGATGATGTAGATGAGTCATCATCATTATTGTGATTGTGACTACGATTTCAGGGTATTTACTATGAAATTTCATCATTTAATGTGTTATTTCAAATTTCAGCGGACCATGAATATGTCGAGTTTATTTTGGGTATATACATCTATTTAATGTATATATTTTATTACGTGTGACATGTGGATATACATATTTTATTGCGCAATTTTTCATCAATTACGAGTATCTTAATGAAAATAAAAAAAATGTATCATTTATTTTGAATTTCATATAATATTTCTCAAATTGGTTTTTTTACAGTATCGAATTTCCAAAATAAAAGGACCCATCAATCTAGCAAAATTACATATGTCCTACAAACCAATCACACATTTGACATATCTTCAGCACTCATTAAAAAAATCATATTTATTAGTATCCAAGTGTGATGCACATAATGAAGTCTGAGGATGTTTGGAACAAGGAATAATCTAAGATAATATCATAACATGGTGATTACACATTTTCAAACACATAATTTGAACACTTCTATTCATGGGATATTCAAGAAGGACATCAAAATATCATGATAAAATAACTCTATTTTGCATTTTCTCTTATGATGTTAGATGACTAATCATGTAACCATTTGCATGGAGTCACTTAGGATTGATAAGTGCTCTTAAGGGAGATTGATAACTATTTTTTTGCATGTGTCACTGAATTTTTGTATGCATAATTGTCAACAAAGGTGATTCATATTGCGCTTACGTGAGTGGCCCCCATACTTGAGACACCAAGGATACCTTGAGGATGGACTACTGTCTTTTTATAATGACTTGAGTCCCCAGTCATTGCAAATATCATCAATACATCGGGTGATCATCCCTCATGGAGTGCGCCAGCTTATTCCATCGGAGATGTCATCAGAGACGCCATCATCGTCGTTGGCAGCCCGCTGGTTCACGTCCAACGCAACCAGCACGCCAAGGCGAAAGTAACAACATGCGAGTTTAACACCCCGGATGAAAGCACGACTGCACCATCGAATGTTTTGATTTCTCCTCAGCTTGTGCTCATTTTATTCGTTGTTTTGTCGTGTTCATGTGTTTCATTTTTGTCAAGTCTGTATCCATCATGTCGTGTTCGTATCGTCGCATGCTGTGTTGTCTCGTGTAGTCAAATACATGTCAAAAGTTTATGTTTATTTTTTGTATTTAGGGGGGTACCATGTATAAGACCCCCCCCCCCCCCCAACCCCTGCCCTTAGTAAGGACCATCATGCCCCTATATAAGGGGCACGATGGAGCCCTAGCCCCCTCAGACCAGGAATTATCAAAGAAAGTGTTTTGTTCATCTTCTTGGTCTCATGAAGGAAGAACGGAGAGGAGGAAGAAGAGAAGGAGAAGGAAGACGAAGAGGGGAAGAAGAGAGGGGGAAGCCTTAAGCCTTTGTCGCCGGTTCAGCTCAGGCCCTTGTCCGCGAGGAAGCCCTCTCTTTGACTACGCACGTCGAAGAGTCATCCATGCCATCGATGTACCGTGAGACGGTTGTCTGATGCCGTCAACATGTGCCCACACGCACACAGATGTCCAGGCGTGCTCGCTAACCGGACTTCACGCGATAGTCTCTAGAGGTGTTGACCTCTGCATGTGTGTATCGTGAGTGGGCCCTGCGCTCCATCCGAGTTGCCGCTGATGCGATACTCCGCAATTCGCCTGCGCGTGGACCAGAGAATTCAACCACCCCACGAACGGGTAGACCTTCGTGGGCCCAAGCCCCTCCCCCATCCAGACATTGTGACCTCTAAGTGTGTCCCTCACCTTTGGCGTGATCGCTAGATCAACGGACCACTAACGCGGACTTGCGCACGACGGACTAACGTGGCCACTGCGGCGACCTGCTACCGGTGCCACGCCCAAGTTGCTCACGCCTCACTCAGCTCAGACCTCCGGTGCTGGTGCAAGTATGTATCGTCATACTATCCGGCATGGGTTGTTGTCGCTACCACCCAGCTCGTGTTCATGACGTGTCCCGTGCTGATGTTGCTCATGTTGCCGCCTTGACAGTTGACCCTGTTGTGTTAGTGCTATTTCGCTACTGCCACTGTCGTGTTCCTCGCTGACTGCCGACATCGTATCGCATGACGTTGCCTCTGGCGCTGTTGTTAATTGCATGTGCGCTTTGTCACCTAGCATCGTGCTGCATACTTCACGTCGTTGCCCTCCTTGCAAGTCGCTGCCCCGCGCCCCGCGAACTGCTGTCGTCGTGCCCTCTTCTTCTCATCCGTCGCCTCCGATCTCTAGCATCACGCTCCTACACTGCGACACCGCTGCCAGTCGAGCCAAGGCGTGTCCATCAACGTCACGCCTCCCCCTACCTACCTGCACCGGCCCGTGCATCGACGAAGACACCAACAACAAACGCCGCCATTAACGAGGTATGTGGTTCCCCTTGCTCGTCAGTTATATTACGTCTTTCAGAATATTTTCGACTACACTCCACCGAGCTCGGGTTAGAATTACATGAAAGATTATCTATCGAAAACTACGAACTGAGTGATTTCCTAGGCATGGGTTGAGGCTGTTTGTTACGTGTGAGCGTCCATGGAATTATTCTGTTTGACACCATAGTTGACATCATCACACTGACGAGGGTAAGAAGGTCACAGTCACCATCACCGGTCGTCCACCCCGGAGCTCAGAGCTCGGAGTTGGGGCCTCCACGTACATCCGCCTAGGGTTCATCGCATCACATAGTTTCATCCCCTTAGGGATTTATCTGTCGGACGATGTCTCTGATGGCGTCCGACATCATCTAGGTATCCGAGCATTACATCTCGATACCCGTCCAGACAACGTCACCGACGACGTCCGACATCAATCCCTTTTTACATTAAAAAAAAGAGTTCTTCATCATATGATTCAAAATTGGCTGACATTTGATGTCGCAACAAGATCACACAGTTAATTGAGATTTTAAAGATGTGATCATTCACAGTTTGTATAAGAGGAGATAATTGAAGTCATTGGCAAAGACAATTGAAATATCAGAAAACAAACTTCCTCATGATTTCCCAAGTGCATCATAAATAGCTAGGATGGTTGATTAGGATTTGACAACTAACCATGTCTAGATTCAATCTAGGAGTGTCTCCCATATGAAGTGTTACATGTGAATAGTGAACAATGTCAAAAATGTTCCATGATAGATTTGACGTACTCATTTGAACCTTCTAGAGCATGTAATGTAGCTTAACGCCTCAAGTATAGCACAATGGACCCATAAATCAGGTAAATAGAATGGGGCTGATTAACATGCATGCACACACACATGTATATATATATATATACATATATGTATACATTAGTTACAACTATTCATTCGTGTTACCCATTAAATAATTAATAGTTTATGAAGTTTTTACCTAGACTGGTACATGAGCCTAGAGGGTCACATGCGAAAGATTTATTCCATGTTGGATGATACAATTGAATTAGAGAGTATTTTTATGAAATACCTCCATTAAGCATACCAAGAGAAAGGCCCAAACAAAATTTGCCCTGACAAATTTTTGATTGGGAACCCCTCTCGCGCACTCAAATTTGGGGTTTTAATTTGGTTGACAATTGAATTCATAAGAACAATTCTTTAGTGTGTCAGCTCTAAGCACCATTTACACAACTATAATGAAAATCAACCTGTTTTATATTTCAGCACAATAAGATTCAAGGGCACATGCATATCATTTATGCGAACTCTTTATGCTAAGGAGCAACCACTATCTATCCATAGTGTCTCTACACTAATGGCTACAAGATGCACCATACTTGTCAGATAAGTGAGACTAGATAGTATTATTTTATCTATAATATTTTGATCGTTTTCTTGAGTATGCTTTGAATAATTATATTCAGAACACACACCTAAAGACTAGTGATATCAATATTATGATCTAATCACAATTCACTAAGTCAGATCATTATAAATATCACACGTGAAATATAAACATTACACACACATCATGTGTATGAAAATTGAACTAGATATGGAATGTGTGATTTGGTTTCTGGTTGATAAACCATAATTTCAATTAAATAAGTCGTTTTAAGGCTCTGATTTACGCAACAATATTTAGAAAATTTTCCTTACTTATAATAGGGTAAGTAAGGGTATAGTCCTGAAGGAGAAAATAAGGAGAGAGTAAATTTCAATTCAAATATATTTGAAAATAATATTTTTATGTGATTTTATACATTTTTTGAGTTTTAAGTATTTTCTAAATAGGAAAACCAATGAAATAAATGAAAACTTGTCAAAAGCATTTTAAATAAATGAAATACATAATTATTTTATTTTAGATAAGTTCTAATAATTAAATGTATTTTTTTGAAAATTGGGGAATTTTTTGGGCAAGCAATAAAATTTAAGGTTAAACATGACCTTCGGCCTCAATTTGTGGGTGGCGGCGCTCAGCTGAGTGGAAGAATTGGGCACCAACAGGTAGTAGACTGGAAACTCTGTAACTTTTGGTAGAAGAATTTTTCAAGGCCGTTCAGTGCGTTGGAAAGCTTGAAGTCTAGGAGATCTATTGCAATGTTTACCTAGAAAAAAAAGGTGAGAAAATTTAAATCAAACTTTCAGGAGAACACACGAACCTTCTTGTCACTTTCCCTAAGGGCCAAGTGGTGTTCTTCCTCGAAGAATCTTGATCACTCTTGAACTCTCTCTCCCACACTCTTGTAGAAAAAGAATGGATCAAAGAAATCTGGTGCACTAGGCCTCCAAAAATAAGTTCGGAGCAGAAATCCAAGATGAGATACAAAGAGAGGAGAGAAGAGGATAAATAGAAGTGCCCTAACTCTCCCAACCATTAGATTTAATTCCAAGGGTTTGGAGGGCTAAAAAAAAAGATTATAGAGAAAAAAAATAGACAGATATAAAGCATATGATAATCATGTTGGAAAAAGGCCTAGTCATAAAAATCCAAAAAATAGACTTTTTTCATAAATAGAAAGGAGAGAGATTAGTCTTTTTTGGCTCTGTACTAAAACATACAATTTCAAGTGCAGTTATAAGTGTTCTAAGATTTCTAATCAATATGAAGGTGCATTGGATCAGTACAGTGCCTTCAAAGTGTTCTGCTTTGTCAGTCTACTAGAGGGAGGAACAATTAATCTTGGTGGTAAAATATAATTACACTAATGTAATGTAACCATTTGAAAAAACTCATCGACCTGTACATAGACATCACTAGTGGTATCATATCCTCAAAGCTAACCACACTCTCAACATCATTGGCATCTCAATACTTTCTATTTTTATGTGTGATAGTCAAGATTTGATAATGTCATGGATGATAGCAAATATTTGATACACTCATGCACTTGTCAACCTCACTAAGAAAATTGGATGTAGTTTTGGGCAACTTGGGATTATGCGTCGACCTCCATCCATCATCTGAAGGGAGTATATTTCTCCTATCTACATGTAATGTTATGTGCTTCTCCAACCCCTACTGGTCATTGAACATGGTATGACTTCATCAGGTTGAATTAACTAGAGTATAAAAATTGACATAATGCGGAGTGCATGCCCAAAATAGTTTTTTACAAGCATCGTTCATGAAAATACGTGGCCAGTGATGACTTGGAGAGTAAGGTGTGCAGTGGGGCTTGGAATGTGGTCTTCTTGAAAACAGATTTGAAAACGTGATCTTTCATGAAAATACATGTTCCCTCCTTTAATACTTCTAGTAACTGATCTTCTTGGGGTTGACTACGGTGTTCAGAAATAATTACAAGTAAACTCTTCCTTGAGTCTAGAAATGCATATTTACGAGTCGATGGAAGTGCTTTCAATTCAAGAGGTTGGCTTTGAGGTAATTCAAGTCTAGACAACTCAAGTGGATTAGGCTCTAGAATCTCACGGTAATCCCTAACTGATTCTAAATCTTGTTCCTCTTCACACATTTTCAAGTCCTCATCACTTTATCTAGGGTACTTGATCATACTTGATATATCTAATTTAACTCTTTCATTTCCTACTTTAAATTCTATCGTACCCTTCTCCCAATCCATGATAGTCCTAGCAGTTACTAGGAAGGGTCTTCCTAGGATAATAGGTGCTAGGCTAAGATCTTCTTTGACTTTAACATCTGTCACAATAAAATCAACCGTAATCTCACAATTTTCCACAATGATTATAATATCTTCTAATCTCCCTTCCGGTTGTCTAATTGTCCCATCATCCAGTAGTAAATCCATAAAAATTTCTTCTAATTCCCCAAATTTGTAATGATCAAAGTCTTTGAGATATTGTTTAAGGGAAGGGGCACATTTGATCATGTCATCTATTGGTACGGCTATTGTGGCTTTCTTAAAATTCTCTAGTAGTCTTTCCTCATGCTCAGGTGATGGTTTGGGTATTTTAAGTGCTGAAGGATAGGGGGTAGGAGTTCTATAGGTCGAAGGTTGAGGATCAGCACTAGGTGCATGGTCTTCCTCTTTGGCTTGACTTGCATTTCTCTGGTGGGGATCTTGGAGTTCCTTGCCATTTCTTGGTCTTGAAATGGCAAACAAGTCCTTATCCTCCCTTTCTTTTTATCACTTATATTTCCTAGATTAATAGAAGGTTGAGTTGGAAATCGACCTGAGTGGGAGTTGGATTCAACTCCCTTACCTCCACTGTCCATTGGTGTTTGTGCTTGGTGCATCGTCCTTTGAGCCTCTCTCCTGTTCATTTATTCGACTATCATCTTCCTCTGCTGCTCCATCATTTGAGCTATCATCTGCATCATGGAGTCTTGAGGATTAGAAAAATTCTGACCTTGCAGCATTCCATGATTGGGGTATATTGGAGCTGGATGGGAGTTGATAGTGATGTTGTTGTGTTTGGTAAGGTTAAGCATGCTGGCCATGAGGGCCTTGATATTGACTCCTTTGCCAGAAAGGTTGTTTGGGGCCTTGGTTGTTGCAATTTCTCAGCTCGTTCCATAGAGGCTTAGAGTCAACCGCATTGAGTTCTTGCTCATCATCATTCTAACATTCCCCCTGAAAGTGCTCATCACTAAAGAAAATAGGACAAGAGCCATTAGTAGGGTTAGGCGAGTTAGATCTCATGAAACCATTTTTTATTAAGTCAGTGAGCTGCTCAATTTGTTTATCTATTCTCCCTATGTCGCGCTTTACCCCGCTATCTCAACATTAGCTTCTAGGCCATTGACATTCAGGACTCCTCCTTGTCTTCCTCTCCCTTGCCTAGCACTTCTAGATAGAACATTAGTCTGTAATTCATTCTCAGAAACTCTTTTAATTATACTGATAAGATCTTTTTCATAATTATCCAAGAAACTTCCATTACATCTATTATCTAGCTTGGTTCTAGAGATCTCATTTATCCCCTCATAAAATATTTGAGATACCTGAGTTGTGGTCATTCCCTGACGAGGACACCATCGAATGAGATCCTTAAATATCTCCCAAGCCTCATTCAAGGTCTCCTCTCCTTGTGAGAAAAGTAGAATCTTTTTTCTAAGAGAATTGGTTTCTCCAAGAGAGTAGAAATTATTCAACATACAGTTTTCATTTCTTCCCATGATTTGAAAGTGATCCCCAAGTTCCTAAACCATTCCTTAGCTTTATCTTTGAGGGTTAGCGAAAAATATTTCATCATCAAAACTTCCGAGGAGATTCCAGGAAGTTGATAGATGGAACATTTTTCAGCAAACTCATCAAGGTATGATAAAAAATCTTCTGAAGGTAATCCATTAAAGGTAGGTAAAGAATTTTGAAAATCCATGTCAATTTTAAAAGAAACATTAGATCCTAAGGGTGCATGGATTTTAGTAGTTTGCTTACTCCTAGTTGGTTTGTAAGATTCTCTAAGGGTTTTATTTTCCATAGGAAATTCAAGTCCCT
Organism: Wolffia australiana; assembly: GCF_029677425.1. Classification (NCBI taxonomy): domain Eukaryota; kingdom Viridiplantae; phylum Streptophyta; class Magnoliopsida; order Alismatales; family Araceae; genus Wolffia; species Wolffia australiana. The sequence goes on from NC_135848.1 coordinate 1,391,026, forward strand.
CACTATCAGTCATTTTACCTTGGGAAATATCTTTAGAGGGAGGGGTAGAGGTAACCTCTTGTGAGACTTCTTTTTGATGTAGTGCTGCAGGGCCTTCGTTGATAGTTTTTGATGATCCTTGAGCTCTTGTCAAAACCATAAGCTAAAAAGAAGGTTAGTTATTTGGTTAAGGGTGATAGTCACCCTTTAAAAAAAAGATAAATTTAAATGTGAAATGATAAATCCATTAATTATAACACCTTGCTCCCCGGCAAGAGCGCCAGTTGATAACTCAGATTTTGGGGTGTATTAATGATAAATTAATCACTAATTATAGTCATTTAGGTAATCAGAATTAAAAAAATGATATTTACAAACCTTAGTAGCCTAGGGAGAGTAAGGGTCGATCCTCAGAGAGCAAAGTAATAGTTAGTGAATTTTCAGTTTAAAATATTTTTTTGGTAGATTTGAATAAGTTTGTTTCATACTTATAATTTTATCACCTATAAAGCAAAGTAATTATATTTACCAGAATTATAATTAAGAAATTTTATCCATATGAAAACTAGTGTTAGAAGGAAATATTAGACAAAATACGATTTTTGGGCATTTTTAAGATTTTTTTGGAAATTATTTTAAATTTAAAATAAAATAAATTTAACCGTCCAGATGTTGGAGGCGTTGGAACTGTTGGGATGTTGGGTAGGTGCTCCAAGACTAACCTGCAGACAAAGGTGAACAGATAGGGATGATGGGAAGAAATAGTGATCACCGGAGTTTCTCCTTTAAAGAGGCACAATGATTTGAAGTTTGCAAGGAGGAGAAAGATGAAGAAATGGACGACGGAAAAAGAGGAAGCCTTGAGAAAGGCAGTGGAGAAGTATGTGAAACCCATGGGGACTAAAATATTACGAAATAGTGTTTTTTTTCTTTGGGTTCTTTGGAAAAAGAGTATAGTACTGGTGGCCCATTTCATCTTTCATGAAGGCACGGCTTTGGGCAGTGGAAATTTATCTTGCAACGCCATTCTGAGGTGTTCGAAGAAAGGACTGAGGCCGAGTTTCTGGAATTATTATTTTCTGACCAAAAGAAGATGCGGGTTTTTAATGATGGAATAATTATTTTTCATAATTGACGCAGGTTGATCTGAAGGACAAGTGGAGAAATATGACTCAATTGGAGAAATATAACTCTTCCACTTCTCCAGCAGCTCTTGATCTGGATGCCCTTGCTCTACCCAACTCTCTCTAAAGGTAAGATGACTCAAGAACAATTACACACAGGCCACTAAATCTTGGATTTAGATTAAAACAAGAGTGAGTATTACATTGGATTGTGAGGGGTTTATATAGGGAAGAGAGAGAAATGATGACCCTTGGATCTCCTAAGGCCTTGAATGGTCCAGATCTTTTCTGCAGCCTCAATCCTGGTGAAGAGGTGTCCTCCAATCAGGTTTGAGTCCTCTGATTGCTCCTCATTATGGTCGCTCACTTGGCTTGCCTTTTTTTGAAGATTTGGCCTTAATAAGCTTAAAGGCTGATTAAAGTCTCATTAAAGTCATGCAAGCTATAACTCTGGGCCACTTTTTGAGCTCTGAAAGTGGTTGGGCCTTCTTGAACCTATTTTCCTTAGCTCAATAACCCTCAAATGATACCTAAACCTGAAAATGTCAAAAATCATACAAGAGAAGTGAGATTTGTTCTACTTGACTCTATGAGTCAAGTGGGGTTAGTCTAAAAGAATACTTTGAAATGCTTGATTACTAATTTAGGCCCACTTCATGAATTAAGTGCTAAATGATGTTTAAATGATAAATATAATTATTTATAGTCATTAAACAGTTCACTCAAGCATGTCATTTAGCATCTACTATTTGATTTATCACTATCCTATGTGCTTTGTTGACCTAGCAGCGAAATATTTCTCATGCTCTTACCCTTTCATTATTATGTGATTTGTCTTTCTGAAGACCTTATTCCTTGTTCAAATGATAATTACCACAAAGACCATGTTCATAATATCATTTGTAGTCAACTGAAGCTTTTACTTTAATTTCTAATTCCTATGATGAAACAAGGGAAAATAAAATTGAAAACATGTTTATAACAAAAAAGTTATTCTATAGCTCAATCTTATGTAGTGTTGTACTAGTCAATGTACAATATCGATATCCATTCCAAGTATCAAAAGCTTGTTCAAATTTTAACTATGTGAAGCAAATATGATTCTTTCGTTCATATTTTCCTTAAGCCACATGAGTATTGTTGAATGATTTTGCCTCTTTTACCTTTTTAAACAAAAAAATTAAGAAGAGATTAACAAACAACCAAAATCAGGTTTTTTTAAAAAGTAGTAGGACAAATAGATTATGCCTTCATCTATGGCGCATATGTTAGCTGAATTCAATATCTAATGCCCCAATCAATCTTAACTAACCCAAAACCATTTGAAAATTTTAATTTATAAATAATATTTTGAATTCAACACAATCCCTATGTCTCAAAAGTCAAGAGGAGCACCAATACCTGTAAGTATTATTTTTAAATAATTACATTAAAGTGAAATAGTAAAGAATCATTTTGCAAAATTGAAGTTAAGGTGGCAGCTCGTCACTCCATCCATTTTGTTTGTCACTACAACCACTTATACCAGTTTGACCAGACCAAACTAAGACCGTAGGTCCCCCATTTTAGGGTGGACCAATCGACAAGACAGGTTAGGTCCAAAGGACAAACCAGACCAGAAATAAATCAAATATTTATTGAATTTTTTGTAATATTCCATAGAGATTTCTATTGAGCTCAGCGTAGCCGCCATATATATCAAACTGGACGTCCTTCGACAAATAATTCCCTAACGGGATATGTACCTACGTGATGATGTGTCCTAGGTGGAAGTATGTGCAGGCCCCGACTTGTGAGAATTCGTCGATCTCCAAGTTTCGGGTGGACGGCCGGTGATGGTGACAGCGACCTTCTGACCCTCATTGGGGCAACGATGGTGACTACGACATCGAACAAAATAATTCCGTTGATGCTCGCACGTAACAAACGGGCTCAACCCGTACCTAAGAAATCATTCGATTGTAGTTTTCTCGATATATTCTCTCACCTAAACTAAATTGAGCACGGTGGATTGCAGTCGAAAGATATACTGAAAGATGTAATATAACTGACGAGCAAGGGGAATGGCGTACCTCATCGATATTGTTGATTGTCGTTAGAGTCTTCCTCGGTGCGAGGGCCGGTATGGGCTGGTGTGGTGGAGGGGTGCCAGAGACAGGGCAGATGTAGCTCAACAAGTGATGTAATGTGGCACTAGAGTGATGGCAAAGGAGGGGATCAGGTACGAGAGGGCAGCATCATGGTGGCACGTTCCGGGGCAGCGCAGCTAGGCAGGGCGGCAGTGCAGCTTGGCTGCGCGTAGCCATGGAGGATGGAAACGGATGACGAAAATGGACGTACAGAATGTATTGGAATGGAATTCCATTCCGATGTCCGTTTTCCATAAAAAATTCATCATTTTCGTCATTCGTTTCCGTCACCACTCCGTTCCGTTTTTGTCTATCGACGTAACTGAATGGAACAGATACGATGACGACGAAAAATGGAACCAACCCCCCCCTGTCCCCCGGTCCCCCTTCGGCGCTCTCCCCCTTGTGTCTCTGCACTCTTCTTCGAACACCCTCATGCCTCTACGTATCTCGCCCCTCTCCCCCCTGCCCCCCTCTCCACTGCTGCCCCCCTCCTCTCCACCGATGTCCCTACTGAGTCCGCGGCTGCTCCCCCTGGCCCCTGCTGAGTCGTCTGGCCACTCCTACCCCGGTCGGCCGCTCCTCGCTAGTCTCCACTACTGCACTGTCAGTATTACTTCTTCACCGATGGTATCTTCTCCTTTCCCATATATTTATCTTCTTTTTCTTGTTGTTCTCCATTTAGATCTGTAGTGATGACATGAATTTTATTTTGTTCATCTTTATGTTTTTAATTATCATGTTCTATCTTGATCTCTCGCTCTTCTTAGCATATGACGAGAATCATCATCCCCAGCAATTTCATATTCTCTCTTGGTATTCAATTTTTATGATTCAATGACATAGTGTAGATCATGTATGAGCTTGATTTATTCGTTCCATCTTGATCTTCATCATCATCAGCACCATTTCAGCACCATCATCTTCTTCTTGTTGTTCTTCTCACTCTTTTTCTTATTCCTCTTCGTCTTCTTATTCTGCTTCATCTTAGTCTTATTTTTCTTTTTCTTCCTGCTATTCCTCTTCGTATTCTGGTTATTCCTTTTCGTCTACTTATTCTTAGTCATATTCTACTTCTGCGGTTCTTCTTCTTCTTCTGATTTTCTTTCTTCATCTACTTCTCCTTCTACTTCTTCTTGTTTCTCTTCTTCCTCTTCGTCATCTTCTTCCTCTTGTCTTCTTCTTCATATTCTTCTTATTCTACTTCTTCTACTTCTTCTACTTCTTCTACTTCTTCTTCCTTTATTCCCTCTTCTTATTCTTGTTTTTATTTTTTTGCTACTACAGTTCTTCTTCTTCTTCTGATTTTCTTTCTTCGTCAACTTCTCCTTATGCTTCTTCTTCTTATCATTCTACCTTTTCTTCCTCTTCTTTTTCTTGTTCTTCTTCTTCATATTCTTCTTATTCTACTTCTTCTACTTCTTCTTATTCTTCTTCCTTTCTTCCCTCTTCTTTTTCTTGTTTTTCTTATTTTGCTACTACGGTTCTTCTTCTTCTTATGGTTTCCTTTCTTTAAAACTTTAAGTTCACTTGGTTATGGAGTCCAGTGCCGACAATGTGCCACATCAGACAAATGCCGTTGTTCCAGCGCTTGGGGCTGAGGATGATGTTAGGAATGACCGTCAATGTCGGAGCCAAAATACGAAGAAGCCACCTAGAGCAAAAATATTCGAGTACTTCACGCCAGCACAAGAACTTTGTCGTGCTATCAACCCTGCAAGTAAACACTACTTCCAACAGCCTAAAGATGGGAGCACAAATGTTTTTTGGCGACATTTGTTAACGGTTCATCGAAAGATATACGATGAACTGAAAGGTATACCCTCCCTGCAACGTTCTTTTGCAGAGGTGTTTTCAAATTTGTCATCGACGAAGCAGTATTTCACAAGAGTAACATAGGAGGCAGAGAGGCAAGAAATTCTCCGGCTTATTGCCCGTAGTGCATTGCCTTGGTCTTTTGCCGATACAGAGCAATTCCAACGGGCATGGAGATTTAGAGCTCAGTCCAACATAAAGATGTATGGACGATGGGCTATCAAGGAGACTGGTAGGACATTGTACACCCAACTTAAATCAGCCATAGCGAATAGGTTTAATGACGTCCACCGTGTGGCCCTCACGGTAGACGCCTGGACTACTCCAAACCACCATTCGATGTTAGGCGTAACCGCCCATTGGGTTGATACGGAATGGAAGCTTCAAGAGCAGGTGCTTGGCCTACGTCATATCAAAGACAAGCACGACAGGGAGACGATAAGCGGACTCATCATTGCGGTCGTAGAAGATTTCAACCTTCAATCGAAGGTATGACAAATATTCCAATAGCAACTTGTTATTGGCGATAAATTATTTTAGAATTTTTATCTCAGTTTTGAATAACATGCAAATTTCTACAGTCACGACCGACAACGCTGTGAATAACACTACGATGATGCACTTTCTGACGATAAGCTTGCGTTCCATGAATCCAGATTTTAGCAGTGACCGACATGTGCCATGTGTTGCACACGTCTTGAACCTGATCGTGCAGGCAGGTTTAAAAGCACTATGTGCGACACCGAAGGAAACAGAGATGTATGCGTTTGACGAAGTCAGAGATCCCATCGACACATCGTATGGACGCACCAACACCTCTTTGGGGGAGGCAGTGGCCCAAGTTCGTGAATTAGTGAAGGCTATTTCTCGCTCCTCCCAACGGAGGGCAGACTACTTGCAGATATGCCAAAATTTCAATATGCCCAACAACAATAAGGTGCTGCTGGACTTCCCCACAAGGTGGAACTTGATGTACACTATGCTGAGAGGTGTTGTCGATAAATGAGAGGTTCTAGATCACATGGCGCGTCTGCTCATATCGACGAACGCGTAGAATTATAGCTTAGTGGTAGATGAGTGGCAGATGTTGGAAGATTTTAGCAAAATCTTAGAAGTCTTTCTCAAAGTAACAAACTTCATAAGTAGCTCCAAGGTTGTTACTGCAACGATGGTGCTCGTCATGATCAAGACTGTAGCAAATCACATGAATGATGTCCTAGACCAATTTGACAGGGATGATATATTTGCAGTGCTGGACATGTTACCAAACTCACAGAGGGAACATATCAGGGACGCGTGCGCGGCCTTGAAGAATAAATTTTCCAAATATGAGAGTATCATACGCCGCAATGAATGCATCGCAGCAGCAACTCTTCTTGACCCAGCGACAAAAATGGCTCTCATAGATCCTCGAACTCTTGAAGACTCTATTGCGTATCTGCGATCTTGGCTATAGAATTCACTAAGTATTGATGAGCATCCCGATCAGAATGAGGTGGATGAGGATGTAGGCCATCAGCAGCTTACTCCTGCAATTCCGAAGACAATAAAAGAGGCCAAAGCTTACATACAATCCAAGCCAAAAGCAAGACCCGAGCTGGAGTTGGATGCCTACCTCAACGAGACCCTTACTCAAGAAGGTGAAAGCCCTCTTAAATGGTGGATGGTCACCGGTGCCCGTGCTTATCCACATCTTGCAAAGTTAGCCATGGAGTACCTCTCCGTGCCAGTGACAAGTACACCGTCAGAGCGACTCTTCTAAGTCGGAAGTAATATTGTCACGCCAGAACGATCAAACCTGGATATCGAGAGTATTGAGATGTTGTGTGCATTATACTATTGGATGCGCCTTACTACGCAATCTGGCGATGTCATCGATGTTCCTCCATCCGAAGACACGACCGAGGTATTTAATTTCTTAAGTTTTTAAAAAAAACTTAATTTATATCTAACGTTTCTTGAGACTGTTATTGCAGCATATTTCCTTGAGTGAGGCCTGATGAGTGACCGTCGTCCAGAAGTGATATAAGTTTTGCTCTAAGGATATTTCTTTCCAACATGATATGAGTACGATTCCCTTTTTATCACTCTCTCTGAATTGCTATCTGTTACAGTTCACTCGTCATCCATCTATCCATTTATTTTAAGATGAATTTATTCTTCGGTTCATTATGCTTCTGCGTATTCACCACCCTTTCCACCACTTGTACTCTTCGTCTGTTTTCATATATTTGATACCCCTGGGAGCACCGACCAGGGATGGGGCTACAGAAGCTTCATTTTTGTTGATGAGAAAAATGGACATGCATGGCACTGTGTATGTTATATGTTATTTATTCATGTATTTCCTAAAGGCCGAAATCTGGTTATGACGAGACATGGATGGATAGCTGCGTTACTATCATCTTAGACTGGTAGGGTGTGAAATCCTTGTTCTTTATTATGGTTACTCATCAATTAATGGATGAATTACATGAGAGATTTGATCTTTTTAAAACTTTTACATGCATTTGTAAGTAGGAAAGGTATTAGTACTTCCGTATGATTTATCCCACATTTAATAATGATTGTTTGACTTCCCATTCCATCCTATTTTCAACTATGAAACCTTTGAAGTCTCTTTAGCGGGGGATTCGAGATATTAAATATCAATATCATAATAATTTTACCAAATAAACCACATTTGCGAAAAGTTTTTATATTCATATATCCTGATCAGTCTGAACATTCTCTCTCTCTCTCTCTCTCTCTCTCTCTCTCTCTCACTCTCACTCATTCCTCCATCCCTCTCTCTCTGTCTCCTCTCCCTCTGCATCTCTCTCTCTCACTATCTCATCTCAAGCTCTCTCTCATTGACCTTCACATTTATATTTGCAGCATGCAAGGGAAAGAGGCATGTCACAATGCAAGCTTGGATTCAGGCCCTGCACCTTGGCCGAAGTGGTGGTGGCTCCGCTTCTTATACCTGACCAGTGGGGGCTTGACAATGCTAAAAAAACTCTGAGTAAGAGGGTCCTTGAAGCCATTGTTGCAAAGGAGATGCTCTCTCCCTCATCTCTTATATCTTCATAAACAGAAATTAAGAAAGACTGGACCTTGGAAATCTGTGATTTTCTCTTATCTTTGCTTGTCCCCAGAGTGGTGTTAGCACAATTAAAGTTGTAGTTTCGGATAATATATGTTGTTTTCTTTTACATTTTTCGCATATTACGTGTTTGCTTCAATCAGTTAGAAGTCAAGAGCTGGGTCTTTTATTCCCACCTGTGGCTATAAACTGCTATGATTATATACAATGTGCTCTTGTGGGCCATGGAAAGGTCTATATTGGGATACAATCCTCAAAACAAGTAGAAATCGACAACTTGAATAATAAATTACAAGAAATAAATGAGATTTGAAGAAATAGAAGCAGTTTGAAGAAGATAACGAAGAAGAAGAAGAGGCTTGAATAAGAAATTTGAGAAAGAAGAAGAGGTTTGAACAAGCAATTTTCAGAAAAGAAGACATAGAAGATATTCGAAGACTAAATTCAAAGGAAAAGGAAAAAAAATTCTGCCAAAATTTTCCGTCATCCGATATAGTCATCAGCACTTTTCATCATTCGTTCGTAATTTTTGTCATCGGTCATCCATCACGGATGACGGATAACGAATGACGAATGATGGTTATGAGTCCGTTCAGTCATTTGTCAAACCGCAAAAACAAAAACAGATGACGAAAAGCAAATGTCGGATGACGAAATCATCATCCGTCATCCATGCCTAGCTGTGTGGACGGTGCGGGCCACGGTGAATGTGACTGAGCAGTCCGACGGCGTGGCTGCATGGCTCGGTTGAGAGATCAGCACGACGTCTAACGAGCGGGGTCGGTCAGAAACTATCGGCGGTGGTGGACCCTTGCGGTGATGATCTGCTTGATAGAATGATCAGACACGCGGTTTCCAAAGAAGAGAGGATGGATCGCTAGGTTGTAACCTCCTTAGTCTTCATCTTGCCAGCCTCCTCTTCTCCCTCTCTTCCTCTTCTTCCTTCTTCTTCCTCCTCCACTCTATCTTGATGAACCACGGTCAAAACAACTGACTTCTTTTACAAGGAAAATGTGGCTAGTCTCCTTAGGATGCCCATCCCAACCTTATAAAGGGGTCAAAATGGGCCCCTCAATGGGGAAAGTCCAACATGGCCCCCTTATACATATGGGCCCCTTTTAAGCAAATACGACAGAAAATAAAATAAAAAAAGAAACACTTGACGCAAGATGGAACGAAAATGACACGATGCACGGCGAATGCAAACACATACATGACTAATAACATGCATTTCTAGTGCCTTATATGATTATATTTACATGTTTTTCAAATTGAACTTATCCCCAGCAATGACGCCAAATGATAAGTTCAAAATATGTGTTTTTTATGTCGTTATTTTAGGGGTTTTTCGAACTTTATCACTAAAATTTTTTTGTCCCTTAATGCTCGAGTAAGGGGTCGAACCCTAGGGAGGCGATAGGGAAATTTCACTGTTTATCAATGTAGGGACTTAACCATCTAGATTAATCAGAATTTTTACCCAATTATTTTCCCCATAGCTTAATTCAGCTGAATTAGATTTCAGTGCCAGCTAGACAATATTACCAATTATTTTTGCCCCAAACTTAACTCTCATGAGTTAAATTTGAAGGCTAGCTAGTGAGTTTGGCCTTAGATTCTAGGCAATTTAATCAACTCCAAGTGCTCAATTCAAATTAATCTATAAGATTTACTATTTTTTGTATTAGGATTACTAAGGTTTTTACTTAGGAAATTATAATCTTATCTCAATTCTTCTAATATTTGTCGAAATATCCTTTCTAACCAGTCACGGTGGCGAGTCGTTGACTCGCACGATTTGAGCCTAAACTAGGCGAGCTCTGACCTTGATGTCTTCACATATTGAGAATTGAATAATTCCCCAACTACATAGTCACTAATTTCAACAGAACAAGCCTATAATTTGCAAATTATTATAATTTGCAAATTTTGCAAAATTAACGTGGTTGGAATCAGATTTAGTAAAATTGAAATTTGAATTAACTTCAGATCTATTTAACTACTCAATTGAAACTTAAACTATGCTAAAACGAGCTTAATTTCAGAATTAAGAAAGCTAAAATCAAGAATTCAAGGAAGAACGGCGAACAAGTATGAACAATGAATTTTGAAAAATTGAAGATGTAACTAATTTCAGAATTGATTCAAATTGAACGAGAAGTACCAGAAGTGATTTCAGGTTGTTAGGAATGAATTTAGCACAACGAACTAACCGAATTTGTGCTTGATTTTGAGGCAGAATGTGGCGTCGGATTGTCCAATTTCCTGTCCAATTTCAGCTCCAAAAGCACTCCAGGCTGCTCTTGAGTCAGAGAGGGAGCTCGAGACTTCTCCTCTCGCTTTTCAGAACAAGAACGGGAGCTTAATTTTTCGACTTGTCCTTTTATCTCCACAGAATCGGAAGAACAAGTTCTTCTGATTCCATTGTTTTTTTCATTTTCTTCGCGTTGTACGCACGGTGTACAACACAACGTGATTTTTTAATCACGCTTTTGTGTGGCTCCATTTGGTGCGTGACACGTACGTAATCACGTACGTGTGTGTCGCACATCGAAGGCGCGAACATGCCTTATGATAGGCCGCCACGACATTGTGTGTGGTGCGCCATTTCGTACGTGCTGCACGTTTAACTAACAGTTAGCACTCAAACCGGCCCAATAAGGGCCGGTTTCAATAAAAAAAGTTTTATTAAAAGAAACACTGAAAATAAATTGTGAAAATTGATTCTAAATGCATAAAAAACTAATTTATTCATTTCTAAAATATATTTCATTTTTTACTTTCTTTTTATTTATAGAAATAGGTCAATTAAAAGCATTTAAATTATTCTGACCATCCTTTTAAAACCATTTAAATGTATAAATTGACCTAATTCTTTATCAAACGTATCATTTAACTTGAAATTTGTAGAAATTCTTCTTTTAACCTAAAATCATGATAACATGCATTACAATTATTGTTTTTAAGCTTTAAAAGCCCAAAAATATGATGAAATTAGCACTTATTTAGCTCCTATTTGCATGTTATCATAGCCCCCCCTTTACTTATTGCTAGTCCCTTAGCAATAACTGCTATATCGATGGTCAGAGAAGTCCAAATTTCCCTAGATGCATTATAATATTGGGTAGTTTAAGTTTCCCCTTCAAGTGCCATGCGAATTGTTCTTATAAAGAACAGATCTTATAAGGAAAAGATTAACTAGCTCATATAGGGTCCTCGTTTTTCTCAACAATAGTCATTGATTCTCAGTGCCCGTGTGCAAGAATTATGTAAAAATAGATTGGGCTTATCACCGTATGTGGTTTAAGCCACTTATTATGTGCAGAGCACTTAATTCCTCACTGCTGCTAACGACTTTTGTGCAGAGCACTTAATTGCTGCTGACGCCACTTATTGAGTGTGTCATAATGCAGCTTATTTCACTCTCTTTTATTGGTTCTTGCACATCGTCACAAATAGAATTGGAGCGATGATACCCTTAACATTTCACCATTGGGTATAGGTTATTCCCATGCTGGAAGAACGATTGGATTGAGGAGAGAATTTCAGACTAACAAAAAGAAGTGGGCAATGAAAATCTCCAACTATGTTGAGCTTTAACCCCAAAGGGACTTGTCTGTAGAGCCACACCTATAATGGTATTCGATGGCACTAAAAGGTTACCCAATCTAAGCACAAGTTGAAGGATCATCTCATTTCATCGATCTCAGTTATTCTTATGGCGCAACACGATAAAATTTCCTTATTTATCCAAATTTCTTAAGTGACGAAAAAGATATACTTCTATGACCTCTACCCCCCACTTATGTTCGTTCATGGGTGTCATTAAAGAATGTAGCTAGCACTTCCAAATTAGACAGTAACAACAAAAATAACCAAATCAAAAATAGAAATTAGAAAGACAAACCTTGGTTGACGTGACTTAAAGTACCTTGCTGCAGGGTGATTCAACTTCGTAATCAAAGGATTCCTTGGATGTAGGAACGTTCTTCCACCTTGCTTGGGTATGGTGATTTTCTTCCCCCTTACTGTTGAACGATTTGCCTTCTTCCTTATTTAACTGCAATAAAGAAAACAAAAGCCAAAGGTATGCCTAACTTGGCTCTCTTTTTTTTTTTTTTTTGAAAGAGTTTTATGAAAATCAAACTAAAAAGCATGCCAATAAACATTAGATCTCATGCTGAAAGTTATGATACAGCTTTACTAGCACAAGTAATTATATTCCCATATGGATGTATTTGTATCTCATGGTGGTGTTCATGCCTCGGTGACTCCATATAGTTTTGATAGAGAGTGGAATTTTCAGCATATGGATACCATTGAAATAAAATTTTGATTTAACCCAAATAAAATATTCCATGAAATACCTATATAATCCCCTAAAAAGATATTCAAAGATGTTTTCCTGGCATGATATATCAAGTTGTTTAAATGGGATATTATAGTCAATAATCATATGGGAAAGACTTTTATTTTCCATAAAATGATCATGCCAATCTGAAAATAAAATATTTTTTCACAGAAAATATGAAATTACAGATTGATTAAGCATGATTATTTGAAAATATTGAGCTTGAAAACTCATTTTCTCATTATTGAAAAGATGATTATGCCAATCAGTATAAAAAAATTTAGTAAAATTTGGCATAAGATTCACTTCTCTAGTTATTTTCTTTTTAAAAGATATGACATGAAGAGGCAAATATATAACATTTAAATGCTCATTCATGGATATTAAAGGTAAAGCATCAAACAAGTTTTTCTCAACTACGTTAATATCATGAATGAAATCTATTTCTTGCTCTTCATCATAATCACATATACTCATATTTGTATTCTCCCATAACTCCTTTTTATCCTCAATTAGATCTTTTTCAAGTAATTGTTCGTCTTCCTCCTCAAAGATTCTTCCAAATCTTCAAATATCATATGCATATCAGCAAGAATTTCCTCCAACTCCATTATATCACCTTTATCCTCCATAATAAAATCAACTTGTCTCCTTGGAGCTCCGTAATAAAGTGCTTGTGGAAAAGGGATCGGTGGATGATAATCATCAAAATCTAAAATATTTTCAATCACTAAGCCATTATTTTTCTTATTCTCATCTCCATTAATTAAATATTTGAAATCATTGACCAAATCAGAAATTGATTCTTCCTCTACCTCATTTGCATCCCTATCATGCATGATATCATTATCTCTTATTTTATACTCGTGAACTTCATCAATGAAATTAAATGGTACCTCTCTAGGTTCAAGTTCATGAATATAATCATTTTCATGGTATGAAGATGATGAATTAGAAATTTTAAAACTCTTAAAAGATTTGAGTGAAGATTGATCTTCCCTTTCATCAGATGGTCGTGCAGATTGGAGTTGGGCTGAATCTTCTGAAGACTTATAGCTCCTACTGATTTGTGTTGATTTCAGCATGTCAATATGCATCACAAGGAGCTTCTTCTCTTCTTCCCAAACTTTTTCCTTTTCCTGCAATCTTATATACTCCTCCCATAGTTTGTTTTCATCGATCAAATCCAACAAACTTCGGTTAGTTTGATCATGAGAAATAGGAGAAAAAGCATTTGAAGATTCAGAATTTCCATAGGCATATGGATTACATTTGTCAGAAAAATGACTGATATTTGAAGCACTTTGCATGTTTTTCTCCATCACCAAATCGAACAATTTTTTATCACCAGGATCAGAAGTAGAAGGAGAATAATGATTTGAAGATTGGGAATCACAGGAGAGATGTATGTCAGAAATTCTCGAATTCGCATATTCATTTTCTTGCATATTTTTCATGGTTTTCTCAATCATCAATTCAAACAAATTTTTATTGCCAAGATCAGAAGTAGCAGGAGAATAGTAATTTGAAGATTGAAAATCATGGGAAGGATGTGCATCAGAAATTCTAGAATTCTCACATTCATTATTTTGAAATCCATTCATATTCCCCAAAATAAGATTATTATCATAAAAATTAGGAGGAATAGGATGAAAATTAGAAGAATCACTAGAAAATTGATCATATGAAATAGAATTTCCGGAATAGTATTGACTATTTCCAGTTCCCTGTCTACTCCCTTGAAATTCACTCAGGGAAATGTCGATATGATCATATGAGGGATTACAATACAAATTTGAAAACTGAGGATTAAGCGGAGCATGTGAGTTATAGTTATCGTAATAATCAGGGAAAATCAGTGTTGATGTACCGATGTGATCACAAGAATGGGAAGAATAATTTCCCTGATTATATGAAGAATACTTTCCCATATTTTCCATATTTCTGTTATGGAATTCACTAATTCCATAACAGTTAAACATTTTTTCAAGCAAACCCCTTTTTTTCAAAGAAAAATCAAATTCCAACAGAAAACACTTGCGTAGTATTCATCATTCAAATATTTGCTCAACCGAATCCCTAAGTCGAAAAAAAAATGAAAGTCAGCCTTGTTTCCTCCCCGCAACGGCGCCAAATGATAAGTTCAAAAATTATGTGTTTATATGTCGTTATTAAGGGTTTTCGAACTTAAGCAATAATATTTATTTTATCACTTAAGTGTTTAAGTAAGGGGTCAAACCCTAGGGAGGCGATAGGGGAATTTAGTTTTCCTCAAATTAGGGATTAGAATTCGAAACCTATATGAAATAATGTTTTAAGTACTTAATTAGATGCTAATACTTGTAAATTGCAACTAAAATTCTATCCTTTTGAACTTAAATGATTTTAATAATTCTTTGTTATTTAATAACAGAGATCTAAAATCACTTAAATTTATCTTTTTATTTGATTAAAAATCTTTAGTTGTTTTGAATTATATTTTTAACATTCTTTTTAATGAATTTGATATCTATTTCTAAAATGGATTTAACTCTAAATTTTTTTGTATTTCTTTAATTTGTTTTATATATCAGACGATGTTTTACTATTTTTAAAGAATCGGAAAACTAATTGTTATGCTATTTTTAGGAGCATTTTCAATATATTTTTATTTTATCCTAATTTATTCAAAATTGCAAAAATGTCCTAAAATAGCAAACGGTGAATACGATTCATGATTTGCTACTTTAAGAAGTACAAGATTGAATTTGATGATTTAATGGATAACTAGGATTCGAAGTAGGACATTGATAATCAGTCAATGCTAATTGATTTGAAAATGAACTAAAATCTACGAATTAAGATGATTAAAATTGCAATTCGAAAAAATGGCGAACGTGAACAAAATTATGAAATTGAGAAAATTGAACGACAATTCTATAATAAAATGCATACAAGATAGGTTTCAAATCAAAGAAGACCCTGATTTCAGAGAATCGATATGGGCAAATTCCGTGCAACGAAGACCCCGATTTCCACAATTTTTTTGCTTGAATTTGGGGGAAGAATGTGGCGACGGATGTGCGAAATTGCGTCCAAATTGAGCTCCAATTCGCTCCGGGTTGATTCTTGAGTCTTCAAGGAAGCTAGAGCTTCCTTCCTTGAGCTTAAAAATCAAGAACCAAACTCAAAATTTTGTTTTCCCCCTTTTTATTGCCGCCGAATCAGAAGAACAACTTCCAATTCTGTTATGTTTTCTTTTTCTTTTTCGCGTTGTACGCAGCGCCATTGGGCGTTTCGGCCTCTACGTGGCTCCATTCCATGCGCGACATGCACGGAATCGCGTATGTGCGTGTCACGCACTGAGGGCATGGATTCTTCTCCTGATTTGCTTATGTGGCGCTGCGTGCGGAGTGCGTCGTTCGTGCGCCCTACGCCACTTGCAGATAGGTGAGCGCTATAACTGGCCCAATAAGGGCCAGTATTTTAAAAAAAATTAAATGGAAAAACAACTAAAATAAATCCAAAAAATATGTATTAATACCTAAAAAATGATTTTATTATTTTCTAAAGTTCGTTTTATTTACTTCTTTTCTTTTTATTTATAGAAATAGGCCAATTAATCATTTAATTTCATTTAAAATTCATTTTAAAAACATTTTAAAAACATTTAAAGAGTAAAAATTGACCTAAATATTGATTAATCTAATTTTTCCTGTTAAAAACTTGGATCAATTCTGCATTGACGTGAGATTAACAAAAAAATCCAGCTCGCAGGCTAAAATAAAATTTTTGAGTATATAGAACATCATTTTTGGAATAAAACCAGAAATATATAAAATAATATGAGGAGATAATCAAATTTTTTCGGTCACAAATTTTGATCAGTGCACCATCCCCACCAAATCTCAATCGACCGGTGATAGATCCTTGGCTAACTTTCTTCATCAAGATCTCGCTCGCATGCTAAGACAAAATAATCAATAGAGAGGGAGTTCCAAAGTTTGGGGATGATGGGGGCCAAAGAAAGTACTTTGAGCTACTTCAAAATAGTCAAATGTCACGTGTCATTTTGATCTTTATAGTCTGGTATTCGTACACCTGGCTGAATTCAGCTTTCAGTGTACCTGCAACATGGTTTAGCCCAATCCAAAGCTGAAGCTTACTTTGCACGCGGCTAAGCTTTTCCAGGAGTAAGTGTATCGATGGCTGACATTAGGATCATGACGTCGGTATCTAGGTCACAAATGACGTTAAGGTAGGGTACTTTAGGTCGAAGAATTGAAGATTTGGAGGAGATCAGATGTTCGGCTTTTCTAGAGGGTCTAGGCTCGTTGGACTAAAGACTGATAAGGTTTTCTTACGGATAATATGTAACTGAACAGGCTTCATTTAGTCAACATTTCCTTTTTTCAGATTCATCATTGGTTTGCAACATTTCATTTTGTCAGATTCATCATCCATCCATGCTTCATCATCATCGCAACTCCTTCATCAGTACAATCCTGTCCCCTCATTCATCCATCGTGAAAAAATGGAACCGATGACATACATATGGATGACAAAATATACTAAATATGGAAAGAGAGGGCGAAGTGACTAGAGAGAGAGAGAGAGAGAGAGAGAGCTAAAGAGATAGACTAAGAGAGAGAGCTGAAGAGATAGAGGACGATAGGAAAGAAAGCGAGAGAAAGAAAGAGTGAGAGAGAGAAAGCGAGAGAGATGGGGAGAGAGCACATGAGAGAGATACTTATCATCTCCTTCTCCTTCCTCGTCCCCATTCATGACAGTTATCATCCTCATCGTCGGCAATAATTATTGTTTTAGTCAACTCATAAACTCAAAATTAGGGTAAAAATTACATCACTGAGAATTTGATTTTAATCAATAAAATTTATAAACCTACACTCTTAAGTTGACAAGTAAGGGTCGTCTTGATAGGGAACGAATGTTAGGGAAGGAAATTATCTTGATTGAGTGAAGTCGAGGAGATTAGGATTACGTAGAGCGTACAAGTTAGTGAATAGGGAGAGATAGTAGTTACGATAGAGTTATGAGTCTAATTAGGGTTTTAGAAATTAGGGTTTATGACTGATGAGGTTGAAGAGATGAAACGGGGTTGTGACGGCGTGATTGGTAGTGGATATGGTGATGAAGGTGGTGATATCGAGATAGGATGATAATTAAAGTAAAGAGGTAGTAATATATGTTGGCTTAGGTGAGAAAGATGGGGTTATTCGACGAGATCGTGATAGTATAAGAGGAGACGTGAAATGGGTGAGAGTGGACGATATTGGATGATGACGGAGTGGATGAAGGATGGTGATGGATGAAAGTGATGAATGGGGAAGATGGTTAAACTAACTAAATGTGCTGGAGACGATTCATTGTAAGGCAAAAGGCTAACCTTAGATCCCTATATTCTACCAGGATCAAGGCATCTACTGATGGAAATATATAGACGGCAAGCCAACCACATATTCCATATCTCATTCCATTTTCATTAATAGAAATATTCATTATAATGCATGTGTGATGTTTATAATGAAGTCCATGAATACATGAAAAGGATTAGTGAATCATAATACGGAGATCACTAGTCTTTAAGCATATGTTCTAAATATTCCTATTTGAAAGATACTCGCGAAGGACATCAAAGTATCCAGATAGAATATCACTATAGTCTCATTCATATGATGATTATGGTCGGTCATGTGGCCATTAGTGTGGAGACAGTAAGGATACATAGTGAGTACTCTTTAGTGGAAAGAGTTCACTGAATTGATCCGTATGAATCCCTAAATGGTATCCTACTAAACTGTCAATGTCTTGTGGATGGAAAATTATACTTTGACTATGACCTACGAGTCTCTAATCATGAGAATCTCAATAGTCTTAGATCAGGTGCATCAAGAAGTTCATGAAGATGCTTGAATGGTAAAGATGGGATCGTCCATCATCGGTAGATGTTCATGAACTCAAGGAATATTATGCGATGAAGTCCATGGCCAAGGTAGTGAAATATCGAAGAAGAGTTATCCGATGATTTTTTAATTCATTAGTACTAAATCGGATGACCGATTAGGGTTTGAAAGTTGACCATACCCTAAGTCATCCAAGGAGCATGAAGTGGATAAGGGATTATATGTACACGGTAACCAATGACAAACATGTTCCAAGATTGAGTTTATACATTCCTTTGTATCTTCTAGAGCACGAGGTGTAGCTTGGCACCCCATGTGTTGGAGACTTGACCTATCGATTGGGTTAAATCAATCCGACATTAATTAATCTATGTGATTATATAGTTAATTAATTTGGAAGGCCAATAAAGGTTATTGGGCCGATGGAGTCGTTAACTAGACTGATACATGGGCCTAGAGGGTCACACGCAAATGGTCTTTTGGACGCCGGAAGATATACTTAAGTTTTGGGGTTTTTATGAAAAATACCTACTGAGTATAAATAGGGGAAGGCCTTGAACAAATTTTTCCTAGGCCTGAATTGTTATGGGACCTTCCCCTTCTTCTCCCTTCTCCTCATGGATCCTCTCCATTCCCTATGTAATCGGGACAGCGTAACGACGATGATGGAGGATGAACGGAGCTCGTTAACATGAAGGAGGAGATTTGATGTGTCGAGGACCGCCTGGATACTTCTGGAGGCTGCACACATGAGCTGCTCCTTGTGAATCTGTGCACATCGTCGTTATTAACGCCGTTATGGATACTTCTGGAGGCTGCACACAAGTGATTTATTTCATCTTTTTATTAACGCCGTTATGATTCATTAAAGTCTTCCGCTGTGCATTGTTTTGAGTTGTTCGTCCCAACAGTGTTCCCAAGAATTGACTTCCAAAGCTCTTCTCAATGCTCCGTGCTCCCTTCGGGCTGACTCACATATTTAAAGCCCTCGAGCTACATCTCCGTTCCACACATTTATGTGTAATTTCCACGTCTTGCGTGATCTCGTAGTGTTTAGAATAAAGCACCACAGGTTGACTATTTGGTCAGCCCCTAATACTTTCCCCCAATCTAGCATTGTCTCCCTAACAGTCCAGCCCTTACCCTCACTAGTAAGTACAGCTTGCTTAGAGTGTACTACAAGGTTTATTAACTATAGGGTTAATATCACAGTACAGCCCAAACCAGGTCGAAAGTCTGCGATCTAACCTTAGCTTTTTTTTTGGTACGGTATATCCCAAACTCACTAAGTCGTCTACGATATATCCTGGTGATGACGTGGAGTCCATCGCGGCTGCCAGGTGGATCTCCGACCAGATTTTGACCTGGCGGAAGCCACCTGGCAGCCACGCTGGATTCCACATCATCACCGGGATATGTCGACCTGCTAAGGGTTTTTTTATAAGAGAGAGAGGGGCATTCTAGAGAGAGAGAGAGAGGCGGCCTAGAGAGAGAGAAGGAGAGAGATGTTCTAGAGAGAGAATGAGAGGTGTTCTAGAGAGAGGCATTTTGTAGAGAGAGAAAGGGAGAGACCCGACTGAAGTCCGACAGAACGTCTCTCTCTCTAGAACACCTCTCTTTCTAGAGAGAGAGAGGTCGGGTCTCTCTAGAGCGCCTCTCTCCAGAGAGACCCGACCGGAGTCCGGCAGAATGCCTCTCTCTCTAGAACACCTCTCTTTCTAGAGAGAGAGAGAGAGGTCAGGTCTCTCTAGAGCGCCTCTCTCTCGAGAGACCCGACCGGAGTCTGACAGAACGCCTCTCTCTCTAGAACACCTCTCTTTCTAGAGAGAGAGAGAGAGAGAGGTCGGGTCTCTCTAGAGCGCCTCTCTCTCCCTTTCTCTCTCTAAAAAATGCCTCTCTCTCTAGAACACCTCTCTTTCTAGAGAGAGAGAGGTCGGGTCTCTCTAGAGCGCCTCTCTCTCCCTTTCTCTCTCTAAAAAATGCCTCTCTCTCTAGAACACCTCTCTTTCTAGAGAGAGAGAGAGAGGTCGGGTCTCTCTAGAGCGCCTCTCTCTCCCTTTTTCTCTCTAAAGACTGTCTCTCTCTCTAGAACACCTCTCTTTCTAGAGAGAGAGAGAGAGAGAGGTCGGGTCTCTCTAGAGCGCCTCTCTCTCCCTTTCTCTCTCTAAAAAATGCCTCTCTCTCTCTAGAACACCTCTCTTTCTAGAGAGAGAGAGAGAGAGAGGTTGGGTCTCTCTAGAGCGCCTCTCTCTCTCCCTTTCTCTCTCTAAAAAATGCCTCTCTCTCTAGAACACCTCTCTTTCTAGAGAGAGAGAGAGAGAGGTCGAGTCTCTCTAGAGCGCCTCTCTCTCCCTTTTTCTCTCTAAAAAATGCCTCTCTCTCTAGAACACCTCTCTTTATCTCTCTATAACCTCTCTCTCCTTCTCTCTCTCTAGGCCGCCTCTCTCTCTCTCTCTAGAATGCCCCTCTCTCTCTTATCAAAAAACCCTTGGCAGGTCGACATATCCCGGTGATGACGTGGAAACCAACGAGGCTGCTAGGTGGGTTCCGCCAGGTCAAAATCTGGACGGAGATCCACCTGGCAGCCACGATGGACTCCACGTCATCACCAGGATATATCGCAGACGACTTAGTGAGTTTGGGATATGCCGTACCAAAAAAAAGCTAAGGTTAGATCGCAGACTTTCGACCTGGTTTGGGCTGTACCGTGATATAACCCTTAACTATATCAAAGTTGAAATGTGCACACTATCAAATAACAGAAAAAAAACTCTGACCTCAATCTAAAATGATACTAAAAGAAATGGAAATTCATTGCTGGTTGACTTTTACTTTCTAATTTTGACATTGACTTTGACTTCTACTGATGAATTTGTTACTCTGGCTGATTTCTTTATCTTGCTGTTTATATGCCTTTGATTTTATAGAATATAATCTATGATCCTAAAATTTATGTAAGACCCTGTGAAATATTCTATATGATGAATCTATATGATACTAAACGATGGATGAATGGAATAGATAAGAATTACCTCATGGATATTTTTCTAAATAAGGAGCTCAAGAGAACCTGGAAACTTCTTTCCCAAGAGAAATGAAGAATAACGATATTTGTTTATACCTATACGTAGTAATATCTTAATACTTAATCTTTATATATTAGTGATTAAAATTAAAATTAAATCACTTTATTTTATAAATTCACCGTTAGAATTTTGAGAATATGAAACACAAATTATAATAGTCAAGAAAGATCGATGAGTCTGAATTCTAATTCAAGAATTCAAAATAAATCAGCGCTTGAGTGAAATTAAAAATACTAGTTCTGATATTTAAAACTAGAAGAAACATTATTAGAAGATGTATTAGAAGTGAAATTCAATAATACTTACAGGTAGACATCTGATGTGTGAGTAAAAAAAACAATGCTTGAGTGGATTCAGTAAGGATAGATCTGAGATCTAAAACTGGAGAAACACACTTAGAATGTGAAATTAGAAATAAGGTTTGAGAATGAAAGAGTCTTGAAATCAGAAATAGAGATAAAGATTTTGAAAGGCGACAGAAGGTTGACAATGACTGAATTTTAAATCAGAGATATAGGAAATAAAAAAGGAACACAAAAATCAAAGAACACTTCATTTATAAGAAACAGCTATTTGAAATCAAAAATCAAGATTTGAAAATATGAGAGATTTTAAAACACAACAAATATTCAGAGATAAAGAATTTAAAGTCAGAAATCAATATTTCAAATGGAGAAATTTAAAACAGAATGAGGATTCAGAGATAACGAATTTGAAATCAGAAATTAAGATTCAAGTACTAATTTTCATATTAAGATTATGTTCTTTAAGATTCAGAGCACGTAGCTTGTCTCCTGCAGTGGCGTACTGAATAATTGTTATAGTTTACCAAGACTATCCCAAAATGTTATACATTACTAAATCTTTATATCTCATTTCAATTCATTAAACTATTTATTGCTAATGTGTCTTAAACCATCCACGCTCTTCTCATGCACACAGCTTCTATCTCTCTCTATTAATAAATTATTTCAATTATGTTTCTTATCAACGAGAATATAATTGACTAAAAATTCAATTCAATTCTCACCGTTTAATTAAGGAGCAAGTAATTCAGTTGAATGAATTCTCAACGTTAAAATTGAAATATGAATATTAAAATAATTTCAGTTGAAGGTTCTCAATATTTAAATACAAATATGAATATTAAAATAATTTGAATTGAATGTTTCTCAATATTTAAATACTAATATGAATATCAAAATATAAATAATGAAATGTATGCTTTTCGTGCCCGTCAATCCAAGATATTTAAACAAATTTCACTGCGGAATCTTACGCAACTCCAACAGTATTCCGGGAATGCTCTTGATCGATCGTCGCTGGGCGCGTCCAGAAGGTGAAAGCGATGGAAGCGAATTCATTTGCGTTGGATGCGATAGTTTAATATGATGAAGTGTTTGATATTGTGAGCGTATACTGAGCTGCAGATTGTAGTTCTCTCGTGTAATCGCAGATCAGACGCGGGGAAATCTGGAAAGACGAGCAGAATCTAGAGGAGAAATGGAGAATGTTGGAGGTACGAACAGAGTCCACCTTCCGTCTGTTTTCATCTGCTTGTTGTGTGATTGATTCTCTCTGCCATGATTTCTGTTTTCGTGGCCACTTAGAGGAGTGGACGACCGACATTTGAAATATTTTGAATTCAATTTTCTTGGCTTTTAAATCTTACTAGTTTTTTATGTTTTTCGTTGGAGAATTTTTTAAGACAATTCTGTTCGATTTCCGCCGTCTATGATCCGGTGAACTTGGTGCCGAGTTGAAATAACTATTCGAAGTCATATTTCCTTGTCATATCATCTTAGACTCTTTGGAAAGAAGCCTTCGAACTATCCTGAACGTAAGGTTGAAAGACAACGCTTTGACGTAAATTCGGATTATCTGCCGTGATTATAAGTTCTTATGTAGAAGATATCATAAATAGAGAAACAATGCACTGCAGATTACGGTGAGTGAATAATTTCTATAAAGTTTCTATCGTTGTCTGTTAGGCTCAGAGATGAGGGGCTATGAAGGAGCCTCGAGAAGAAAAAAAACTCTTCTAGTTTTTTTTGGGAAAAAGCTAACACAAATATGGCTAGAAACACGGACTTAATTTGATTCGTCTTAATCCAGCGAGTTACTGCTTTGAGATTATGGTCAAGTGTAAATACAGTGAACATAAAAGTAAGAATCAAATATAATTCGCTGGCTCAGACACCCTACATCCTGTTGTTAAAATTATTGTTGTCACACACAGAGGCCTGTGCGAATGTGCAATTTGTTGTTCTCGCTCACTCACTCGCTACTCTCTCTCTATCTCCCTCTTTCGCCCAATCACTCTTCTCTCCTTCACCCTATGTCTCTCGCTCCCCTCCCAATCATTTGTGCGAATTTATGCAATTTGCAATGCGAATTTCTGCACAATTTCTCACCAGTCATTGCACAGGGGGTTTGGTGTGACTGAAAACTCGCACAAGTGGTGTGAATTTTCGCGCATGCCCTTCCCTATCGGCATGCAAAGTTGGACAGAAATTTAAGTTTAGCCTGGTCTTTTATCAGGAGATCGGCACATTCTTACTGAATTTTAAAACTTCTTTAATGAAGCCATGAAAAGAATGTCCTTGAGAAATCATGCTGAGCTATATCACGATCAATATCATCTGTCCACTTATAATCACATAACAAGTGGATCGGTGTCTGAATCAACACTACTGGAGGAAACCCATAAATCAGAATGAACACCACAGATTTTCTTGCACTGCTTTGGTACTGATGGAAACCTCATAAATCAGGTGTATCTTTTGTATAGTTGGCAAAATCGGACATCCTCCTCAGGATCCTCTGTGCAGTTGCAGTCAAATACATATGGTCGTTCAAGTTATCCTCAGATCTCAGAGTTCTACATCTACAATCAGGATCGTAACACTGATATCAGAGCAGAGGGAAATCGAAAGTATTTTCTCTATCCATCTTTAAGGGCAGATCTAGAGGGTCCCCCCTTGGACACCCTACACTCAGTTTTTTGCTGATGTTTTCCAGCAAAAAATTTTTTTTTTGAAAAAAACAAGGGAGATCACCCGATAACAGTGAGCGACCTGATGCTGTTAAAATAGATAAACATCAATACATATGATGACCAAAATGATTCTCTCTTCATTCCCTTCTAAACCAGTACGCCACAAGAGTCTCCACATCATGAAGAACATTGTCCGTTACCTCTTCCTAAACACCTCCTCATTGCCCATGGTACCGATAAGGTTCTATACATCTCATACAAGAGAAGGCCAAGGAAGGAACAGTTATATGAGAGACTAAGGAGGTGAATGGAGCACAGCCGGGGTCAACCAAGTGCTGACCCAAAGTCTACTGCAGAAAAGAGTATTGAAGAGCGTCATGTGGATTGGCACATGATGACCTAGTAATAAAAGGGCTAAATCAGGCCCATTAAGTGGAGGAAGAAATAATAGCCCATTAGAGAATAATGGTGGGAAGGAGAAGGATATAAGGAAAGGAGGGGGGCTTTTCAAAAGGGGAGGATCAAGAATATGTTGGAAGTTTCTTCCTCTAGGCTCGGTCTTGCATTCGACCAGGCTAAGAGAAGGGTGACTGAGGTCCAGAACTCGGATCTTCATCAGAGGAGAAGTCGTCAGGATTGCAATACAACTTGATCCAGCTCAGTGTTGAATCTCCGCCACGCCAGTAGAGGTGTGTTCCGTTGCTTGATTGATACACTTTCTAGGAACTACGGTATCAGGTACCTCGAGAATACTTCTGCATTCCATCTTTTGCTTTCATCTGCCTTCTCTGATAGATTCCCAGAAAAGGCCTCGTCAGAAGAGACATCGATACGTTCCAGTAAGCCCACTAGGGGCATTTTCGTCTTTAGACAATCCCTTTACGTTTCCTTTAAGTATGTAGCCCTCCTTGTGGGAGGGCAGGACATGAATCATTAAGTTGTTGGCTTCAAGTAGTCTCTCCTCTCCCTCGGTGACGTCCACTCCGTCGAGCTCTCCGGCGACGTCCACTCCGCCGGTCCCGCCCTGCCGTAGTCCATTCCGGCACGCCGACGACCATCCCGGCGCCTTCACTCTCCCTCCACCGTCTTCTCCCCTGTACGGACCGGCTGGTTCGTATCAACATCCAACCCTTGAACCTGCAGTGATGCTCATATCATCTTGGTGAATTGGCATTCAAAAGAAGAGACATCTAGCAAAAAAAATACTTGTCCAGCCCTCATAACTGTTCTACATATTCTTATGCATTCATCACATTGGTCTAGACGGAGTCCATATCACCCTTTAGTGAGCTCTTCCTTGAACAGTCCAAACGTGGCTCTGAACTTTACTACTTGGTGCCACTCCTTATGGATTAAGATGTGGCCCTCCCATTCTTTCCTCGGACCTGGAGATGGAGAGTAATTCGAATCTGGATGTGAGGAGCTCTAGGAGACATAAGGAATACCAAAAAATATGAAGAGAGAGCGGGTGAGAATTTGGTAAACCACAAGTTATTGCCCCCTTGCTCTTATACAATTCTATCCATAAAGGGCATTACATTCTTCTTGTCTCATTTCTTTCAGGTACCTACTCTCTTACATATACATCTCTAGATTCAACATGCTGTGATTTCATGTTCACCTTCATATATGTTAATTTTGACTTGGATCTGTATGTTGACTCTCTCTAATCTCGTTCCTTATTGGTTTAGAGTTTGAAGAAATGGCAAGGAATTCCTGAACCCTTACGTTGCTTTGCACGAATTTGTTTGTTTTTGCATTTAAAGGAATTGAAATCATGTCATTTCATCATTTTTTGTTTAGTTTATAAAAATCCCTAGTCCCAGTTGGGATCGTACAAAAACAATGATCAAATGGATGTCTGATTATTATGTTTCCAATAATTTCAAAAAATCGTATCTAAATATTTTTTTCTATTCAGGTGAAAACTCAGTTCACATAAATGTGCCCCCAGTGGAAGGTTTGGGGGGAGGGGGAACTGGATATGGTTGGGCCGACAATGGCTTTGAAATTTCTCATCCTTTCCCTCGGCAAATGGATCCATCAAAAGTTCCAACAGCAGATTTTGTCCATGTATGGTGCATGCCAAGCACATCAAATGTTGGTCAACAAGAACTGCCTCAAAAGCTGGAGCCTGTATGATATCTTCCCAAATTTGTTTCTTTTTTTATTTTTATAATAGTATCCTTGTTTTTAATGGGATAATCCGGTGTCTTTTTTTCTTGTGCTTTTCATTATGCCTGATTCATTTTATGGTTGCATTCCCTTGAAACGCCTCATCCATAACTCTGAATCTTGTAATAAAGGTGTCCCTTCTTGTTGCGAGAAATGAGAAGGAGAGTGTGCAAATAGCACTGCGCTCAAAAGTCTCATGGGGGGGACAGTCCACCGCTGGTTCTGTCCAGATTCAGTGTTCTGATCTGAGCTCTCCCTCAGGTGACAGGTCGGGCACATGAAACTGTGAAAATATTTTTCATTGGTGTATTTGTACTTAGATATTATAACATTGATTTTCTGTGAATATTAGCTCTGTTTTTTCAGTGTTGGTTCTTTTTGTTGTAGTTTTCATTCGAAGGTTGATATTTGACTTCTTTTAGTTGTAAGGTTGATTGTAGGACAGTCATTATCGTTGAGGAAGGTGGTGCCGGTTCTAGGGGTTCCAGATGCGCTTGTGCCTCTTGACTGTCCAGTTTGTCAAATTAATCTCTTCTCTGGGTAGTATTTAGTTTACAATCAAAAAATTTCCTCGCAGATTCTGCGTATTGCATCAAGAAAAAATTTAGGGCGTTTTCTCTGAGTAACAATCTGGCATTATGTTCTTTGCAGAGAGACCACGTCAATATGGTTGTCCGTAGATATTCCGTGTGGACAACCACCGGGCCAATACGAAGGCCAACTGCTTGTTACTGCCCTTTCTATGAATTCAGAGTAAAAAAAGTTTTTTAGATCTGTTTTATTTTTATAGGATATCTTTTCTTATGTTTTTCTGTACTGCACTCTTCCAGGTCGTCAACCCAAACTACGGCAAAATGTGAAAAAGGCCAACTATATGAGGAACTGAAAACTTGCCTTGATATAGTAGACTCAGTAGATGGGAAACCATTTGAGGAAGTGGTAGCATCTGAAACTTAGAATATTTAACTGAATTGGCCAATATAAATGCTGACATTTTATCCTCATTAGTACTTCCCATGTAGGTTGAAAGAGCCAAATTTACTTCTTCAGCTTTAAGGAGAATCCTTTTGTTGCCGTGCTTCAGCGAGTTCAGTTCAGATTATGGTGATGTGATGGAAGAGGATGTCTTGACTAACCTTGCAGTGCGATTAAAGCTATGTGTGACAGTTTGGGAGTTCACTCTGCCTTTGACACCATCACTTCCAGTGGTGTTTGGTGTATCCTTTATTATATTTTCATCTTTTAATGAAGCATCCCTTTCTTTTGAATTTCTTTAACTTTAAGTTAGGTTTCTGAGACAGTCATTGAGGACCGCTTTGGTGTGGGACATGGGACAAACGAATGGTATGATGCATTGGATCAACACTTTCTGTGGCTTCTGAAGCACAGAATCAGTCCATTCTTTTGCCGGTGGGGGGACAGCATGCGTGTCTTAGCGTACACTTGTCCTTGGTCTGGTAAGTTGATCTTTGGCAGTATAAAAGTAATTTTCTGATGAACATTTTGTTAAATACTGAGAGCCTCTTTTTAAAAAAAAAAACCTCAAAATTATCTAGACAATTCATGATCTTGGACTCTCCTTGTCATTCGGCAGCTGATCACCCAAACTCTGAGAAATATTATTCAGATCCAAGGTTAGCAGCGTATGCTGTTCCCTATGGCCCAATTTTATCTTGGTAAGCAGACAATCATGTTATTACTCAAGCTATTGTTATTGTTTTGTATCAAACGTTTCATGTGCTGTATGATATGCTCGTCTCTTAATCGTTTGGGATAGTGATGATGCTGCCAAGGACACCCTGCAAAAGGAGCTTGAGATCTTGAAAACAAAACCACATTGGCGGAAGGCCTACTTTTACTTATGGGATGAGGTACGAAGATCACTTAATAAACCGTTCATTCTCCTCTAGTTTGATATAATATTAACAATTTTTTAAAAAATATTAATTGACAAATGAGATCATCTTAATTGTATTGTCCAGCCACTTAACTTGGAGCAGTACAATTGTATTAAAGATATGTCTACTCAAATACGATTGCATGCACCTGATGCACGTGTCCTAACCAGTTATTATTGCGGTAAATGCTTTTGTTTTCATCTATCATTTCATTCAGTACTCATTATTTTTTGCAATGATCCGGTATTTTATTGTGTAGCAGACATTCCTCAAATATTTGATGTCACGAAATGACATAACCTATTGAAATTGTTGACTCAGAACACAATACCAGGGCCAAGAAACCTAGGAAAATCTCAGAGTAGTGGGTGAGTAACTTGCTAAAGAAAGAAAAACCCCGGAAGAGATGTATCTAAAAGCTCTTATAGGTTTGTGCAGAAAGGATTTATTATTGGGAAGAGACAAGGGGTGGAAATTTCATTTAGAAAGATGGAAAATGCATCTTAGATTTCATGATGATTTGGTTTTTTCCCTGGACATGTACCAGCTTCTTCTTCCATTTTTATCCTGAATTGGGATTATAACCAGCTTTTATTAGACCCACTCAACATTTCTCCAGTAGATCAACCATGGGGACAGAATTTCATTTAAGGGAAGGCAAACAACTCTTGGATTGCATGAGGATCACGGTTGTTCCCTGAAGATGTCCTGGAGTATTCTTCCTATTTTATCCTTCAGTAATTGGCATCATAACAAAATAGATGTGCTCAATCCTCTAGATAAACCATGGTGATGCTATTCCATCGACAGCCTTAGCATTTGGTTCTGCAAAGACAGTGCCTTGGGGGAATCCAGTGGCCACAATTGCCTTCAACTTCTGAGAGCCTACATCAATGTCTGAAATCATAAGGGTACAAAATCTCCAAAATTTTAGGAACTCCACAACTAGATATCCAAGAGCGGACAAGGGGTCTGGGAACTGGAGACTAAAGATCCCGTCTGCACTTGAATGATAAATCTAGAAGAGGCAAAAGTCATTCCTCACACTAAACTCCTGGGTCTTCTTAATTGCGTACCCGATGCTATCGTTAATAAACATCAAAATCAAGAAGATTGAAGATCATGGTGGACAGAAAATTGGCCTGATGACCTAGGTCATAGGGCGTGTCTACGCATGAAATGTCTGTATGACATTTTTGCTCCCCCCATATGTAAATATTGAAGTCAGATTCCATGAGGAACTATCATTTCAGATAGTATAGCATAAAAAATATTGGGGTGTGACAAATAAATTGAAGACACTAAACCAGAGTCCTTTATTGCCCATAAATCACTGCAAATTCTGACACCGAGGATGGCGAGTATAGCCCTCAATGTTCTCAAGCCAGATATTATGCCAAACATATCCACGTTCGTTGCTTTAGGTACAGAATGAATGTATCAATGTCACATGATCAGTTGGAGAGCTTCCGATGACCTTTTAGATGACCATCAAATCTAGATGCATGTCACTACTGTTGAACCCTAAATCATATTGAAGGCAAGGTGATCACCAACTCTAGATGATGTGGGTTTTGTGATTTCCAGAAAAAATGCATCAATGCCGTACCTCGGCCTCATGAATCAAACGTTTGGGGCATACTTTCACGTCTGATATTTTTTTCTCTGATGATCTGATAACTCATAGACAATCGGCTGAGATGGTCTGGAGTCACTTGGGGTCAGCATTAGCAATCCTATTGAAGTATCAGATGGCGTTCAGGGCAATGGAGATAGTGCGGTCAAGATGTCTATTGCATCACTGCAAGATGCTTTGAATTCATAACCATTCTCTTTCTTCAAGAATTTCCCTCTATCATGGAGATTTACATCAAGGTCCCTATCATATTACTCTCATGGCAATTCCATTTTTGTTTTGGACAAGTTTATACACCTATTGGAAGATGTGGAGCCCATTCGTGTTGGCACAATGGATGGATGGTAGATAGTGGTGCTAATGTAGCTTGGATCTGTTTCCTCCATTGGTTCTCCTTGCTGGCCAAGGTGAGGCCCACAGCGTTTGTTTATGTTTTGACCAAGCATCTGATACGTAGGGCGACGTGCCTCCAAGAGACCATGTTAAGCCAAGTCGCATGTGCGACTTGGCTATAAATAAAGCTCGGCACAACATCAAGTTCAAGAAGTTGTTCTCTCCTGGCAGATGGATGCCGAGGCTGGAGCGTGTGACCAGAAAGGGCAAGAGGAGTTGATTCCCTTCCAATGTATCTTTCTTTCACCCTATCTCCATTTCTCTCAATCTCTTATCGTTCTTCTGGATTCCATCCTCTTCAATGGAAATTTGGAACGCTATTATCAATACCGATGCTTACAAGTTGGATTTTATATTGGAAGACTCAGATCTGAGATACCTAACGGTATCAGCATCCCAGGTAGATCATTTGTGAAATTCAGCTTCTATTGTGGCATCCATAATATTCCTGAGTCCAACTGGTTTGGGAAAAACCAGTTTAGAGGTTGAATTAGTAATCCTTGAGGTTAGCCTTTTCAAGAGGTTGAATTGGTAATCTTGGAAGATATGCTGTTTAGAGATCAAACGTTTGACAATAATTGGCAATATAATTAAATTGGGAACAGAGTCATTAGTTACTGGTATAAATCTTAGTAGAAAATAGAGCTAAACCTTTTAAATATGAGTTAAAATCAACCCTATTCATAAACTGGAAGGGATCTTCTCTTCTAAGGATCCAATCCATAGCTGCACCTTCAATACGTATTAGAGCATTTTAATAATGTTCATGCTCCATTGTGCTGTTGATTAGAAGATACCTTTCAGTTCATCTCGGTCATTCATAAGGAATGTCATCATCAAATGTTGGCGAGTCCATCTTTTGACTTGTCATGTTACTACATCTTGATAAAAATAGCAGCTACAGTAGCTAGAATTGGTATCTGTTTGTCATCTAGTTGTGGTCCATAGAGATGGGGCGTGATGTTGCTTAACAGAGGTAACTCCTGAACTCCTTGGTGCAGTTCTTACAATATATTTTTCACTTGGCCCTGATCTTGAAACTTTACCTCAATATGTGACTCCAATGAGTCAATCCGGTCATCCTTCACTGACTTTGGCATATTGACCTGAAATAGCCAGATAGATATTTAGGCAATAGTTTTAGACCAAACCAGAAACAGAGGGAAGTGTGTGTGTGAGAGAAAGATTGAGAAATGGAAGGCACAGGAAGAATTAGGGAATACCCACTTCACCATGGTAAGCATCGGGTATGATTTTGCAGCCATGTGTATATCCCGTTCTTGACTTCTTATTCCAAGTACCCTCTATCTGGCTACCAATCACCTTAATTTGAATAAAGGGCAATTACCCTTCATCTTTTGTTTTCAATGGCGTTTAGAATAGCATTTGCAGGGATAGAGACCATCGGAATTTGCTAGACAATGGTGAGATTTCTTCTTCCTCTCCAGTTGACGCTCCTCTCTTTGTTAGCCACAGAAACACCTTGGCAGCTAGGTTGAATAAATAAAAAAACACACATTCTGTTCTTCCTCGCTGGGTTAAATACCAGCCACTTACTAACGTGACTTATTCTCAGAACAAGTCACATAAAAAGCATTCTCATGGGCCACTTATAACTGTGGCCCACATACAAACGGAAAAGGTTTGGGCACTTATAAAATACATTAGAAAAGAAGGTATCTGCCAACAAGCACAACCTTCCTGATATAATTTAAAATATACACATATGAACGTAGTGACCTGAATGATGAATTTAGGGGGTCAAGAGGTATGTTCTCTCATGCATTGTTTGCACGTTTCCTTTCCTTGTTCCTTCCTTGTTTCATACAGGATACGAGTCGTTTATCTCCAGAAAAAACCATGCTCCTTGATCTCGCAGGGCAAATATCCATGGGCAGTAGCACTGTTATTATAGTTTTTTGATGTTTTCCTGGTGAAGTCTTATTTTTCTGTTTTGGCATCAATTTGATGTTTCAGGACCCGGTGATGCGCCTATTTCTGATAATTCATTCGAGAATTTTCTCAAAGTTCCCGCCTTACTCCGTCCCCACACTCAGATATTTTGTACAAGGTACTCATATTTTTGTTCTCCATTTGTTACTATTCTTCTCTAACTCCCGGTTCATGCAAAGATCTAAAAGCCATCTATTAAGGCGCAGAGAAGAAGAATGAATTTGATTCAATGCTGCATTTGGTTCCTCAACGAAATTGATATGATTGGTAGGAATTCAATGTAATCCAATAGATCTGATAGTTCTGTTATCTGCAGCAACGGGAAAGAACAAAAAAGAGAAGTAGGAGAGGGTAGCCAGAAGAGTAGAGTAGGAAGATAGGTATGGCGACTTGTTTTTCTAAAATCCCCCTTTCGAAGGTGTTTTTGGGTATCTTGAGCTTCCTTTGTGGGAGGTTTCTGATACGACCCCATCATAACTAGGGTCTTTTTCATCATTTAGCCCAATACGGGCATTTAGGTCATTTAGATCTCTTTGTAATTCCTTTAAATAGAGCAGCCCTCCCTTGAGGAGGGCAGCGAAGAAGTATCACAAGAATGTTTCTGGCTCCCTCTGGCGACATCCACTCCGCCTGCCCCACCTGCCGTAGTCCATCCTGGCATGCCGACAACCATCCCGGCGCCTTCTCCCTCCCTTCTCGTCTTCTCCCCGATACGAACGAGCAGGTTCGTATCATTGGTATCAGAGCCATTCACATCCTCCCACCCTTCACGTCTTCTCACCAATACGAACCAGCCTGGTTCGTATCATTGGTATCAGAGCCGTTCACATCCTCCCACCATGGAAGACCGTCTCCAACGTGTCGAAATCCTACTAGATAGTCTCGTGCTTCTCACCGATACGAACCAGCCAGGTTCGTTTCATTGGTATCAGAGCTGTTCACATCTTCCCACCCTTCACGTCTTCTCGCTGATACGAACCAGCCAGGTTCGTATCAGTTTCTTGTTTTTTCTTTAAGTCCTTGGGAGGTTTGTAACAGAGTAGAAGTTGAAGTCCCATGTCGGCTAACTGTCCTCTTTTGTAGCGAGTGGGTGTTGGGAAATCGAGAAGATCTGGTCAAGAACATAATCTCCGAGCTGCAGCCTGAAAACCACGAGGTAATGTCGAGTTATCCGTCCGTCATGTTGCTTGAGGATTTATATTCCGCTTCGTGCTCAGGAATGGTGGACATACGTGTGCATGGGACCCACAGACCCACACCCAAACTGGCATCTTGGCATGCGTGGGACCCAGCATCGGGCTGTC
Source organism: Wolffia australiana (assembly GCF_029677425.1). Taxonomy (NCBI): domain Eukaryota; kingdom Viridiplantae; phylum Streptophyta; class Magnoliopsida; order Alismatales; family Araceae; genus Wolffia; species Wolffia australiana. The sequence goes on from NC_135848.1 coordinate 1,424,855, forward strand.
CTGTGGAGGGTCTGGAAAGAAGGAGGAACCGGGTTCCTCTACTGGGGTGCCAACTGCTACGAGAAGGCCACGGTCCCCGGCGCCGAGGTGATTAAAGTTAATAAATCTTGATTATGTTGACAGATCATCTTAATTTTATCTATTAAGGGACCCCATTCGAGCTACATTTGCAGGTCAGGTTTCGCCGTGGCCTTCCCCCCGGCGACGGCGTCCTGTTCTATCCTGGTGAGGCCTTCTCATCCAAGGGCCCCATTGCTTCTCTTCGCTTGGAGCGTTTCCTTAGCGGCATGCAGGTTTGTCTCATTTTTCTTGCTGTTCTAACTATGATGATGTTGTTGATGATGATGATGATGAGTCAGCTTGTTATGAAGCTTGTGATGATGAAGATAACATTGATGATGATGATTTGCTGGTCATGAAGATTATACTGATCTTGACGATGATGAGTTGCTGTTCATGAAGATTATACTGATCTTGACGATGATGAGTTGCTGTTCATGAAGGTTATACTGATCTTGAGGATGATAAGTTTCTGGTTATGAAGATTATACTGATCTTTAGGATGATGAGTTGCTGGCGATGAAGATTATACTGATCTTGAGGATGATGAGTTGCTGGTCATGAAGATTATACTGATCTTGAGGATGATGAGTTGCTGGTCATGAAGATTATACTGATCTTGAGGATGATGAGTTGCTGGTCATGAAGCTTACAATGATGAATTTAATTTTGATGATGATCATGGCCATAGTGAGTCGCTGGTGATATAGATTACAAGAATGATAAAAGTGATCTGTTGATGGTGATGAAGCTTATGATGATGAAGTTTATGTTGACAATGATGATGATATGATGGTGAAGTTAAGATGAAGCGTATGATGATGAAGCTTAAGATGATGAAGTAAATGTCAATGATATGCAGATGAGTTGCTGACTGAAGTTAATGTTGTCGATGATGATGATGAAGAAGTCAATGGCGATGCTAAGATTAATGATAAATCTGAAGTTGATGATGGTAAAGTTTATCCTGATGATGATTAAACTAATGGCTAATCGGAAGTTGATAGTAAAGTTTATCCTGATGATGGTAAAACTGAGAAAGATGATAATGAAGTTGATGTTGATGATACTGAAGATGAAATTGATGACAAAGCCAATGAGTATGATGATGATGATGATTATGAAGTTGATGTTTCTGATGAACATGTGATGGTGATAATAAGAATGATGGTAATGTCGATGATGATGATGATGATGAAGTTGATTGTTGACGATGAAGTTAATGATGATGTAGTAGATTTTGATAATGAAGTTGATAATGATGAAGAAGAAGTAATCGTTGATGATGATGAGGTGATCAAGTTTTGGTTGATAAAATATGGGTATTTTATTCACAGGATATTGAGTATTTGAGACTATATTCCGAGAAGTTTGGAAGGGAAGAAGCTTTGGCGCTACTAGAGAAAGCTGGGGTTTATCTTGGCCCAGATCGTTATACCCTTGATCACATGCCTATTGACTTCATGCGCTCTGAGATCTACCGTTGCTGTAGATCTTGAGCGTTTCTCTCTCTCTCTCTCTCTCTTTATGTTTCTCTCTATCATTCTCACTTATTTATCTCTCTCGATTTCTCGCTTATCGATAAACTCGAATTTGGGGTTAAATTTGATTATTGTTGATTTGAGTTTAATCAATAAAATTTATAAACAGATAGTCATGTAATAAGTCTAGCTAGTAGATGAGTCTGGATTGTCTCCATAGGATCGAACCTTAGGTATTTGACTATCTCTAGAAAGTGATTTGGGTCCGATGAGAAGGGATATAAATAGGGTTAGATGTAGTGATGCGATGGAAACATTGAGACGAGAAGGGAGGTATTGTATATTCAACAAGGATGTGAAGGTAAATAAGAAGAGAAGTATGCAGGATGACATAAATAGGATGAATGTAAATGCGGGAGTAAGATAAACAAAGACGTAAGGGGAAGATGGTGGATATAGGGGATGAGTGAGAAGGAAAGGAGAGGAAGGTAGTGATTTAGGGTTTATGATTTAAATGAAAATAGAATAAGAGACGAGATATTTATGAGGTGTAGGATGTGTGCTGATGATAATTGGCAATGATAGATTGGAACAGAGGTGATGAGGAAGGTGATATGTCTCCAACTAATGTATGTGATGGAAAATGACAACTTAAGGGAAGAGACTAAACTTATATCCCTACGTTTTTCTGGGATCGGGGAGATTTCCTAACGCAGATCAGTCTTTCGTCTTCTGTCTTGACTTCTCCAACCACTCAAGACACCAAGACAACCTTGATGGACCTTCAAAAGCATTAGTTTTTTTCAATCTGCCTCTTGAGGAAACGTGTTCAAAGATTTCTTTTACAAAGACCATGGACTTAATAAAAATTCGACCACACGGATGGATAGAGGAGAGAAAGAATTTTACCTCCATTGGCCTTATGGATTGTCTGATTTCAAGCCCTGAATTTTGACTATTTTTAGTAATTGATTTAATCTAAAGATTTCTCTCTCCTCACTTCGTCGGCACCATCACGTTGTTTCAGGTTTATTCCTTAAATTTTATAAATATTTTTCAATGATCAGCCCAGATTTCAATATGTCATTCTCCATCGACGATGGCTCATGTTGCGCTACATGCCCGTACACATATAAGACAAGAAAATGGCAAAAAATGATTAATATGAAATCGAATTTCATGTCATCACTAGTTAAAAAATAACAAAAGGCATCAGTAATGATTGTCCGTTATGGCATCACTGGTCATGATGCCATAATGGCATACTTTTAATGATTGGTCGATGCCAGTCATTAATGGGATCAGATGATTGGTTACCATTCTACAAATCAAATGGCAATATATGGTGCAGCAAAAATTAAGCACGAGAATTCATGAATAACTTTGTACAAAATTAGAGCATATGGCCAAAAAATATAAATACATATATTTTTTGACTTAGAAAAATCATATCTTAGTGAATATAATGTCAAAAAATACAAGAAAAACATATTTTGTCTCAAAAAATATTTTTATTTCAACATATAATATTATAGAAATTCCTAAAATTTTGAAAAATTCAAAAATTAATTCAAAAAATGGATTTAATTATTTTAGGCTTGATAAAACACATATATAAACAATAAAATGCAAATAAAAATATGAATTGCATCATATCAACCCGCTAAGGATGTCTATTATCACTTATGTATCCATCTCTTTTATTTATCTATGTATGTTTACCTTCTTGTTTGTCTCTCTTTATATTTCTCCTATTTATCTATACATCTATACATCCTTCATCAATGTATCTCTCAGTCTGTCCACCTCCCTCTTTCTAGTTAATAATCTCCTCTCGTTTTCATTCTTATTCATACTCATGTTTTTCTCCTTTTCTCCAAAACCCCCTAAACTTTAAGTTTATCTTCCAACATCCAAAAAAATATTTGTTTGTGATCCTCTAGGCTCATGTACCAGTCTAGTTAATGCTCAAGTGACCCAATAACCTTTATTGACCTTCCAAATTGATTAACTACATCACCATATAGATTAATTAATTTTGGATCGATTTAACCCAATCGATAGGTTGAATCTCCAAACTGTGGGGTGCCAAGCTACACCTTGTTCTATAGGCGATATAAATGAGTGTGTATCGACTCACTCAAAGAACTTGTTCATCATTAGTTACTGCGTACATATAGTCCCTCCTCCACTTGACACTCCTTGGACGACTTAGGGAATGGTCAACTTAAACCCTAATTGGTCATTCGAGTTAATATTGATGCATTCAGAAGTCATCAAAGAACTCTTCTTCGATATTTCACTGCCTTGGCCATAGACTTTAGCATCATCTTCCATGAGATATCTCCTCTTGTACCGAGGGTGGACGATCCCATCTTTACCATTCAATTGTCTTCATGAATTTCGTGATGCACCCGAACTAAGCCTATTTAGAATCTCATGATTAGAGACTCTTAGGTTATAATCAAAGTACAATTGTCCGTCCACAAGACATTTTTGGTGTCTCGAGTCTTAGGACTGCTTACACAACTAAGACGTGAATCAACCTGATTGACAATTTGGTATAATACTATTCAAGGATTCATATGGACCTATCCAGTGAACTCTTCCACTAAAGAGCACCCAGTATCTATCCTTAGTGTCTCCACACTAATGGCTATAGGACCAGCCATACTCATCATATGAATGAGGCTAGATAGTGATATTCTATCCCGATACTTTGATTTCCTTCTCGAGTATCCTTGGAATATGAATATTTAGAACACATGCTTAAAGACTAGTCATCTCCGTTTTACAATCTCTTCATAATTCACTAAGTTTGATCATGTATTCATGTACTTCATTAAAAGCATCACACATTCACTATAATGAATATGTCTTATTAATGAAATATGAAATGTGTAATTGGCTTGCCGACCACATATATTTCCATCAAACACTATTAGGGGAGATATAATGAATGACACTCGCAAAGTGAGGTTGCTAACCGACAACATGAGTGAATCAGATCGCAAGTTCATGTTGAGTTGTGACTTGATCAACCATATTGTAATTGCTACTAGGGATTTATAAAGACAAGGAGAGACTTTAGGTGGACTGTCTCCCCTTAGCCAAGCGCATGGGGTTTAGATACCCTGTGATAACATGCAATTAAGAGCTAATAAAAATGCGCTTTTAATCATATGTGTGGGCTTTCAACGTTTAAAAACATTGAATTTTAGTGCATGTTATCGTGATTTTACGTTAAAACAAGACTTTTCTTAAGTTTCAAGAGAAACAATACTTTTGATAAATAATTAGGTTAATTAATACATTTTAAATGTCTTAAAATTAAATTTTATAAGAAATTAAATGTTTTTAATTGACCTATTTCTATAAAAAAAAAAGAAATTAACAATAAAACTTATTTTAGAAGTTAATAAAGCATTTTTATTTGCATTAATAAATGGTTTTTAAATTTTATTTCGGTTGATTTTCAATAAAAATCTTTTTTTTTATGAAACTGGCCCTTATTGGGCCAGTTTAAGCTCTAATCGGATGCTAAATGCGCATAAAACACACAAAAAGTATGCTGGCCAATCAGGAGTGAGGCAAACACCTTTGGTGCGTGACACACACGTACATATCAACGTGCGTGTTGCGCCTCATGCGAAGCCATACGTGGACCAATCCCGTGTGAATTAACTCGCTGAGTGTGACATAGCGAGTTAAGGCCGTGCGCAGCAATACGTGGACCAATCAGCTTGTAGATCTCATGCTGATCGTGAAGTGTTTTCCGTGCAAATCACACGTACGCGACGTTGTGCGTATGAAGGATGACACACACGCGGCACCAAGTGGACCAATCACGGCGCTGCGTTTAGCCTGCGTACACAGCAAACAAAATTAAATGAATAACAGAATCGGAAGAACACGTTCTTTCGATTATGCGGTGATAAATTGGGGAAAAGGAGAAATTCAAAGGCATTATTGATGATAAGGCGAGAGGAGAAGTCGCCTAGCTCCCTCTTAGACTCAAGACCAACCTGGAGTGCATCTGGAGCTAGAATTTGACAGCAATTCTGACGATCCGACTCCGCATTCTTCCCCAAATTGAAGCATAAATTCGTGGGACATTGGGTTGTTCGTTGCGCTGAATCTGTTCAAATCGACTCATAGATTGTCTCTGGTACTTCTAGGCTCAATTTGAATTCAGTTTACACTTGATTTCGTGCTCAATTTTATCAATTTCGTAATTCAGTTTAGTTGATGATTTTGCTTAAAATTCTGCTTTCCATTGTTTAATCTGCAAATTTCAGTTGTTTTCCAGTAGTTTAATTTTTATTAACTAAGGGCAAACAAGGTCGAATCGAATTGAATTTTAACTCCAAGCAATTTGGTTTCTAAATTCCTTAATTAGCAAGGCTTCATCGAGCTCTACTAAGTGAATATAATTTTACGATGTCTTGAATTATGCTGATAAAAAAATTAGTCTTTATTTGTTTTATCCAAAGTCTGGATTTGATTTGGATAAATGACAATTGAATAGTAATCTCTGATCCAGTAGGAATAGGCAATCATTTCTGAATCCATTTTGAATAGTAGTTAATGATAATTTTGTTTCTTTTTCGTAAATCAATTAGGACTTAATCAATTTTCTAAATACATTTTAAATTCAATAAACAACTTAAAACACAAGGCAAACGAATTTAAGTTTTTTTAAAATCAAATGGGGGTATTAATGTCAATGATCAAATTCTAATCTAGACTTTATTACCAAAACACATAGTGAGAAGTAACAATCAAATTACAAACACCTAGGGTCTATTTGGCACATAATTGATCCAAGTTAGGGAATTACTGAGCAAATCATATCAAGATTTGCTACGTAATCATTAATGTGACTCTCATTGATTGCCAAGAATATAAAAGGGGCAAGTCATCTTGAGTCTCTCTTGATCGTGATGATTTGAATTTTAAAAGTAGAAGGACAGTTACAAGTACAAGCTTCTTATATTACCTGAGTAAAAAAAGTTATAATAGATGACTTTAGAGTTCTAAACCCTAAGTTGATAAAAATTGAATTTCACTATTGCCTCTCTAGGGTTCGACCCCTTACTTGAGCACTAAAGGATAAATAATTTTTATTGGTTAAGTTCGGAAACCCTTAAATAATGACACATATAAACACGTACTTTCCGAACTTATCACCCTGTACAGTACAAAAAAATCTACGCATGATTGACGTGATGAATGGTGTGAGTAAAAAATGAATACATAAAAAGATATAGATGACACAAATAGAAAAAGAAACAAACTCATTCACTCCTCCCTCTTAGTTATTTCACCATTTAGAAGGTAGTTCCCAAAAAACACTTGTTAGAGAGCACTAGATGGCATAAAAATAAAACATGCATAACACAAAGTTGAAATTCTTCACTTTGAGCCTTAATGTTGGTAAATTTGAAACAAACTTCCGTGTTAGGGAGAGAAAGACACCAATGCCCATTTTTCAATTTTCTTATGATGGTAGGCTCATTGATAACTTAAGAAAGGTCACATGTGTTCATGTGCTGTAATGAAATAGTAAGGACACGTTATGAAGGTTTAAAATATACAACGATGCAGAATGATAAATATCATAGAAAATTATTATAAACAAATAAAAATTCATCAAACATGGAATGAAATAGATTTTTAAATAAGTATTCACCAAAACAGAGCCTTAAATTGCCATTATTTCAATAACTTTGTAATTTTAAACCTCAAAGTTTTTACAAAGTAATGATTTATTTCTCAGTGATAGTAAATATTTCACCATTTTTCATCAATATTAAAAGCACTGAGGAAGAAAACAATCCACCTTAAAACTCATTTCAAACTCATTGGTCATGAAAGCGGCCCCTATTTTTTGATTGATTGAGCAAAAAATAATACCAACAACATACATTCATAAGTAATAAAGTATTTCTCTGCTCATTCGACATAAATATTTTTCTCTATTATACCCATCATATCCATGTAGAACTAATAAGTAACACAGTATTTCATACCAAGCTCGAGGAGCTTGCTTTAAGCCAAAAAAGGTTTCATCTAATTTATCTTCTAAATGCATCCTTTGTAGATTTTTATATCTGGGAAGTTGGGCAAAGTATACTTATTTTATAGTTTCTTACCATTAATGAAGATAGTCCACATATTTTTAAGACCTTAACTTTTTCTCACTGGCAAAAGCCAAAAAAACCCTAATTGTACAAAGGAATTTTATGTCTCATCACAGTCAATGCTTCAAATTACACAGAAAACTTGAGCCAAAGTTTCTATAAATCTGATTACTCACAATTGTATTGCATAATATAAGCTAATATATTTTTTGTAAAAATAAAATACATCAAATGACTTAATTATTTTAAAAAATCTTGGCCGCAATTTTAGTATTGACTCATATCATATAAGCAAAAGAAGTATCGTTCGACAGATAATTGCGGCAGCTTGTGAACGAGGCCGCCGGCGGTAGCTTGTCTTGAGGTGAGATTTGATAGAACGTAAGAGTTTGGATTTCATTGACTTAATTTTTGGATTTTCTACCGTATATGTCTGATTTCTCCTTTTTCACTTTTTGATTTGGTTCGTCCTTTCTTCTTCCTAGAAGTACATTTGTTAGTCCGGGATTTTATTTGTTCCCTCGCAGATAAAGAATGTCGGGTTTTTTTAGTCTGTCCTAGTCCGATTTCTAACCCCAGATTGACGACCGATTTTTGGTGATTTTCTCTGTTTTCAATCCGAGTTTTTTAGTACTTCCTTGCGCGTAAACTCGTGAAGTTTGTCTTCGATCTTATCGGCGGGCCTCTTGTGCTTGAATGTTACAGAGATTTTTGGAGATGAAGGCTATTTTCTAACGCGCTTGCTCGTATTTCTTGGACAATTAGGTCATCTTTTTGTTTACTATGGGGGAGATAAACTGTTTTTAGGAGCTGAAGCTTCACTTGCAGTATTAGAAAATGGCGGCCTGTAGCTCTCTTCTTGGCAGGGTTGAGCTCTCTGTTCGAAATTTTGACAGTCTTTGCAGAAAGGGGCAGATGTTGAAGCTAGTGAACTGGGTAGAAGTTTCTTACCATGGTAACAAAAGATCTTATTCTGGTAGACGGATTGACTGCTTCAGGGGCATAAGAAATCTCCAAAGTCGAGAGCCCCGTGGTTGCAATCGTAGTTATTGTTGCCTCTGGTTAAACATACAAGGCAAGAGTTGGATCAGTAATCCTCTGCTTGATGCTGGAGCAAAGATTTTCAATGTATCTCCCCCTTCATCATTTGCAACTTGTTCTGCTTCGGATGTGACCTTCGGCGAATCTGCACCGCAAGATCAACTTGAGCATCCCCCGCCGTCTTCGGAAAAGTATGTTTTCGCCGATATGGGCCTTTGTTTTTTACTATTACTACTAGGGTTATCATATGTTCAAACGGTTATTTGATTAAATTTCATTTACTTGTCTTCAATTATATCCATCGGATGAAGTTATGTTACTATACTAATAAGAAATTATCTAATTTCTATCTGTATTTTTTATCTATACTAGTTCATTTAAAGGGCCTGAGATCGTTTTTTTTCATTGTTCTTGAAGCGCATCCTGAATAATCAAAGAGTGGAAAAATCCTGACCTCCGTAGATCGATTTTTAGTTGATTTTTATGTTCAAAGGAAGTGGTAAGAGAGAAGATCGAGATGATAATCTGGGTTTTGCCACTTCGACTCCTAACATTAAATTCGTCCGATGCTGGCATTTGCATTTTTCTATTGATCGTTCGTTTTTATTTTTGTCGAGCAATGTTACGAATCATCTAAGAGGGGATTTTTTTTGTTGGCAATTTGGCATCTTTAAATCAATATTTTTCCATCTATCGATCTACATATATATATCTTTATTTCGATTTATCTTTGTACCTAACTATCTATCTATATCAATTTATGCATGCATGCATGTATCTATTGATCTATCTATGTTCCTAACTATCTCTGTATCAATTTTTGTATGTATGTTTGTGTATAACTAATCTATCTATCTTTGTATCAATTTATGTTTGTTTCTGCGTATGTATCAATCTATATATCTATATCTCTCTGTACATATCAATATCTCTCTATGTGCACAGGAAGTTGGTGGGAGAAAGAAGGCTGAGACTATCTTCTGGATCTTGCTACCTTCCTCACCCGGCCAAGGAAGAAACAGGAGGAGAGGATGCCCATTTCATATGCACCAGTGAGCACGCCATCGGCGTGGCAGATGGTGTTGGTGGGTGGGCTGAGCTCGGCATCGACTCTGGGCTGTATGCCCGCGAGCTCATGTCCCATTCTGCCCATGCTATTCAGGAAGAGCCGGAGGGATGCATTGACCCGACGAGGGTGCTGGAAAGAGCTCATTCATTCACCAAGGCCAGGGGCTCGTCTACCGCGTGCATCATCGCCCTCACTGATGAGGTTACTCCTGAAATTTCCTCCAATTTCAGTTTTTAAAATTAACTCTGGTCTCGTTTTAATCAATGGAACTTGAACTTATTTTGCGGTTTTTTAATCAAGTTTTATTCCCACGGACAATCAAAGTTTTTGTTGACAGTCTTGTTTCAAGCCCCCATTTCTGAATATCTCTGTCAAATTGGTACTTTATTTGCTCTGTTCTTTCTGAGCCTAGATACCGAGACAAATAGAAGTATTTAAACCTTAGACTTTGGAAGATGATTTTTTACCTCAAAGAACCTTTTGTGTATTTGTTTGTGAATGATTCATGTCATAAATAGCAAAATGTGGCCGGGATATGCGAATGGAGAGAGAGGGTCATTTTTTGAGAAATTCCAAAATTCTTAATATTCAGATGGAGATCTTGTATTTTTTTAACTGTTCTTTATTTTGTGGATGATTCAGGGCATTAATGCCACGAATCTGGGGGACAGCGGATTCATATTGGTGAGGGACGGAAGGGTGGTGTTCCAATCTCCGCCTCAGCAACACGGGTTCAATTTCCCCTACCAGCTTGAAAGTGGGAACCTCAGTGACCCACCCAGCTCAGCTCAGGTCTGCCCCCATATATCTGTCTTTCTGTTTTCCGGTTTCTCTCTCTCTCTCTCTCTCTCTCTCTCTCTACTCCCTTTTCCCTTCCTCCTATTCTCTTTCTTCCTCTCTCTCCATCTCTCTCGCTCTCACTCTTTTCTTCTTCATCTCTCTCACATTTTCCCTTCTCACTCTTCTCTTTATCTCTCTATCTCCCACCTTTTTCTCATCCTCTCTCTCTATGTTGCTCTCACCCTTTTTCCCATATTCTCTCTCTCCCATCACCCTTTTTCTTATCCCATCTCTCTATCTAGCTCACCTCCTTTTCATTCAAAAAACAAAAAAATCTTGCTCCCACCCTTTGCCCTCCTTGTCTCTCTCTCTCTCTCTCTCTCTCTCTCTCTCTCTCTCTCTCTCTCTCTCCCCTCACCCTTTTTTATCCCCTCTCTATCTTGTTCCCACCTTTGCCCTTCTCTCTCTCTCACTCTCATCCGTATTCTTTTCTTCTCTCTCTCTCTCACACACACATACATACACATTCTTTTCTCTTCCTCTCTCTCTCATACAAACACACCCTTCTCTATTCCTCTCTCTCTCTCCAGCTTTTTTCTCTTATTCTCTGTCTCTTACACCCTTTTTCTCTTCATCACTTTTTATCTCTCGCTCCCCCATTTTCTCTTCCTCAATCTGCATCTCTCAACGTTCTTCCTCTCTCGCTCTCTCCTTTTCGCTTTTTCTTTGTTTCTCTTTCTCTCTCAATTTTTTATCCCTTTATCTGTCTCTCTCAGTTTCATTCCTTCTCATTCTTTCTTTCTATTTATTACTCCTATTCCACTCTCTTGATATCTGTCTGTCTCAATCTGCGTTGTGACATGTCAGTCTATCGCCCCCGCTCTCTTCTCGACCATTGTGTTCATCTTTTAGTTTCTCTTGCTTATCTGCATGAACAGATGGCATGTTATCTTATCCATATTTCCATCAAATCTCCTGAGATGTTTCTAATGATCAATTCTGTGGAGCAGGTGTTCAGGGTGGGGGCAGTGGCGGGGGACGTTATAGTGGCAGGGACTGACGGGCTGCTTGACAACTTATTCGGGGAGGAGGTGGCGGCGGTGGTGGCCGAGGCCGTGAGAGATGGTCTAAGCCCGCAGGCAGCGGCAGCCGAGATAGCGGCACTTGCCCGGCGCCGGGCCGTGGACAAGGTAGTAAAGACTCCCTTCTCCACCGCCGCCCAAGAGGCTGGGTACTGGTATTCTGGCGGTAAACTTGATGACATCACCGTCGTAGTCTCCTTCGTGCTGCCTGGTACTTCTCCAGATCAATGAAACTAGCCAGAAGTAGGAGCATTTTATTAGTTTCCATTTCTTAGGATTCCTATTCCTATTTAACGGGTAGGGAACCCTCTAGTGTAATTGACTCTCTCGCTTCTGCAAAATCAAAACTGAAGTAACTGCTAAAAGACCTGCTTTTTCTGAAGAAAAATAGAGAAACTGCTAAAATATCTGCTTCCATTTCACTCTTGTTCTGCAAATTTATTTTCTGGATGGTACAAATAACTCAAATTTTAGACCAATCTCTCTGGCTATCCCTCTTTTTACCAAAATAATGTCTCCTTACATTTAAAATAGTTTTCATATTGAGAGCACTGTTGCTGCTGTTCTACGGCTTCGTCTCAAAATTTTTATCCTTTGATTTTGATCCCACTTGAATCATACCCAAGTGTTGCTGATTCATGAGCTTATACGATTCCTCTTCTTGACTGTGGTCTCTCTCACTCTTTCTCCCTCTAATGATGCAATAATTTCAGCCACTTTTGCTTAAGAAGTTCCTACTTTTTGGGATTTTTCTCTCTAATTACGGATGTGCTTTTGCTTGATGAAGTGATCTATCTTTCGTTGTGTCTCGTTTCAAAAGGATCCGAAGTGCAGCTTCTCTTTTCCCCACGTTTATATCATTTTGATCTCTCTCCCCGTCTAATTGTAACAGTGCGACTGATTCACTGTCTTATGCAACTTATTTAGCTCTCTTATACCCTATCTCTCTACTTTCCTTTCTTAACTTGAGATATGGCTTAGTCATTTATTATATTTGTTTTCTTTTTTCTGGGCAGATTATCTCTCTCTCTTTCTCTCGTGAGGCTAAGCTTTTTTTGTTTCAAAATTTCTTTAAAAGGCGATTGGCATTTATGACGTTGATAATATTGACAAATATTTAAATAGAATTGTCATAAGATGACGGCTCCAACCATCACTAGCCGCGTGAACATCAATGTCTATGTCATTGACAAATGCTGAACCCTACGAGTAGCATGAGGCTGGCGTCATAGTTTCTTTTTTTGTGTCTAGATACTATATTAAAATACATTTTTGTGACTAAAGCCACAACCCTAAACCCAAAACCCTAAAATGAATTACCCTGGCAAAATAACAAGATTGAGTGTTCTCCAGACAACCTCCACCCTATCCACCTTTCTTGCAGAACCTTACTCCTAATCCTTCTCGTAAATCGCTCCTAAAGTTGTGCCTCTGAAAATTAGTAGATTTGAATAGACATAGAACTACGTGCATAGCGAAAGTTCAGAGGGCTGAGAGCTGATATTCTGATGGGCGAGGGTCGAGTGGGAACGAAGGACTTTAGGTTATGAAGTTAATTAATCCAGATGAACATTACCCCAAAGTATCCTTCTATTTATTATTTATGAAGTGCCACTCTACCCCATCAAACAAATGGTTTGTTTGGCAGAGTCAACGATCACAACATCCAATCTTAATCCACAAATCTTATTAAACAATATTCAATCTACCCTAAAGTCATTAACTTCGGCCAAGAATACCAGCGATGTGCAAAATAAAATTACTAACCAAGGATGTGACACGTAAAGTTCTGGATCGTCCTGTCCTACGTCCCAGTTTTTAGAGTTTCATCTAAATCGTCCCGTCCAGGGTTCGTCGCATGCCTATTTTTTCGTCCCCGTCCGGTCCAACGTCCCAAGACAAAACAGGGTGTGCGTCAGCATTAGATCACTCAGAAATTGACACGTGGCGCAGCAGGGGCAGGTGTACCTGCCACGCGCATACTATACTTCCACAGGACGAAATAGCCGTCCCGTCCCCATATGGGACGGTTATTAGTCGTCCCATCAATTAGTCGTCCCGTCAGTCGTCCCATCAATTAGTCGTCCCGTCAGTCGTCCGAAGTCCTGGGAGGGACGATTATTTCGTTCAGGGACGAAATTACCGTCTCGTCCGCGTCCCTGCACTATAGCAGCATAGTCACGTGGCTTTAAGCGGACGGCAAAGTTAATTTATGTGAAGCTTTTATAACCTTTGACTTACGAGCCAGTATTTAAACTAATGCCGGGGAGAGTGTGTTTCTTAGCGAAGACTTTTTTAGGCGGGAGAAGGGGGGAGATGGAAGATCTCTAGGTCGTGTTCTTCGATTTTGAGGTAGAAATCGTCTCGATCGGCTACTTCGCGGGCGATCTGACGGCTGTGGAGGTGCGAAGATGGCCAGTCGAGGAACGCCGCTGATGCGGGGAAGCGGATCGTCGGCGTCGTGGACGCGCGGGTCGCGGATCGGCGCTGCGATCGTCGTTGGAGTGCTGGTCGGATGCGTTTTCGCGTTGCTGTATCCGGATGGATTTTTTTCTGCGAATTCTGGCGCCGGCCGCCAGATTATCAGCTCCAAGAAGGTCGGATTCTCTTCAATCTCGGTCTTATTCTGTCTTTTGTCGGTTTTATTTCGAGGATCTTGATCTGCGTTTGAATTGGGGGGAATTTGGATAAATGGTGGAATTCCCTGATTTTTCGGGTAGTTGACTTATTTTTGGGCTCGTGAACCTTATCCAGCTGTCTAACTAGGTCGGATTTTTCTACTTTCTGGTCCTCAACTTCTCAATCATCCGCCTGGTTTGCTTCAAATTTGTTGATCTGCGTTTGAAGAAATCGTGGAATCGTGGAATCCCTGATTTTAAGGAGATTTCAGTCGCAGTCAAACTAGATCAGCTTCTCTCCACTTCCTAGTTCCTTCTCTACCTCTCTATCAATAGTCGGTTCTACTCGAAGAATATGATCTGCATTTGAATCGGGGGTAATTTGAATAGATGGTAGAATTCCCTAATTTTTCGGGGAGTTGACTTCCTTTGAGCTCGTGATCCTTATCCAGCTGTCTACCTAGGTCAGATTTTTCTTCGTCTGGCCCTCAACTTCTCAATCATCCGTCTGTTTCGCCTCAAATTTATTGATCTGCGGTTGATTTTTGGGGAAATTTGATGAAATTGTAGAATCCTTGATTTTTAGGGATTTCACTTTTATCGAGTTGATGATTACAGTGCAGCAGTCAAAATAGATCAGATTCTCTCCCCTCCCTAGTTCCTTCTCAACCTCTCTATCAGCTGTCGGGTCTTACTATGAGTTCTTGATCTGCGTCTCAATCGGGTGAATTTGAATAACTGGTCGAATCCTTAATTTTTCGACGTTTTCTCTTCTTTTGAGCTGATGAATCCAGCTTTCAAACTTGGTAAGATTCTCTTCATCTCGTTCTCAACCTCGCTATCATCTTTCTGGTCTACCTCAGAGTTCTCGATCTCCGTCTGAATTGGGGAATCCGAATGAATGGTCGGATCCCAAATTTTTTGGTGTTTTTACTAGTTTTTTCTGTTGATTAGTGTCCACCTGTCAAGCAAACTCAGATTCTCTTAATTCGTTCTTTATCTCCTCGTCATCCATTAGATCAACTTCAAAGTTCTTCATGTTTGTCCGATCCAGAGGAGAATTCTAAGAGAGGGTAGAGTCCCCTGATTTTTGGGATTTTTTCTTCTCTTTGAGCTGATAAATCTTATCCAGGCGTCAAACAGTCTCAGATTCTTTCCATCTCGTTCTTCATCTGCGACTTTATTAGGTGTAAAACTGGTAGAATTCATATTTTTTCCTTGGATTTCGCCTCTCTGGCCAGAAGAGTCTTATCCAGCGGTCAAACCAAATTGTTGTGATTTTCTCTATTAATTATTTTTGTCTTTGTCTCTCCCCAGGCAAGCTCTTACGGGGACTCTACGGAGAAAGTCGACAGTCTCAAGTCTGAGCTCGCAGCCGCCATGGAGAACAACGCAAAGCTGAAGAAACAAATCAGAGATCTCATTCTGACTCTGAAGCAGGACGAGCAAAGAAAAGATGGGGGAGAGAGCCAGGACTTCGTCCTCACAAACAGCCCCAAAGCAGGCCGCTTCGGCACAGTGAAGGCCCTCAGAACTAGCCCCACTCTCGAGCCCGACGAATCGGTCAACCCGAGGCTCGCCAAGCTTCTAGAAAAGATTGCCATCAGGAGGGAGCTCATCGTCGCTCTGGCCAACGCCAACGTGAGGGAAATGCTCACCGTCTGGTTTGAGAACATCAAGAAGGTCGGCATCAAGAATTATCTGGTTGTCGCCCTGGACGACGAAACCGAAGCCTTCTGCACCTCCAATGGCGTTCCCGTCTACCGTCGAAATCCAGACCAGGGCGTCGACTCGATCGGCAAAACTGGCGGCAACCATGCCGTTTCTGGGCTCAAGTTCCGGGTTCTCCGAGAGTTCCTCCAGCTGGGCTACAGTATCCTCCTCTCCGACGTCGACATTGTTTATCTGCAGGACCCGTTCCCGCATCTGCACCGGGACTCGGATGTGGAATCCATGAGCGACGGGCACAACACCATGACGGCGTACGGTTACAATGATGTCTTCGATGACCCGCCGATGGGATGGGCCAGATATGCCCATACAATGAGGATCTGGGTCTACAACTCCGGCTTTTTCTACATCAGGTATTGCTTTAGTTCCGGATCGTCTGTGATGTGGACGATGGATGGGACGTGACGAATTTCGTCCCGTCCGACGTCCAGAGTAAGTTCAGGGATGAAGGGCGGGATGGTTTTTTGTCCAATGATAAAAAAACCGGCCCGTCCAATCATCCTTGGACGGTTTTTCGATCCGTCCAGTCCTCCCAGGACGAATTTTTGTCCCGAAATTCGTCCTGGACGAAAAAAAACCCATTTTATATATTTAATATATTAATATATATATTTCTAAGTTTTTAAGGGAAATATGGAGGAGAGAAAATACAGGGACCTTGATGCAAATTGTCATAGCGAGGCCACGTGGCGAGATCTCAACCGTCGGTTGTGAATCCGGCGGTTTTTAGTCCTCATCTGTCCGTTCATCGTCCAAAACCTCCGGACGGACGGTTTTTTCATCCCACGGGACGAAAACCGTCCCATCTGGTGGTCCTCGGGACGAATTTTCGTCCCGAAATTCGTCCGTGTCCTCGGACGGGACGATTTTTTCGTCTCGGGACAAAAAAATCGTCCTGTCCGCGTCCCTGAACTATAGGTATTGCCTTCATGACAAGCATATTAGACATATGGTCTATAGCTTCTACGATACAAGTATGATATACTTTTCTTAAACTCGATATCAGGCCTACCATCGCCTCGGTTGAGCTACTCGATCGAGTGGCAAGCAGGCTCGCCGCCGATGAGAGGGCTTGGGACCAGGCAGTGTTCAATGAGGAGCTCTTCTTCCCTTCACACCCAGGCTATGTCGGGCTTCACGCGTCGAAGAGGACGATGGACATCTATCTGTTCATGAACAGCAAAGTCCTGTTCAGGAGCGTGAGGAACGACGAGAACCTGAGCAAGATCAAGCCGGTCATTGTACATGTCAACTACCACCCAGACAAGCTCCCGAGGATGAAGGCTGTTGTGGAGTACTACACCAATGGAAAGAAGGATGCCCTGAAGCCATTCCCGGAGGGCTCCGAATAGTAAGACTTCCCATCCATCTTGTCCATCTCCCACGGGCGTTGACCCAGATTCATCTTGGGTCATAGCGAAACAGTTGGCATTGAGTTTTAAAAAAAAATTAACGAGAGCCATCTTGAGATACAGTTTCAACTTCCTTGGACATCTTTGGTTTGCTAAAATCTGTACGGAACTTTACTATCCTTGCCGCTAATATTCTTGAATTATCAATGACTAGACATGGTTGCTCTGTTCTTTTTGTGCGATTTGTTCGTTCTGTTTGGTTTTCTAAACAGAACAAAAACAAATTCGAATAGAACATCGCACAGACCCGTGTGCGGATCTTTTGTTCGATTTGTGCGAATTTTGTTCCAGTTTTGTGCGGATATGCGAATTTTTGCGAATTTTGTTCGTCTTTGAAAAAAAAAAAGAACAGAACAAAGAACAAGGCCCTGTGTGGTTCTTTTGTGCGAATTTTTGGTTCGTTTAAAATGAACAGAACAGAACGACCATGTCTATCAATGACTCTACTATGCTCTGTTAGATTCGAGCGCTTACCAACTGTGCTAAAAGCTAGATCATTTTTTGTCTTCAAGTGAACCTGCAACCTGGTTAAAAGCTTACCGCCTGCAGTAAAAGCTGTTGCTAATAGCAAGGGTGCTACTTTTCATCTTTACGCAGTATGTTGTTCTTGAACATACACAGTCATTAGAACGCGGAAAGAAGAGTTCCAAGTTACCAAAACAGTATATTCGAACTCATATTAGCACCGAAAATTGCGAAGAAAAGGAATGGATGATACCCGAACCGTGTTCTGGTTTTTAGGTTGCCAGACATCTAATCTCCTTCGAAAGCGGACAGCACGTTGGCTCCATACAAAGCCTTCAGTTGTTCCTGCCAGCTTAAACCATCTCATTACGGGCGGTTCGTGCAACTTCAGATGACATATGAAGACAAAGAACTGCATAAAATAGTCTTTCCCCAAAAACTGGAAGAAAAAAACCAACCATTAGTGAAGCGTTCTCGGCTCCCACGCGACCGCACTCTGCGTGTAGCTGGTCTACCTCAGCTCTAAGCCCACCGTTGTGGGCGTTCAGCTCCGCCGCGAGCCTCGCCAAGCTTTCACACTCTTTCTGATCACAGATAGAGAGAAATGGAGAGAGTGGTCAGAAAAGATTCCAACTGGGGTTTCAATAGTTGCTTAAGACTTCATGGAAAATTTGAAAAATCATTTAAATATTGGTTTTTCTTTAAAGATGATTGAAAGAGGGCGGTCACCCAACAAAGCAGTATCCACCCAAATCATTTAAATATGGTGCAGATGACAAAGTGTTCCAATACCATAAGTTTTCATGTTTTCTTCATTATCTGGGTTTTGATAAGAAACTCTGAACTCATGTTTCTACTATAAATAGAGTCCCGGGTCTAAATTGGACAGACTACTAAAAATTTTCATAATTGAAATACTCAAGTAAACATTAAGTGTACAGGACGAGTTTAATGATGCTGGTTAAATAACGAATTACCGCATAATCATGGAATTAGATCCCTTGTAAAAAGAGAAAAATTAAGATTGTTTTTTCGACGGTTTGCTCTATCAGGGAAAAAAAAACCTGTCGGCGTTCTCTAGACCTCCGTGCCGATTCTCTGTTTGACTGCTTCCTCTTCTGCCTCCTCTCTTCGCTTTCATCCTGCCCAGCCCAGTTGGAAATCGATGCGATAAGTATTTCAATTATCCAAGAAAATATAGCAATTATTGCAATTGATAAAAACGGAGAACTATCAATTGTTTGCTCCTCACCGCCCCTTTGAAATCTTCCGGAATTTGTCTTTTCTGGCCATTTATGTTTATTTTACCATGAGAATTGATCGAAGCCAATCGAGCTGCATCCTGGGAATCGGCGCAATATTTTTATGTAAAACGATTGAATAATGCACGTGATTTTTCTTTTTAAAACTTACATCATCGATACGGTTTGTAGAAGACTCCTCGCCGCCGCTTTCCTTGCTGAAAATCATGAAAAAAATCGAAGAGAATAAAAAATCAATTGCGGTACCACGCATTTGAAATCACCAGTACCAATTTTCGGTAGCGGAAGCTCCTTTATCGCTTGTTCCAGAGCTCCCTCCCTCTGAAACCTTATCTTCCCCTTCTACATTCCTCGCCGTTCCATCTCGCTGATTGGATTCAAAAAAAAATTGCTAAAAAAACAACGTAAACAGAGAACGCAGCTCCATTTCGGCAAGAATTGAAGGATGTAAAAATTACAGTAGGCTTTGCTTGACGAGAGAATGCGCTTCCATGGCTGAAAATTGAGCTATGTTGAATTCCCGATCCAGGAGTCTGCGGCTGAAAACCGTTCAAGAACGAAGAACACGAGGAAAATCGTATGAAATAAGCGGAATCGTGACCTCTGTTCCCCAGACAAAAGAGGCGAGCGACGGAGAAGAAGCGTAGAACGTTTGGGGATTTCCTGAAGCTGCGGGATTCGCTGAGTAGAAAATCTGCGTCGACGCGAAACATGCATCAATTGATTGCAAAAATTTCATCCATTGGCAAAGATTCGGGGGACGAACATGCACGGCGGACGCCCAATCCTGGTAAGCCGAAGCGGCAGTCGGAGGATTCGTCTTAAGCTTGGTCGCCATTCTGTCCTCCGCTTCAGACTCCATCACTGCCGTTGAAGATGGTAAGTATATACGCACATATATACAGAGCCAGAGAGAGGGAGAGAGAGATACGGATAGCGATACGTATGGAGATAGAGATAGAGATAGAAGGTAAGATATATAGATTGATTGATAGATAGATAGATAGATAGATAGAGAGAGAGAGAGAGAGAGAGAGAGAGAGAGAGAGAGAGAAAAGAGAAAGAAACAGAGACAGAGATAAAGATAGAAAGGAAGATAGATAGAGAGAAAGAGGCAGAGACAGAGACAGATAGAGATAGAGATAGTTATAGCAATGTAGAGACATAGATATTTAGAGATAGAGATAGTGACAGTATAGAGATAGACAGCGATTGAGAGACATAGATAGATAGAGATAGGGACAGATATAGATATATAGATAGAGATAGAGACAGATATAGATATAGTTATAGAGATGGAGATAGAGATAGAGGTAGAGATAGAGAAATAGACAGAGATAGAGATAGAGATAGAGATATAGACAGAGATAGAGATAGAGATATAGATAGAGATAGAGATAGAGATAGAGATAGATATAGAGATAGAGATAGAGATAGAGATAGAGATAGAGATAGAGATAGAGATATAGATAGAGATAGAGATAGAGATAGAGATAGAGATAGAGATAGAGATAGAGAGAGATAGCGATAAAGATAGAGATAGAGATAGCGATAGATATAGAGATAGCGATAGAGATAGATATAGAGATAGAGATAGAGATAGTGGTCGAGATAAAGAGAGAGACAAAGATGGAGATAGAGATAGAGATAGCGATAAAGATAGAGATAAAGATCATGATAAAGATATATATATAGAGATAGGTAGAGATAAAGAGAGAGACAAAGATAGAGATAGAGATAGTTATAGTGATAGAGTGACATAGATAGATAGAGATAGAGATAGATATAGATATAGAGATAGAGACATAGATAAAGATAGAGAAAGAGAAGGAGATAGCGATAGAGATAGAGATACTGATAGAGATAGAGACAGAGACAGACAGAGACAGAGATAGAGACAGAGACAGAGACAGAGATAGAGATAGAGATAAAACTAGAGATGGAGATGGAGATAGAGACAGAGATGGAGATAGAGATAGAGATGGAGATAGAGATGGAGATGGAGATAGAGACAGAGATAGAGATAGAGACAGAGATAGAGACAGAGATAGAGACAGAGATAGAGATAGAGACAGAGATAGAGACAGAGATAGAGATAGAGACAGAGATAGAGACAGAGATAGAGATAGAGATAGAGATAGAGAGACATATTGTAGACAGAGATAGAGATATATATAGATAGATAAAGAGAAGGCATCAATGCCCCTTGTAGAGCATCAGGGTAGTTGACAGATTATAAAATCCTTCCTGCTTTCAGGTGCGACTAGCAGAACAGACAAAGTGAACAAAGAATAGAGGCACAAGTTTACAAGCAAAAGCAGAGCCAAGGCAGTTTTTATTATTATCATAAATGACCCATCAATGATTAATGGTTTCCGACTTCGTAACCTTCATTGACTTAGTAATCCGGTTCTTACTTGAACAGGATCTGTATCTCTATCTCTAATTATCTTTCTTTATCTATCTATCTCTGACTCTTTTTCCATCTATCTATCTATATCTTTAACTTTATTTCTCCCACTGTTTATATATTTATATCTATCCCTATCTCTCCCTCCTTCTAACTTTGTATATATGTGTACATATATTTCTCTGTAAGCGGCTCCCACGGTCTTACTTGAATAGGATTTGTTCTATTGGCCCGTACAACTGTATTATTTAGCACAAAGGAGGCATACCGCGAAGCCTGGTTGACGAGGTGTGCTCTCGCAGTCAGACCACAGAATCCGGTTCCTCGGCCTCCTCACACAGGGCCTGGGATGACCGCGGGACCACTTGACAGACTCGTCCCTTAAAATATTTTTTTAAAATAAAAAAAAGTATTTTGTTTCTGCTCGTAAACTCGCGCCTTAGCCACTGCTGCCGGCTTAGCAACTCTTGCCCAGGTGGGGAAGGACTCTTCCTGGCCCAATTAAGCTAGTCAATTTAACCAATAATATCATAGGAAAAGTCTGGGGAAAGTGGGACCCACGTCGATTTAAATAATAAAAATAAACGTCACAAATATCTGGATGAATGGTAAAATGGGCGGGAAAGTGACGTGGCGGTAACATTCCTTGTTTTTGTCTTTATCTGGAGTGTGGGCCCCACATTTTGCCATTTTTTCCAA
The DNA here is from genome assembly GCF_029677425.1 of Wolffia australiana. Lineage (NCBI taxonomy): Eukaryota > Viridiplantae > Streptophyta > Magnoliopsida > Alismatales > Araceae > Wolffia > Wolffia australiana. Next base: position 1,447,108 of record NC_135848.1, read on the forward strand.
AATTTCCGCGCCAGAATAACGTCGCGGCGTCACTCTCACTCTTGCTCCCGAAGAGAGAAAAAGAGAGAGATAGAGAGATATAGAGAGAGAATATGAGAGAGGTAGAGAGAGAAAGGGAAAGATAGAGAGAGAAAGTTAGAGAGAAATAGAGAGAGAAATTTAGAGAGATAGAGAGAGGTAGAGAGAGAATGGGAGATATTGAGAGAGAAGTAGAGAGAGGGAGAGAGATAGAGATTAAGAGATAGAAAGTGAGATAAGAGAGGTAGAGCGAGAAAGAGAGAGAAGTAGAGAGAGAGGGAGAGAGATAGAGATAGAAAGTGAGAGAGGTAGAGGGAGAAAGAGAGAGAAGTAGAGAGAAAGACAGAGAGGTAGAGAGAGAAAGAGGGAGAGGTAGAGAGAAAAAGAGAGAGAGGTAGAGAGATAAGCAGGTTTGGAGCTCGAAGGGAGGTTGAAAATGGCGGGAGCTAGGGTTAGAGCTTGAGCATGGCTAGATTGCGCGATGTCGATCTCAGTGAAGAGTTCGGCGACTGCAAATTCTCCGCTGAGGAGTGTCTCAGCAGTTGTTCTATCTCAAATTCTGAGAGTCTGGTGGAAGAGAAGAGGAGTAGACCAAACCACCGCTCAAATCTCACCTACGATGTCTATCCCGTGAATTTCAGAGCTCGCGAGCCTTCTGAGTGTTCGCTCTCGCCTTCTGCTGCGCTCAGTTCAACCGATCCTCGTCCGGCTAGAGTCGATCGACGAAGCGGAGTTGTTTTTTCTGCTCCGGAAATCAGGTATTCCTTGACAAACGATTTGAAGCTTCTTTTGTAAAATTCAAATTTATAGAAATGAATTGCGTTAGACGTTTTTGGAGGAATCAGTGAAACGACATCAATTTAAATCCTGGATCTTCCAATTCAGAGAGCGATCGTGATAGATTACGAATTCTCACTATTTCTTAGAACGAAATCAAAATTTTTCCGAGTATTATTTGCAGAAGCGGGCGAATTGTTCCAATTTCACTTACTTTGCGACGATCTTTTCTCAATCCATAGCCACATAGGTATTAATTAAACGTGAATCCAAATGATTAATCGGTTGGGATGGCGGAACAGACCAGGAACATATTTTATCTTTCTGAAACAGTGACAGTTTTAACTAACCTTTCAATAGAAAATTTAATTAATAGAACTGAATTTGGTGGCGAATTAACCAAACATTTACATGAGTTTGGTTAGTGACTGTTCTTACAATCTTTTCTGATAAATTTCAGCTTCCTCTTTAGTTCTTCCCAAGGCTCAGATCAATCCGCAACAAGTTCTCGTCGTACAGACATTGCTGATTTGACGGAGAAAGGCATTCGGGATCTATCCGAGCTTCAGGTGCCTGCAAACACTCGTCGATCAGCTAGAACAAAAAACCAGACGAGGTTCACCAACCGTGCTTCCACTTACCATCTTTCAAACGGCTTACACTCTCCAATCGAATGGGAAAACGGAGAACAGTTCAAGTACGGAGAGGAAAATCCTTGTAGATTGACGCACAATGCAACGCATTTTCACTTCTCCATTCACAAATGGACGAACACGGAGATGTCACTCATCATGCCTTACAACTTGCTGAACAAGGGCAAAAGTTCTCGGAGATTATACGAAGGATCTGCCCAGAATCTTCAAGAAGGCAAGATTCTTCCTACTCTGCGGAAAGAACATTTAAAGAGCAAATCTGGTGGCCTTTGTGTGGATGGAGACTCAGATGCGAGATTACTGAAGCATGAAACAAAAAAATTTTCCTCGTTCTCCGCTGCAAAATATGACAAATATGATTTCCATCGAAATCCCGGTAAATCCTTTCTTCAGCTTGTTCTTAGCTTTTTGTCATGTTTTTGTTGAGCATGAACAAAATTTCAAATTGGACCATGCAGACAGAGGATCGAGGAATTGGAAATCAAAGCAGGATAAACCTGGTGGAGTAAAAGACGTAAAAGGTATGATGACATTTGCTTGAAAATCAAATAATAAAATTTTTCTTTGCAATTGAAAGAAAGATTCAGAATAGAATCAAGGAATCATAAAAATAAGGATTCTGTCATTAACATTTCTGAAAACAGTTTTTTTAATAAATCTGCGGCATGCTTAGAGCAGAACATACCTAAACCATCTGTTTTCTTTTTTTAAAATACCTAAACCATCTGTGTGACGTCTTCTTGAACCTTATGTGAAGAGACAGGACTTCAGGAAATAAAGAGAAAAAGCTTCTTTAACAGCTTCGTTGGAAAGCAGAAAGGCACTGATAATAATGCCAATGTTGAGCTTGAGATTTCAGATAATTCAGAGGCCATTCAAGAACTCCAGCCGCTGGTCAGAAGGTTGAACAAAAACGTCAAAGAATTCATCAAGATTTTCAGTAATGAGGCTAGCCAACAACGGAAATCAAAGTTTGGAATCCCACCGCGAAATCCAATTACTAGAAATCAAGACAGTGAGGTGGAGGATAAAGCGATCAATGACAATTCTCCGGCTCTATCAGAAGCAAGTTACTCGTATTTTGTTGATTTTTATTTTCCTTAAAAAAATCAATATCTATAATTTCTCCCCTGCTTACCTTCATTCGTCTGATATTTAGGGGGGCCATTGTCCGATGAAAACTGCAGAACCAGTTTCTATCAACAATACAAACTCTAGAAATGAAGATGATTATATTTTAGAGGCACCTGGCACTCCAGTTCGTCCATCTGGTTAGTTCATCTAACGATATGTTTTATTTTGATGCCCGGTCACTAATTCTACTCGGAGAAGTGAATGTATTGTGGTTTTAACATTTTTTTGCTTTACTTCAATATTATCTTCGTTTCCCATTTACCGATTTGTGCGATCACTTATTAGGTCGTCAGATAGGGTCTCACACTTTAATCTGAAACCAAAAAAATGAAAAATATCGATAATTTTACAAGGAAGTGGACCATAAAAAGAAATCCACTATGAATGGGGATCATCTTGCAAATTCTTTTGCTTATTTTTTTTTTTGACGTGGATGATGCATTTCCATTTTTTTCTAAAGAGATGGAAATTGACCCACTTAAGAATAAACACGTTTAAATCTACTATTGGTTATCTCTGGTATCTTCCGTGTTTTTTGGTTAAATGCTTTTTGACTGTCTTTTAATTCTTTTGACCCAGGAAGTGCTGACTCGTTCTTTAGCAGAATCGATGAATATTTTGAAAGTGTAGATGAATGTCTGGTATATGTCTTCCCCTCCCGTTTTACACCGCCGGATTTCTCTCCTTTTGTGATTTCATATCAAATATTTTTTTCAAAAAAATGTTAAATAATATTTTGTGTCTAGTCAATTTTACGTCCGGAAGGCCTGGCTATCATACATATTGGTTTTTATTTTGTGAAATATGAGTTCCTAATCGAAAAACACAAAACCCCAGATTTTTTAGGCAGTGTCTTTGTGTGCTGTTTCAGGCGGAAAAGTTTTCTCAAATAGAAAATGAACCATCAGAAGCTGAATTGTACTGCGAAATAATTCAAGTAAGAAATACTGAAGTTGAATTAACCCGGAAAATATTTTTTTCCAATAATTTATGCACAACCATGAAAACCTATTCATCTGTACTTCTCAGGCGTCTGATGTCAAGATAAGAGATTGGTCAAAAGGGAAAGAAGGAAACATCAGATCTCTGCTCTCAACATTGCAATATGTGAGTTAATGCTGTGATAATTCCATTTTGGAAATAATTTACCTTGAAAAAAAATAATGGCATCTGAGCCTATCATTTCCTAATGTTTGTGTTTATTTTCTTGGTAGGTTCTTTGGCCAGAGAGTGGATGGAAGCCAGTCCCTCTTGTTGACATTATTGAAGGACATTCTGTTAGGAGGGCATATCAGAAGGCTATGTTATGTCTGCATCCTGATAAACTCCAACAGAAAGGGGCTGATGTGCACCAAAGGAATGTTGCAGAGAAGGTCTTTAACATTCTTCAGGTATTAGATCTTAAGAAATAAGACCTATTCGAGGATTATAAACCGATGTTTTGGGGTTTTATTGGTTAGATGGGGCATGATGTTTTTACTCATCAATTAGTGTCCGAATACTAGATGACTTTAGATTATGGCTGTCTCTTTTTATATCTTATTTAGGTCTTGATAATTTTTAAAAATCTTATATCACTGGTATTAATTGTTTCCTTTTTCAGGATGCTTGGACCAACTTCAGCTCATTGAGTTCTCCTTGACTCTCTCTCTCTCTCGCTCTCTCTCTATCTACACAGGTGCCAAAGTCACTTGGTAGGGCTTCTCCAGTGAAAATGTTTTTTCAAAAATTAATATACATTTACAATTGAGTTCCCTTTACCATTATAACCACTAAAGAACCATCATTCAATTTTCCACCTGAATATATATTTTTAATATTAAATAGAAATGGTGTAAGAGAAACATAGCTATAAATGTTGCTTGTATTTCTCTGTAAGACATTCCTCTGGAAGGAAGGTTTATCTAAAATGTAGAATTAATATCTCTGTAATTTATTGGTTATCCGTTAAGGTTCCGAAGGAAGTGGACATCCTACATTCTACAGAGGTTCAGTCCGTTCAGCATTAAAAATTCTTATGTTAAAACATAACAGAATGTTCTGCAAGAATGAAAGAAAGATGGAAGGTGATGCTAATCAGTGACTTTGTAACCGAAGGAACCTCTTTCGTGGGGTTCTCAGTTCTTCTAAAAGAAGAACCTTTGATGGCTCTCCGCGTCAACAAGTTCGAATTCTGACTCAAAGTCCATCTAGCTAGTCGTCTTCCCTAGGGTAGGGAGTTGGCTGGTTCAAGAGAGACCGGATTGGATCAGCACTCGTTCTCCCAAGTGCACATAGAAGACTGCTATAATTAGTTCAGTTAGGTTCTGCAAGAAAAACAATTGACCGGCAAAAAATAGAATTCCTCTGAATGAGAAGCCAAGCGACCCACAACATCTCATTGATTGGTTTATTTACTTCGTAACCTTTTACTTGCAATTTGAGCTCACTCAGGTTATGTTTACATAACTTACTCATTTATTAGAGTTTCAAAAATAAAGGAATACAAAAATATTACCCAAAACTTATTTAAATGAAAATCAAACATAAAAAAAATGATGAAATATTTACAAGCTACAAGTTCAAGGATAAATGCAGCTATTAGTAATTTATGATGACGCCATAATGTGTTGATTATTTATATTTAAATATAGATCGGACACATTCCTGTTCATATTTTTGGCTGATCTACCTTTCTTGTTTAAATATAAATATAAATATATTTATATTTTGCTCTAGAAGTTAGTACAATAATTTCTAATTCACTTTTACTTTTTTTTTATCATTGTACCCTCGAACGGGTCTCACAAATGGCTAGTGGACCCAATCTTTTTGTATAAAGCTAGGACTTTTGCCAATATAAAATGTGTGACCTTTTTTCTCATTTATGCTGAGCAAGCCTTGGATGCTCTATTCTCTCCAACAAATGCCTCTTCAACAAGATTGATTTACAGCACACAAAGACAAAATCTCACTGGGATAGGGCTTTTGCTCAAACAAAATAGGGTTATGGTAAAAACGAATTCTCCCTAAAATAGAGCTTGGGCTCAGACGAAACACTGAGTTAAGAATGCTATGTGGCACTGAAGCTTTAAAGCAATAAAAATTGATGGTTAAGAGAAATTTATGTTAGGATTAACATATGTGAAGGATCAAAGAACACAGATTTTTTAGATAACAGAACCTATTGTTGATAAAAATCTGCTATATTCAACATAAGTGAAGGCTAGGAGAAAGTACACCTGATCCATTCCAAGCAAAACAATAAAGCCTACATAGCGGTACTTCTCCAGAAATTGATCACCCTCATTGAAGAAAGTATGAAAATGCTTGAGTATGTATCAACACTAGAAGCAATTTGGAATGAGTTAGATCCCTTTATACCTCTGAAAATTCTCTAACTCAGAGAAAGATCTTATCTTCTAGAATACCAAGTTCACAAGTTTATATCAGGACTGCATTCATAGTTTGGCACACTTAAGACCTTATTCGTTAACAAACAAATAACACCTAGTCTTGAAGAATCTATCATTTTGGCCATCCGAGAGGAAAGTCACGTGCACCCGGTGGTTATAGACCACATCCAGGAGACCATCACCTTTGGGATGAAAACTTTCACAAAGAAAATAGTGGGTCGTGGGTCCACAAATCAGAGGGTTCAGATTATCTCAACTGAAGATGATCCTAGATCATACATGTGGCGTAGTCACTGTGGCAAAATATTTCATTCAAAAGATAATGTGTTAGAAACTCCACGAGAAGCCTTAACTTGGCCAAAGACACTTATGGGTCAACCATAGGGATCTTTGATAGGGAACCATCCTTCCAATATTTCCAGCTATCTATGCAAGGAAATAGAAAAATGGAAGCATGAACTTGAACGGATGTGTCAAGGTGGCTGTTGCGTCTATGTCACCCTCCAGCATCTCATTTGATATCATCCCTTATGCTTATACAAGTTTAACATCTCAAAATGCACTTAATGAACCATGCTGATTTCATGATCTCCAGATTATTGATTCGGGAGCCATAATTCACATGACTCTGCATCATTTTTTTTAAAAAGTGATTATAACCCCTTCCTCTCTACTCAGAAAATTTTGACTAATAGTGGCCATCTGATTCCTATATTTGGCATTGTTACTGTTCATATTCCAAATATTGGATCCTTTAAAGGAACCCTCCATGTACCATGTTTATCAGCCAAAATTTTTTCCCCAAGTAGGCTTCAAAAGTCCATGATACATGACTTGATTATTATTGAAAAAGGTTGTGATCTCATGAATATGACTAGCGGTCAGAGGATTAGACTCAATGCAGAATGTGACTGCATGTACTGCCTTGAGGACTGGACTGAACCATGAAATTTTATTTCTATAAAAAAATATTAAAAAAATTATCATGTCAAATTCAAGAGAGACACTCATCTCTTATAACATTTTATTTATTGTTTCCCCAAATCTGTACTCAGTCAATCCCTTCGGATTTTTTTGTGAAAATGGTGAATATCCCTTTGGATTTTATTTATGAAACCGGGGAATAAAAGCCCCATTGAAAATCTTGAACAACACTTACCTAGTGTTACATTATAATCTCAACTCCTATTAAAACTCTGTGATTAAAAACACAGATATATTACTATATCACCATGGAATTAGAACCTTGCCAAACTCAGATATATCTTTGTAGCTTATTCTATGACCCAAAAATGGTATTGATGTTATAGCCATAAGTAGTGGTAATCTCATGTGACCTTTGATGTTTCCTTTCATGAACAAGTTTCATTCTATGCCAGGGTATCAGATCAATCCTTACGTAATATGAATCCACAGGTGATGGCCCAAGAAGCCAATAATCCATAGTTTCATGAAATTCAGAATCAGAGTCATCCCTAGAAATTTTTTTTTCATTTGAGGAACACATTAGTAAATCAATTCCTAGAACATCCTAAATGGATCTAGTGAGCACATGATTTCCCTAACACAACGGTTTGGTAAGTAGCTATACCATCAAAAGGCTGATCCAGATATTTTCACCTTACTCATCGGAATGGTTGGTACAAAGAGGACATTCACTGCCCTACTCTGGCATACATCTCCCCTAGATTACTTACAGAAACCTATCAAGTGTTTATCTCCAAATTTGGACTTGTACCTATACCTCCTACCATGACATAAGCCTTGTTACACATCCATTAGAAGACAGTGATGGAAGGAGAATCCAAGTGTTACACAAGAGTAAAACATGGTCCTTTGTGTTTTTTCTCTACAAAAAAAAAACAGTTGGACGTTGGTGAGTCTTTGTGGTTTACTATCACCCAAATGATGACACTGAAAGGTATAAACCCAACTTGCTGCTAAATTCAACTCAAAACATTTGGTGTCGATTATCTCAAGACATTTGATCTAGTAGAAAAAATGAACATGATGCAGATTTTACTTTCCCTTACCATTGTCAAAGAATGTATTTTTCATCAATTAGATGTCAAGAATGCCTTCCTACATTGCAACTTAGAGGAAGAGATATGCGCGTGTATTCTGCCAAGCTTCAACATAGATAAGAATCTAAATATGATCTGAAAACTGGAAAAAACATTGTAATGCCTCAAGAAAACACTACGAGAATTTTTTGGGGAATTAAATAAATCAATGAAATGCATGGGCTATACACAAAGTAATAGTGATCATTCATTATTCATAAAACATACATCAACTAACATATTTATTTTACTTGTTAAGTATAGAACATGATTTTGACTAGATGATGGGGGACCATCGCACCAGCCAAGCCACATGACACCAACAACCTCGCCCCGTAGCTCGATCCCACGTATGCGACCCCAGCTTCAAGTACACAGCCTAGTGACGGGTCGTGAGGTTTGCTTTTATTTCCACATATTTTGGGTTTTTCTGAATTGTTGGATGGGCCTTCGTGTTTGGGCCGCAGCCATAGTTGCTTTCATTATTTTTTTAAGGGAAATCTCTCATCACAAGACAATTTCCCCCTATTCGGCCCAATTGGGCATCCCCCCTACCCTATATAAAGGGAGGCATGCCCAAGGAAGCCCTTGGAGTTCATTTGAAACTTGAAAGTTTCTTCTCATCTGGGTTTCCACCTCCTCCCGCTGCGAGTTATCGATTTAAAGTTTTTAGGCTAGAACGTGGGGAACCGCTTGTCGCCAAGCCGTCAGATTCACCGCCGTGGAGTCTTAACTCTGCCGGAAGGACAACCGCCGCTGTCGATGCGCCCACTTCCTATTTCCTCCCACTCGTTTCTCGGACCTTCTTGAAGTTTCTTGGAGCAGTTTCAAGATCGCCTCAATATAATCCTCTTGATTATTTCCAAGAACGGGCTCTTGGAATTCTTGGCCAACCATTCTCCTATGCCCATTCTCAATGCCGTCGATGTCAGTTTCGGTCCGCCGATGATGTTCCCCGCTACCGGCCACACTCACTGCCCTGCAGCCGCATTTCCGCACGCGTCCATGCGTTCTTGCATCCGCCCCCGCAGCCCCCCGCGCCCAACGCGTCCCCATGCTCAGCATCGCGAACGCTAGCCTATGAGCCCATGCACACCGCTGTCGTCAACCACCGTCAGTGACGGCCACCACTATCGCTGACCAACCATAGACCCGCGCACGTTCCGTGTGCTCTGGGTGCATTTTTCTCCCTCTACGCACTCCTCGTGTGCGTGGTTGCATCATGTTGAGGTTTTTGTGTTTTAATGTACATTAAATTAAAATAGTAATCATGACTCTATAAATTAATAAGTTCCTTGAAGTTAAAGGTTTTTAAAGGTTTCTGAATGCTTTAAAAAAATGTTTTAAAATATTAAGAGCTATTAATATAATTGTTAAAGAAATTGTTAAAATCTTCTGTATAATTAAAAATGCCTTTTAAATATTCTGAAAATGTTTTTAAATGTTTTAAATAATATAAAGGACGTTTTAGGTTTTAAAGTGTCTTTAAAACATTGATTTATATTTTAAAATGTCAAAAAAAAATAAAGAAATTAAAAGAATTTTTATTGAATGAGAAATGGTTTTTTAATCACTTTTTTTTTGGATTTATTTTGGGTTATAAAGGGCCCAATAAGGCCTAAATGGGCGGAGCCCATTAGCCTTAGTGGCGGACCCGACGGGCGGACTTAACCAGTTAAGTCCGCGGTCGGGTCCGCAGTAGAAAGTTTAAATAAAGAAAAAAAAATGGGGCGGGCAGGATTCGAACCCGCGACCTCCGCCCTGGCAACGTGGCGCTTGACCAGTGCGCCACATGTGCACTTTAACTCACTTCAGACCCGATAAATCGAATTAGGAAATTTGATTTATTCCAAAGGTCGGGTCCGACGGTTGACTTTCCAAAATTCATTTGTCATTTCTAAAAAATCATATTTTTTCCGACTTTTGGAATTCCTATATTAAACCTAACTACTTTAATTAGCACTAATTACTATAATTAATTTTTTAATTAAGGAAACTTTCTATAAAACTTTGAAAGATCATAAAAAAATAATTACAGCTCCTTTTGAGCTCGAATTTTTTTTTAAAATTCTCAGAAAATTACAATCTACCCCCTTTAGCCCTAATACCCCTTCAGAGCAAGGGTTGAGGCATCCACTTTGAAAACCATCTCTCTTGAGCTCCTCTTTGAAGAAGAAAGTGCTCCCTCTTGTGAAGTTCTTCCCCTGCAATCAGTGTGCTTGTGCTTCTAGACTCTCAAGGGAAGTTTTTCATTTTCATCATTCATTCATTTACTGAATAGGGTGATAGTTTCCTCCACAATCATTGAGTTAGTGGTGATTTTTATGAGATTTTGTGAAGGATAGTGAAGGGATTGATATTATTTTTGAAAGTGATTAAGAGGAATTGATTTGTTGATCTTGAAAGTACTTATGAGACAGGTTTTCAGAATTGATCTTGATATCACATTTGAATCTTAGTGTGTTTGATCATTCATACATCATTGAGAGCGGTGATTGACCTTTGATCAATCACGGGGAGCGGTATATCATTTCTTCCACTAATCTGAACAAGTGTTGAAGATCAAGAAGGCAGGGAGGTGACGTTGGTGGCACCAAGGATGTGACGGTGACGAGGGAAGTGGACGTACGAGGAAGAGCTCGTGACGGTCTACCCGAAGGCAATTCAGGGGTGAAGCTTGTGCACCCAAGGACGTGACGTACCATCGGAAGACTCCTCTGCAGAGGCAACTCGGTGAGTTGGGTTAGGGTGCCTTACAAGGGAGGATCCTTAGTAAGGTTATCCTGAGTCCTAATTTGGACTCGAAGGGGGGGGGGCTTGGATTGACTCGATCACTAGCGGATTGAGGAACCAAGTAAATCTTGTGTTCGAGAGAAAGAAGGTGAGCGACAATCCAAGGAATCTTAAAAGTAATTTAGGCAAATTAAAAGTAGATAAGCTAATTCACCCCCCCTCTTAGCTTCCAACAAGTGGTATCAGAGCAGGTTCTTGCTTAAGGATTGGAATTAATCCGCAAGACTGATCGGAAGCTAATGGCTGGTGAATCGAAGTTATTTCCTCCTATGTTAGATGGTACTAACTATAGAATTTGGAAAACTCGTATTGAAGCATACACCATGGGTAAGAAGCACTCACTATGGAGTGCTATAACCTTGGGGTTCGAGAAAAAGGTCAAAGAACTTTCAACCTTAGAACTCGAACTAAATGCATCAGGTAGAAATATATTGTTATCCACACTAGAAGGAACTGACTTTCATCAAGTATCTAGTTATCCCTTAGCTAAAGATATTTGGGATTACTTAAAAACCTCGTATGAAGGTACAACCCAAAGTAAAGGAAACTAGGGTTGGAATGCTAGTTAGAGATTTTGAACTTTTTAGTCAAAATCCTGGTGAGGAAATTAGAGAGATGTCCAGAACATTTAGTTTACTATTTAATAATCTTAAAAGCCTAGACAAATCTTATTCAACTTTAGAGTTGAACAAGAAATTTCTAGGTGCTCTAAATTCAGAATTTAGAGTAAAGGTTGTGGCCATTGAGGAGGACAAAAAATTGTCAACAACCCCGTTAGTTGACATAGTCGGATCACTCATTACTTTTGAAATGGATGAGACTCGGAGAAATGGATCCATGAGTAAGAAGGAGAAAAACATCGCTCTCCGAGTTAAGGAGTCTTTAGATGATGACGAAAGTGATGAAGATGATGAAATAGTATTGCTATCAAAGAGGATAGCTAGGATGATTAGGGCTAAGGGAAAATTTTCAAAAACTACTAAGAAATGTTTTGAGTGTGGTAGACCAGGTCACTTCAAGGACGAATGTCCAAGGAAGAAGAAGAACAAGGATGAAGCAGACGAACCGAACCGGAGAAGATCAAAGAAGTTTGGAGGCAAGAAGAAGAAGGCAATACGGGCAACCTGGAGCGATTCAAGTGAGGACAGCTCAGACGATGAGTCCGACGAGAAGACTGAGTCGGCCAACCTTTGCATGATGGCGAAGGGAAGCGATTCGGAGGTATCCACTTATGACATTACTAGTGCTGACTTAATAGAGATTCTAGAAAACACATATGCAAAATTAAAAGCCTCCCGAAAATAATTAAAAAGTTGCAAAACAGAAATTTGCAACTTAAATCAACAAGTTACAGATCTCAAGTCTGAACTTGTATGTAAACTTGAGGCTCCTAGGGCTTTAGAAGATGAACATTCTCGAGAAGAACTAGAAGAAGTCTTACGAGAAACATCTTCTAAGCTCGAAACATCCACTAGGGACTTGAGAATCTGCAAAAATGAACTTTGCAGCATAAATAAACAAGTGGCAGAATTAACTTCGGAACTTGACGAAGCAAATTCTCAACTTAAAAAAACTCCGGAACTAGTCCTACAATTAAAAGAAGAAAACAATGAACTTAAGAAACAAATAGATATGCTAAAATGGTATAAGACGTTAGATAAGAAAAAAATATCTGAAATTTATGAAAAATTTTCAGATAGTGAGAAAACTTTACAAATGTTATTAGGATCATGTAGACCATATTCTTGCAAGGAAGGATTAGGATATGACCCTTGCAAGAAGAAGAAGAAGATGGCAAAAAATAAGGATACACAATTAATGAAAATTGTGGAATCATATGAGCCCGACAAGAACTTAGCTCAAGATAAAAGATATATATTATCTCATAGTGTCGTCGAGGGACAGAAATTTGAGGAAAAGAGACACTATGGGAAGAATAAGATCATTCGATCATATTCTAAAGATACATACATGGAAAAAGATCGGAGATATAGATTTTCCCACAGCATTGGGGATTGGAATGAGGATCAACAATTTGATAGAGTTAGGAATGTGAACTCATGGAAACCTAGAAGAAATGAAAGGAGTTTTACCCCTTATGCCCCAGTAATGCATAAAATTCCATTTTTTGAAGATAGAAATGACTTTTTGAACCCATATCACTTAGGGTGTAATCATCATAGGTTAAGAAGTTATAAACACACACCATACTATGGTCAACATGATTGGGGATATGATTGTTATCATTATTAGATCTAACCTTATCTTTAGGTAAACTCCAGTCTTAGGAGTAAATGGTACTTGGACAGTGGATGTTCAAGACACATGACTGGAGAAAATAAGTTTCTGAGTGACAAGGGAGGATCCTTAGTAAGGTTATCCTGAGTCCTAATTTGGACTCGAAGGGGGGGGGGGCCTTGGATTGACTCGATCACTAGCGGATCGAGGAACCAAGTAAATCTTGTGTTCGAGAGAAAGAAGGTGAGCGACAATCCAAGGAATCTTAGAAGTAATTTAGGCAAATTAAAAGTAGATAAGCTAATTCACCCCCCCTCTTAGCTTCCAACACATCGCATGCTCTGCTCTTGTGTGCGTGCTGCTCCGCGTGCTCCATGCGCCCTCCGCACGCCTCGAGTACGCGGGACCACACCCACGCCTATTGCCTGTCCACGCTTGCAGTCGGCCCACGGTTTTTGTCATCTATCATGAAATGACTCCTCATCACGGACTTCCAAGTCTTGACCCATCAGGTACCATTGTTCTCCCACTTTAAATTTGCAGTATTAATACTTCTTTCAGTGCCATCTTCCACTACGTGCTCCTCTGCCTAGTATTAACATAGAAATATTGGACTAGCCACCTAATTGTCAAGAGTTAGGGAATTCTTGTGATAATGACTAATGTCCATGGCAGAAAAGGGCGTGGTGTGGACATCTTTAGACTTCTCGTTGTCCACTCACCTCGTAGGATGTCTAGTTGGTCCGAGTGGGTCATTGCGAGTCTTACCGTGAATGGTCCATTCCCAAATCTTTAGTTGATTGTCGTTCTAATCAGAAATTGCCACATCTTTCTCATTGGGTTTTCACCATACTTTACATACATTGTATCACTTACATTTCATTCGTCGACACGCCTGTGTTGTAACATGAGCCGAACGATCCCGACGCTCTTTGTGTTACATAACTAGAGATGATCAAAGAAATGGAGAGGATAAATGATTGATTTGCAAAGGAATTCGAAATCAAGTGATTAGGTCAATTTTGGTGTTTTTAGAGCATAGGAGTAGAATAATCAAAGGGAGAGATTTCATTATCACAAATGAAAAATACTTTGGATTTTTTACTTGAGAGTGTGATGATTTGGTGAAAACATGCACCTATACCAAAGGATACTGACCTTAAGTTGGGATTAGTAAAAGATAACCCACCAACTAACAAGGGCATGCATCAAAGACTATTAGGAAAATTCAGTTATTGTTCACAAACCCCACCTAAGATTTTATATCTCATTGAACTTTGAAAGATCTTAGAGAAAAGACAATATTTGAATACTCAGATACTTGAACGGAACACTATGATATGGATTACTTGTAAGAAAATCAATCAAACTAGTATTCAAGATTTTAATGATGATGGTCATGCAGGGAACATTATTTATCTCAACCCTTATGCAGGGTATGGTTCCTTTTTTAGAGGGAAAATATCTCTTGGTGAAGTAAAAGATAACCAGTCACAGAGCATTATAGTGCGATGACAGAACTTTGTTCCATGGCACATGACATCTGTGAAGCACTCTGGCCTAAAGCCATCATGGAAGATTTCAAGATCCCATTTAAGACTCCTAAACATCTCTTCTGTGATAACAAATATGCAATCAAAATTCTTCAAAACCCAGTCCAACATGATCGAACTGAGCACGTGTAGATGGACTGACACTTCATCAAAAATAAATTGTGCAGTGTCTTAATCATCACCCCATATGTCAAATGAGAAGATCAATGTATTGACATGTTCACAAAAGGTCTTCACCGCCCTGTGTTGTGATGCCTCATCTGCAATCTGGAAATGAACAACATACACTTTCCAGCTTGAGGGGAAGTGTTGGTAGAGGTAACTTTTATTTTTATATATTCTAGAAGTTTGTTCAATTATTTCTATACCATTGTACCCTCTAATTGTTAGGGGACCCAATAATTCTATATAAAGCTATGACTTCTCACCCATAGAAAATATATAACATTTATTATCCTTTTTGCTAAATTATCCTTAGGTGCTCCATTCTCTCTCAAGATGCTGCATGGTGCCTTGATCTCTCATTCTCTCTCTTCTCAATAAAGCCTTATTCTCCATAACATGATATTAAATATCCAATTCCACATCTTGGTTTAATGATTAAACTAACTTGTATTTGTATTCCCTTTTTAGGCACATGGCAGCATACCATTAAAAAAAAGAGAAAAAAAATTGAATAGCGCTGACTAATAGTAGTGTAGCATTTATAGAAAATCAGAGAGCAGAATCCAATCCAGCTAGTGGGTGTTTGGAGGAGACATAAAGAAGATTAAATTGTTGAGATTTTTAAACTTTTAAAATTCGAGATATGAAAAATATGATGAGGTCTAAATATGGCGAGCTTTATATTTTTGCACCATTGGATCAGATTAGGAAAAATAGAACCTATATACTTATAAAAATGTACCCTTGGACTTTGTTCCTGAATGTAATTAATGGAGTGTTTTTCTCATCAAAATATTTTATGGGTCCATTCACATGTTTTGAGGGCAAACAATTGAAGGAGGGACAATCTGATTTAATTCATGTGAAGAAAAGGCACCACTCAGCATGTTGAGCACGCTATTACATAATTAGTGTGCTACTTAAATTTGATACGATCCTACTCGAAACGTATCGTGGAAACGCTTGTAATTCAACGATTCAATGCAACAGCTTGTAATTCAATTCGCCACGAGCGATAACAAGATAGGGGAGGTCAGGGAGAGAAGAGGAGGAGAGAGTTCCCGGGGTAGAGAGGGGAAGAAACGGGAATGATAGGTAGGGGGGTTGTCGGTTCCGCGTTGACCTACGAACCACAAGAGAGAGATGAGGGAAACCCGGAGAAGGAGGTAAGAGGGGAGGGTGAGAGCTTACTTCTGATTTTCTGCCTCCCCCGTCCGGGGGAGGTGCTTAGGTAGGTGTTGGGGTGGTGTGGGCCTGTTCGGGTGTGACAGGCCTGGCCCGCACTTTCTGCCTCGCATAAACCCGCTGCCGGATCATATCAATACTCCCCCCAATTTCGAACAGCTTGTCCTCAAGTTGGAAGGAGGGGAAACGGTTTGATGGAGCGCATCCAGACGATGCCGATGAACCGTCAACGGAGCTATCGCCGACGGCATCGCCATCACCAGCATCGCCACCGGTTCGAGTCCAGCTCGACTGGCACGCCAAAGCGTCCATGAAGAAGCCCGGGTTTAAATACCCCAGGTAGAGCACGTCCGTGCCCTTATATCGTGGTTTTTGTCATTTGTTTTCAGCCATATTGATGTCTGTTTTCAGTCGTCTGGTTTACGTCGTCTTGTCCGTTATTTTATTTTACGTGTGTTGTAATGAACTCCATGTAAGGGCCCATCATGGCCCTATATAAGGCCATGATGGGACCACATTGCCTTCAGATCTGGAAATTTGCATTGGCAGTTATTTTTTGTTTCCAGGTTTCACCAAAGAGAAAGAGAGGGTAGAGGAAGGAGGAGAAGAAGAAAGGGGAGAACAGGAGAGGGGTGGGAGAAGAGAGGAGCCTGGGAAATGAGGAGCACCGTTGTGGCCCTTTGTGCCGCCTTCTTGGTTGCCCTGAAACACAGAATGCCGTTGGATCTTCCTGCCGCTAAATGACGATTCTTGCCATAAGCTCATTGCACCGGAAGGGTTGTCGCGCACGACGTTGACCACCCATCCACCGCGAAGTTGCTCTGTCCTCGCGGGTATCACATCCTTGCAGACGTTTGGGACGTTATTCTTATCATTTGCATGACTCGCTAGAAGCCGCTCGTGATCCTCCTCCATGGTGACCGCCCTCCCGACTTATGGACACTCTAAGCCGCTTGGGTGGTCTTCGCTGACCATTCATATCAAGTGAGTGTGGGCTCTGAGAGATTCTTCTCAATGGTCACACGATAGTGTCCTCAACCATCTCCAAGTCCTCATCGCCCGCAACTCGAATATGATCCTTCTGTCAAAATTTATCCACGATGAACATCTTGTTACAAATCTGAACGCGACTCAAGATCTAGACAAGACTGCCGAGTCATCTCGTGACTCTCTTGGCTGCGCGACAGACTGAAGGACAACCCCATCGTCCACTCGATTGATCTCCGAGGGGACCTACGACCTTGTTCTGTTACTTACAGAGCCGGCTGTTCCCTTCATCCACAGGTGGCTGTTACCTGCTGGCGCCACTGCGTGTCTCTCTGGATGCGTTGTTTGCGCAGCGTTGGAGCGACCACCTTGCTACATCGGTTGCAATCCCTCCATCTTACTATGCCTGGAATATGTCCAAGTGAGCGTGGCTTCGTTGGGTTGCCTTGAACTTCGTCGTGTCGGCTGTTTGCGGACTGGTTGCAAACCCTAATTTGGTCGAACGCACAAGTCCTATCGTCATCGCTTGCTCTTCAACTTCTCTCCCTCTGGCTCCTACGTTGACATCTACACCTGCACCGCCTCTCGTTGACAGTCATGCTGCCTCGATTTTTGCTATTCCTGTCCAAACCGGCCTGTGCATGGACTAAGACATCGACGACGAACACCGACACCGAAGAGGTACGTCGTTCCTTGCTCGCTCGTTACATTATCTCTCTCAGTATATCTTTGACTGCACTCCACCGCGATTGGGATAGATTAGGTGAGAGAAAGGTTTTGAGAGAAAACCACGAAGTTGAGCATCTTCCTATGCACGGGTCGAGCCTGTCCGTTACGTGCGAGCCCCTACGGACTTGTTCCATTTGGCGCTGTAGTCGCCATCGTCGCTCCAACGCGGGTCGAAGGTCATTGTCACCATCACTGATCGTCCGCTACGGAGCTCAGAGTTTGGCGAACCCTATGAGTCGTGCCCTGCACGTACATTCTCCTAGGATACATCGCATCACATAGTTACATTCACTTAGTGATTTTACCCGTCGGACGACGCCATCGATGACATCCGCCATCATGGTCCCTGATGACGGCTGCCAGCTCCCATTTAGCTTCGGATGACGGAAGATCCACCCACTGAGTGAGGACTTGGCAGCCCTTTGGGGACGGACGAAAAGTAGTGATCTTGGACCGGACCACTTGCCAAGTGTGATCTTCCGTGAGTAGTGGTGGAAGAGGTTGAGGAGGCATGGTGCTGGGTGCAGCGTGCTTGAGCTGGAAGACATGGAAGACAGGATGGAGGCGTGCAGTTTCTGGAAGAGCGAGTCGATAAGCCACCGGGCCAATGCGCTGTAGGATGGGGTAGGGCCCGAAGTAGCGCAGGGCGAGCTTCTCGAAGGTCTGTTTGGCGAGGGATTGCAGGCGGTAAGGGCGGAGTTTAAGGTAGACCTGCTCGCCCACTTGATACTCCACCGGTAGGTGATGTTGTTCGGCACGAGCCTTCATGGTGGCCTTGGCACGGTCCATGTGTTGACGTAGGAGGTCGAGGTGAGCATCTCGATTGTGAAGGAGGTGGTCGACTTCATCGTTCGGGGAAGGAGACGACCTGTAGCAGAGGAGGGTGGGTGGCGGTCGGCCATAGACTTCTTTGAAAGGGGACATGTTGATGGCCGAGTGATGCGAAGTGTTGTAGCTGAACTCGGCCTAATGCAACAAAGTAATCAAGCGATGAGGGTCGTCTCCTACAAAACAATGGAGGTAAGTTTCTAGGCTCCTGTTGACCACCTCGGTTTGACCATCTGTCTCCGGGTGATAAGCGGAGTTGTGGCGGAGTTGTGTGCCTTGGAGAGCATGCAACTCCTGCCAAAACCCACTCATGAAGATGCGACCCCGGTCAGAGACGATGGATGTCGGTGTCCCGTGCATTTTGATGATCTCCTTAGTGAACTTGTCCGGCACCTCTTTGGTCGAGAACAGATGAAGAAGGCTGAGGAAGTGGGCGTATTTGTTGAGGCGGTCCACCACGACCAGGATGGTGTCGAGGTTGTTTGACTTGGGCAGGCCTTCCACGAAGTCCATAGAAAGATCTTCCCAAATACGCGAAGGGGTGGGTAGAGGTTGGAGGAGTCCGGCCGGAGCAAGGTGTGGCGCCTTGTTTTGTTGACAAACGTGGGAGCCATCGACGGATCGCTTGATGTCGCGCTTCATTCCTTGTCAAAAGAATTGTGGAAGGATGCGTTTGTACGTCTTGAGAAAACTGCCATGGCCCCTGGTGGCTGTGGAGTGAAACTCTCGTAGGATGGCTGCAACAAGGGTCGAAGACTTGGGAATGACCACCCTGCCATCATAAAGTAACGTATCATTGGAGATGGTAAAGTGCGATGGGGTGCTTGACCTGTTTTGAGGGCGGTGATGATGGCGGCGAGCTTGGGGTCTTCCGAAACTTTTTGGCGGATGGTCGGTAAATCTCCCTAATGGGACCACGATATGTCCCTAAGAGCAAGGTCCTTGTGTGAGGGAAGACGGGATAGGGCATCCGCGGCTACGTTGGAGCGACCAGCCTTGTACTGGATGGAGAAGTTGTACCCCAACAGCTTGGAGAGCCATTTGTTGTAGTTGCCCTGGATTTTGCGCTGCTCCAACAAGTGCTTGAAACTTTGTTGGTCTGTGGGAATGACGAAGGGTTGGAAAAGCAAATAGTGGCGCCACTTGAAAATAGCGAGGACAATAGCCATAAGCTCCCTTTCATATGCTGAGCGAGTCCAGGCCGTGATGGGGAAAGCTAGACTGAAATAGGCGACCGACCAATTGTGTTGCATTAGCACGACGCCCAATCTGGTGTTCGAAGCATCTGTCTCCAACACAACTTCACATGTAAAGTTAGGTAAAATAAGAATTGGGGCCGTGGAGAGGGCGTGCTTGAGCTGGTCGAAAGCAGCTTGGGCGTTGGCCGACCACGCGAACATTCCTTTCTTGAGGAGGCAGGTCAACGGTCAGACAATCGTGGCAAAGCCCTGTAGCAGCCCGCCAAGCCGAGGAATCCCCATAAGTCTCGAAGGGTGAGGGGAGTTGGTCACTCCTGAATGGTGCGAACCTTTGCCTCATCTGTGGCCACGTCCTCCGAAGAGACCCAATGACCCAAATCATTTGGAGAAAGAAGCATTTTTTTGCATTGACGTGGAGGGCGTGGTCGTCCAGGAGTTGCAGGACTTTGGCTAGGTGGTCCATGTGTGCGTCCCGGCTGCGGCTGTATATTAAAATATCATCAAAGAAAACCAACACAAACCTCCGGAGGAGTGGCGCGAAGACGAGGTTCATCAGAGCTTGAAAAGTGGCCGGAGCGTTAGAGAGCCCAAACGGCATGACCACGTACTCGTAGTGGCCCAAATGTGTCTTGAATGCCGTCTTATCGATGTCGTTGTCATGCATTCGTATCTGATGGTAGCCGAATTTGAGGTCCAACTTGGAGATGTGCGACATGCCGTGTAGTTCTTCGAGCAGCTCATCGACCACCGGGATGGGGAACGGTTTTTGGTCGGTGATCTTGTTGAGAGCACGATAGTCGACGAAAAAATGCCACTGACCATCCTTCTTCCAGACCAATAGTGCCGAGCTCGTATAGGGGCTGTGCGAAGGCCGGATAAGGCCAGCATCCAATTGTTCTTGGACCGACCACTCCAGCTCATTTTTCTGACAATGAGAGTAGCGGTAAGGGCGACAGTTAACCGGGCCTGTATCTAGTAGCTGGGGAATGCGGTGGTCCAGCGCACGCCGAGGAGGTAGGCCCCCAGGATGGTGGAACACCCCCGGAAAGCATTGTTGTAAGCACAAATGGATGTTAACGACATTCATCCTTGCCTCCCTCCCATTCAGGGTCCGCCGGCTCATCATGTTGGAGAAGTACGGCCAGTAGGCGACGCCTTGCAGCCACTGCACATCGGTCCCGCTCGTAAGCGCCGAAGCCTTGGAAGGCGGGGTCGGTGGGCCGTGTGGCGCCGGGTTGGCCCGTGTGCCTCCTATCGCGGCGGGGCCCAAGGGGGCCCAAACAGGCCTGTGATTGACCCTCCCTAATCCAGAGGGAGGGTTCTTGATTGGCCCGCCGGGTCAAGTGGATCTGCCCCGGGCCGCCGAGATAAGAACCAGGCCCGCCCCATGGGTGAGTGGGCTCACTTGAAACAGGCTTGGCCCTTCTCGAATGGGGTAACGGGCCCTACGCCCTGGCCCGAGAGGTTTGGCCAGGGTCGCAGGGTCCTTTCCCCCTTGTCGCCCCCAACTAGGGTTTGCAGGCGCGAGGAAGGCTGCGCGGCCCTGGGGGACTTCGGCAGGAGATGGGGCGGCGGGGTACAGCTCCGGCGGGATGTCGGTCTCCTCACGGACTGCGCGGGTAGTCGATGTGCGGTCATAGGTCACCAAGCCCCCTTCTAGAGGCTGCGACGGGTCCTTGACAGCGGGGTGGGGGTGGCAGCTGTAGGGCGGCGGTAGGGCGGCGGTGGAGGCGGCACAAGCAACCGTAGTCCTCATTGGAGAAGAAATTTGACACCACCATGTCCGTGTTCCCCGGTGGAGTCGGCTGTCCATCCCCTTTGAGGGTCACCCCCGCATAGGGGCCCTTCGTCTCCCCCGTCAAGTCGACGGCAGCCAGGGTTGCCAAGAAGTGGGCGGGCTGTCGCTGTTGATCTAGTCGGAGCTCCTGCATCTGAGAGTAGAGGGACGTCAATGCGTCCGAGATGGCCTTCGTGCCCAGTTTGTCATTGCGGGCTGGGGATCCACGTCCCGACGTGTTCTCCATGACGGTGATGGCGAGGTAGGAGAGTTTGGCTCTGATACCAATTGATATGATCCTACTCGGAACATATCGTGGACACACTTGTAATTCAACGATTCAATGCAACAGTTCAATTTGCCACGAGCGATAACAAGATAGGGGAGGTCAGGGAAAGAAGAGGAGGAGAGAGTTCTCGGGGTAGAGAGGGGAAGAAACAGGCAGGGGGGGCTGTCGGCTCCGCGTCGAGGAGGGCGCGTCGACCTACGAACCACAAGAGAGAGATGAGGGAAACCTGGAGAGGTAGGTAAGAGGGGAGGGTGAGAGCTTACTTCTGATTGCCTGCCTCCCCTGTCCGCAGGCAGGTGCTTAAGTAGGTGTTGGGGTGGTGTGGGCCCCTTCGGGTGTGACGGGCCTTGCCTGTACTTCCTGCCTTGCATAAACCCGCTGCCGGATCATATCAGTATTTTTCAAACTCACGTTTTCATCATTCTTCTTAGGTTACCATACATAATAAGGCCTACATTTTCACCATCACACATGCCACTACCAACTCCACCACTATGCCGACATAAAAAATCCACATCACACATTACCACCAGTGATAGAAAAATCCATATCACATGCCATGTCTTGGCACTTGTGGGCCCATATACACTATCATATCTTCCAAACTCATCAGCTCACATCATTCGTGCAACTGCCACTAATTGCCCCTTGGTGGCACTGATGGTTGGATAATGTATTTATTTATAATTAATTAATATTTTCTACTAAGGATAGATATATGCAATTCATAGTGAATATATATATATTTTTAGAATGGCAAAAATATGGTGCCGATTACGGCCAACCTTCCGGTTGTGCCTGTAGACCGATCAATCCGTGCCCTGAATGCCACCCAGGGGGGTTTTTATATATAAGTGGAGTGTTTATAGGCGTGGAACGAGTATAAATATCCCAATTACACTCGGATCCCACTCGTCCACGTCCATGTTCAGAAAAGGAAAAGATACATAAATGATACCTGGCAGGTGCTCGGATATGTGCCCGCAATGACGTCCCACTGGATCCCCCCGCGATAACGATGATGGAGCTGTATTGAAGATGTCCTCGCCTCCGTCAAGTGGTATTGATAAAGTGCGTTGCGAGGTCTTCATTCGAGGTGGGCACAGTCCATCCCTTTGGTTTGAGATGATCAATGGATTAGGCGGGAGGGTGAGCACTCCCACCTTGAGTGCTCCACGCGATCTTCCATTCCTGTGGGGCCCCCTTCGAGAATGTCCGACGCGTGCGGAGGGTCGGCAAGCCGAGACGGTCGACACGATAGCATCCCCGTGCTGTCGGAGGGAGCGCCTGCCAAGAAAGAAAAAGAGTAGAAGGGAGTCGTGTGTGTACCGCAAGGTTGGAAAGAGCATCTGCTGTCTGGTCGCCTTATCGCAGCTGGTGTAGAACGCTAGTTGTGCTAGAGCGACACCGCATGATGTCCTGCCATACCCGTTGTAGCCGCCACTAGGAGCATGTACCTACATGAATCATGTTGACTAACACCTGTGAGTTCGATTCTACAACGATATTATGAAGGCTTCGGCTTCTGTATTAGTATGTAATCCATAGTAAGAAGATAAAGCGAAGAGAATGCTCCCCTTATGGTCTCGGAGGATTCCACCTCCCCCTACTGGCCCCGGGTTCCCTTTCGCCGCACCATCCACATTCAATTTGAGGATGCCGATTGGTAGTGGGTGCCAATGGACGACCTGTAGCTGAACGCGGGTGGGGGCAACGGTCACCAAAATGCCCCAGGAGCGAAGGAAATCACACACGAGGGCTGAGTTGTAGGCCCGAAGGGGGATGAGATGTCGGATGCGCTGTGTCCATAGCTTGACTCGATGCATGATATCCACGGCGCGCATGGGCGAACCTGCAAAACGGGAAGAATTTTGCCCTTTCCATATCTCCCATAGTAAACAAGCTATGGTGATGTGTAGGATGGGGCTTCGTTTAGAGCATGTTGGCGAGAGAAATACCTTGCCAAAACACTCGAGCGGGGTTAGTGTAGTGTGAAGGAGTGGACGTCAATGGTGTGTGATTAGGCGCCAGTAGTTGAGGGCTGTCTCACTATGGAAAAAAAGATGTTCCATGGTCTCAGTATGTGGGGATGTGGGACATCAGTGGCAACGAGAACTGAGATAGTGACCTATACGGGTAACACGATCATCGGTCGGAAGGCCACGATGTAAGAGCCTCTAGAGGAAAAAGGAGACTCGAGGAAAGATCGCCGGATGCCAGATGCGGCGACCCTATTACTGGATGGGGGATTTCTCACCGAAATGCTCCCAAGAAGATTTGCACGAGTAGGCGCCGTCGAGTGTGAGCGTCCAAATGGCACAATCAAGACTAGACCCAATTGGGATACTCCGGGCCTCGGATAACGTGGATGAAGGGAGGCCATGCTCCTCCAATAGGTGTTGCGTGTTGCCCCTAAGTAGTTGGGCCACTGTAAGTTGCACTCGATGTGGTACAAACTATGGGTGGCGAGCGAACGGCTCGTCAGTCTGCCAGGTATCAAACCAGGTGCTAATCTCTCCTCGGCCAATATGCCAGCATGTGACCTGAGCAATCTCAAGCCAATGGCGCCACGTCTACCATCTCCGATGACCCCGGATATTGATCTCTCGACGGGCCCACTCGCCATACTTGGCAGAAATAAAGCTACCCAATGGAGAGTGTGTGGTGCGCATACGCCACACTAGCTTCTTTTAGAGCATGTCTTGGGCGTCCATGAGGCGTCTGATCCCTAGACCCCCCTCGGCCATCGGCCGACATGCTCTCTCCCAAGAAACCCAATGGTGGCGACGCTCTCCCTCAGGGTGACCAGACCATAAGAAACGTGCGCATAGTCGTTCCACTGAGCGGAGGGCTGTGAGAGATAGTGAGTGGACCGCAAGGGTGTGCAGCTGGATACTCATGAGGATATGTCGAATAAGTTGGATACGTCCACCAGGGGATAGGAAACAAAGCTTCCATCCCTCTAGTTTCTTTCTACGTTTGCCCAACAAAGCATCAAAGTAATGATGCCTAGCGGGTCCCAGAAAGATAGGGCATCCAAGATAGTCGAACGGAAGACTTCCTCGTGAGTAGCGGGTAGAGTGCTGAAGTATCTGAGAGCGCGTTGTAGTGGTGGAAGGACCAACTATAAAGCTACTCTTCGGGGCATTGACGAGCTGGCCTGAAGCTTGCTCGTATGCTGTGAGGACACTCATAAATTCATTAATGGATTTTTTAGATCCATTGAGAAAGAGGATGGAATCATCTGCAAATAGAGAATGTGAGAGGATCGGACAACCCCTTCTCGTGAAATACAGTTGGATAAGACCGTGGTCGATCGCACGTGTGAGCGATCGGCTGAAGACCTCCTCCATCAATATAAAAAGGGTGGGTGAGATAGGATCACCTTGCCGTAGACCTCTCGTGGCCGTGAAGACGCTAGTGGAGTTTTCATCCATCAGGAGAGAGAAATGATTCTCTCTAATGCAAGCATCGATGAGGTCGATGAACGCAGTGGTGAACCCAAAGCGACGCAGCACTTGGATAAGGAAATTCCAGTCGACTCGATCAAAAGCCTTCTACATATCTAGTTTGATGATGACATTCAAGCCCCGAATATGAGTGTCTAAGAACTGGGGTAGCTCTTGAATGAACATGATATTGTCATGGATCTGTCGACCCTTGATAAAACCACACTGTTCAGGCAAGATAAGTCGATCAAAGAAGTTCCCTAGTCTATTTGTAATGATTTTGGATGCAACTTTGTAGCATACATTACAAAGACTAATAGAGCGAAAGTCTCTGAACGTAGTTGGAGTGTCCACTTTTGGGATGAGCGCCAAAAAAGTGGATTTCCAACTTCAAGGGAAGACTTTGCGTGTGAACACCTCCCTGATAGCAAACACCAAATCTGTGCCTACGATATCCCAACATGCGGTATAGAATTCCGCTGAGAATCCATCCGGTCCCGGGGCCTTGTTCCTAGCCAAGGAGAAGATGACCTCCTTGATCTCTGTTCGAGTAGGAAGGGCTGTGAGGAGGGCGCTTTCTTGGTCGGTCACCAATTGGGGGATAGAGGCGAGAAGATCTTTGCTCACTACAGTTGGTTGTGAGGAGAGGAGCGAACGATAAAACGCCACCCCTACTCCTGCTAGCTGGGCGGGGTCCTGACCATACGTCTCTAGTAGGGTCGTATAATTAGGACGGGCTCGGTGACAGATTGAGGCGTGAAAGAAACATGTGTTTCTATCACCTTCCCGCAGCCATTGAACATGCGATTTCTGGATATAGAAAATCTCCTGACGTCGCATAGCGTCCTCAAGCTGCTCTCTAAGTCGAAGCTGACGCTCTCCCATGTCGTCTATCCAAACATCTTGCAATTGCCGCTCGACATCAGCGAGTTCCATCTTGATTGCTTCCACCGATGCGTGTACGTCACCGAAGACATGTCGATTCCACCATTTCAGGTGGAACTTGAGATTCCTCAATCGATAACTCAAGTTCTCTGTAGGTGATGTCGAGATCGTTCCGTGCCAATGGCTGCGTACAAAATGATGGAAGTCGTTATGTTCTAACCACATGGCTTGGAAGCGGAATGGAGGACGTTGGACTCGATTACTCGAGTCCTGGAGTAGGAGGATCGATGAGTAATCTGAGTAATATCTCGGTAGGATCTCAATCGTGATGGTTCAAGGCATCAGTGTAGTGCCATTAGTGAAACAACGGTCGATCCTGTCGTACATACGCGCATCTGCCTGACGCCCATGACACCAAGTCCACTTCTCATCGATGGTAGGAGGCTCCACAAGTGATGTTTGGTTAATAAAGTCGTTGAACGCTTGCATGGAGTGTGCCCTAGGTGGGCGACCTCCCTGGCGTTCTCTGACCGCCCATACGTAGTTAAAATCCCCAGCTATAAACCAAGGGAGATCAACAAGCCGTGAGTGAGAATGGATATGTAAGGCGAGTCCCTCCAAGAGGGCCTCCCGCACTAGCTGTCTATGTGAGGCATAGACTACGGTAAGGATGTAGGGCTTCAGGGAGTACGGTATGTCAAAAGTGGCGTACTGAGTCCCTTCGGCCCATAGTACCAACGAATAATCCCACTTCCAAAAAAACCAGAGCTTATTCGAGGGATGACAATAAACATGATCCATTCTGAGTTTCCTCGCAATGGAATGGGAGCAATTCGATTACAATGAATATGAATGTTTATAAAAATGGAATAAGGGGGGGATATGGATATGTAGACGAATAGGTGTTGAGAAGAAGAAGATGACATAAGTGCAAGAGGCAGCCATAATTGAGGTAACTGCATCAATACGAGAGCCTCTCTACTTATCGCTTACCTTCTAAATTCAATCCAAGATGGATACTGAATATTCTTTATGGATCTCAAAATTATCTTCTTTCACATGGCCTACAAACGTAATTGCAATACCGAAATAAGTTTACATGGATAGATGATTCTATTTATATATCACAGCGTATGGATGGAAAGAGGAGAGAGATGAAATTACCCTATAAATTCTGGCATGATAATCCTTCTAGATAGTCACATGTCAGAATTTGGAGTTGGATCATTCTCATTGTCTCTCCTCATCGAACCATGCATCCAATCACTGTAATCTAAGTGATATTCTCACAATGGCCCAACATTTTGCAATAAATGTTCACATTTAACTGCCACTATGATGCTTTCCATAAAATTTTAAATATTCCTCCATCTTCCTCTCATAGCATGACACATATAGTTGAACCTACCTAAGAAAAATGTGTTTTATTAAATTAAATTAAATGAATAATGTGGCAATGAGGCCACATGAGCTCATTTTTGGTTTTAAGCCAATGAAAAAGAGTTCCATGTCCAAAAATTTCTTGTTTTATAACTCATATATATTACAAATTAATTAACTGCCATTTTTGACATGTCTATATAAGTCCCCCCTTAATCCCCAAAAAATACAAAATTATGATTGAAATTGATCCTCTTCTGCCACATTTCCCTTCACATTTTTAATTTATGATACCATATTAGCACATTTTTTCAATGATTAGCACATTAAATCATTGGTGAATGTCAATGATAGGTGTTTTGATAAATCAGCTAGCGACATGTGGTGTTGTTGATTTTATAAGCCTATAAGAATTCCCAAAATGCCTCAAATAATTATATATGAGTATTTAATTACTTATAATAACATATTATTTATTTAATAATATATGAATATTTATTTTATAAATATATATGAAATGTCTGAAAACTCTAAAAATATTTTTTTACAAATACGTTGTTATAAAATCCCAATAAAATTCTCAAAAATTCAGAAAAATCATAGTATAATTCTTAAAATATAACTGATACTTTAATATTTTCTAACATGTAAATGAAAACACATAATATAATCATTTAATTATAGATAAACATGTAAATGTATGATATTAATATAGTAATGAGTTACCAATAGGTCATAATTAATATGCAACCATCCATCCACAAAATATCTCTAAGGACCACTACTTCTGCTGTAAAACCCTCCTCCAGTAAACCCCGTAATGTTCTGAAGTTGCATCATTTTTCTTTCACTGGACTTGGATCCAATATGAATGACACTTTTATTCTTATTAATTTTCTGGCCTGATAAACGTTCAAAATCATGTAACAACTTCATCATGTTCCTTATGGAATGTGTTCTGCCGTTGAGAAAAATAATAGTGTCATCTACAAAAAGACTATGCGTTATCAACGGGCATCCTCTTTTCACATGATAACTCTTTCATCATATTCCTACTTAGCACTTCCTCCCCCAATATGAATAAACTTGCTGATATCAGATCACCTTGTCTCAACTCTCGTGTAGCTTGGAAAAAAGGTGTGGAATTACCATCTACTATCACAGAGAAATAATTATTCAGGGTACATTCCTTTATCAGGTGAATCCAAATTTTCAGTAAAACTTGCTGTAAAAAGAACCATTCTACTCGATCATAGGCCTTTTTCATATCTAGTTTGATTATAGCATTTTGACCTGTTATCTTGTGATCCAAGGATTCTGCCACTTCTTGAACTAGCGCAATGGTATCATGAATAGACCTACCTTTAACAAAGCCATATTGTTCATCGGATATTAACTTTGGTAACAATTGACTCAATATGTTAGAGAGAAGTTTGGTTATGATCTTGTAAATCGTGTTGCATAGGCTGATAGGTCTCATATCTGAATATTCCTTTGGCATCTGAATTTTTGGTATGAGGGAGATGAAGGTACTTTTCCATGTTGTTGGCATTGTAGTTTGTTGAAAAAAATTCTTTGATTTCTGCTACCACATCCAGCTTGACATTATCCCAACATGTGCAGAAAAACCTAGGAGTGAATCCATCAGCACCAGGAGCGCTATATTGCTTAATAGTTTTTAGTATATTCTCTATTTCTGTCATTTCTAGTACTTTGCATAAAAAATATTATCTTCAACAGAAATCAAAGGTGTGATAACTTGCATTAACTCCCTATTAGTATCCACCTATTGCGAAGTAAGCATAGATTTAAAGTATGACATAGCCTCCTCTTTTTGTACCTGTTTTTGTTCTTCTATGCCAGTCTGAATGTGCGTAAAATCATCTTGTTGAGATCTATGATTTATTATGGCATGAAAAATTTTTGTGTTACGATCTCCTTCTACTGTCCATTGTAGATTTGCTTTCTGCTTGAAGAATGTTTCATGTTGTGTAAGCCTATTTTTGAGATTTTCTTTAAGTTGAACCAATGAGTTCCACTTGGCTTCTCCAAACCGACATTGTATTTCAGCTTCTAAGTTTTCTATTTGATGTTGCAAATTCTAAATGGCCAAGTGTACATTACCAAAAATATTTTTATTCCATTTTTTGAGTTCTCTAATCAGGAACTTGAGATTCTTATTGAGCTTATTCATGGCCCACATGCCCACATTCGGCTGATTGAGTATGTATCATCTTTCTGCCACAAAATTGAGAAAGTCTTTATGTTGGATCCACATTGATTGAAACTTCAAGGGAGGTTTCCTTACAGATTTATGTGAGTTTTGAAAAATACAAATGATTGGTCCATGATCTAAAGGCTCACTAGGAAGATATGTAATGCTTAACCTTGCCATAGCAAGACCTTTATAATTCACAAGTACCATGTCTAGCCTTTTGTACTCTCTCTTTGACCCCTTTCTGCCATTACACCAAGATAGGTTGTTAGCTTCATGCACATGCTCTATCAATCCCAACTGCATAATAGTGTCATTAAATTCATTTACTAATCGAAAGGAAGGTGGGAGTCTTCCAATTTTTTCTGAAGCATTCCTGATAATATTGAAGTCCCCACCTATTACCCAAGGATAACCTAAATCACCAAATTTCCTAATTAAATGCTCCCAGAATTTATGTCTTCTTTTGCCAACAAACGATGCGTAGATAAAGGTGTAATATATTAGTTATGTTCCCACTTGTGCTATGGCTGTGACACTTTGAGAATTTTCACCCACTACATGTAGGTCAATAGAAGAGTCCCAAAATAACCAAATATTTCTTTTCTGCTGTGCCCAATCCTTTGTCAAACCTATGTCATGCATATAGGTTCCAATTTTCATATTTTTAATTTTAGGTTCCATGATCCCTATCAGTTGGATTTATGTTTTCCCAATACCATATTTGTAGGTTTGTATGTAATTCCAAAATAATGTGTTAATCATCTATTCTTGATCTAAATTCAAGTTTTTGTGCTCTTAAATCTAATGAGTGTGAGTCCGCCAACTTGTATCTTTTCTGTTTGGCTTGTTTTTTGGGTACCTTGGATAAAACAGTCTGCCAGCTAGATGCAGAATGGGAGCTATCATTTTCCTCATCTGTTGTAAGATCATACATTTTTCCCATCTCTTCTAGGATAGTTGGAACCTCCATTATTTACTCCTTGGGATTTTTTAGAGAAAGAGAGTTGTTTGTGACACTTATGGTACTCAAGGTTTCCTTGATAGATAAGATAGCAGTTTGATCTAGTGCATTGTGTGTATCTTGATCAGGACATGAGTGAATATCCTATGCATCATTGTGTGATTTCTCCTGTGTACAAATGTCTGACTTGATGACCCATTTGAGTTTGCCTCTTATGGTGGGATCATTTTTGGTTCTTGGATTGACTGATCTGAGGCTATCGTGTGCACTTCTACAGTCTTCTACAGTCTTCTACAGTCTTCTTCCATGTGTTCTATCTTGTGAAAATGCTGGGAAAAATGCGGTGACCTTTCAACTATTACCTTTTGTTTGATGATCTGTGATGAACCATTTCCAATAAGAATGAATTCAAGAATAGGTTGAGATAAATCCACTTCAATACATACTCCAACATATCCAGGTTGAGAAAATTGTCTGACTCCATTATCTGTTGTGATGAATTTCCCTATCATTGAGCAAATAGATTTGAAAGGGGATGGGTTGAGAAATTGTGGTCTCAGACCTGGTAACCCAATCCATATTGGTGCAAAGGTGTGCTCTGTGTCAATGGAATAGTTTGGAGCCCATTTCAAAGTCCTCGTCCAATATTCTTCAAACTGCCACATACTCCTACTCCAAGCATAGTTGAAATCATCTTTATCCTTAAATCTTAGTAAAACATGTCTCTAATCCCAAGCAGTGACGGTGAAATCAGCTCTGAATGCCTTTAGTTTTAATAGATATTGCCAAATATTCATAATGTCTGGTCTCCCATAAGTAAATTTATCTATAATTGTATCCTCGAAAGGTTGAGTCATATGTTGTATTTCCTCATCTGAAAATGTCATCATTTCTATCCCATCAAGCAAAGTATATCCCCTTCATGGGACGCCCGACGAGATTTTGGGAATATGCCAGTCTTCATATTTTGACTTGTCCATGTCATTTACCTATGTCTTTTCTTCATTTTGAATAGGGTTTCTCAAAAATAGCTCTCCAAATGATGGCTTGTTCCTTGGACTATGTGTTTCTTGATTCTTGTTATGTTCTATTACAGTATTTGAAATTTGATTCTCAATCCTCGTAGATAACTTCTCTATTTGTGTCTGGTGTACCATCTTCCTTCTAACTTTTTGGGTATTACCTAACATATGTGTCTTTTGTCTCATGAAATTTGTGATAAATCTGCTGAATTTTAATGTAAATATTTGACAAACAGGAATCTTATTAGCCCTCCTATTCTTTATAGATCTTTGAGATCTCTTCTTAGCCATGTTGTATGAGTATGAGAGTTTTCACATAGTAGAGGGTAATAGACTTTTTGCTACTTTAGGATGCTGTTTTGCATATGAAGGATCTTCATTTTTTGCCTTGATATCGCAATGTTACCTTGGCACTCCGCTGTCTCAATTTTGTTGCCTAAAGCATATTCTTTTATATCCTTACTACTCGTAGTAAGAATATTTGCCACGATTTCCTGAGAAAATCCTGTAAACTTTTTTTTCATCAAAAGACCTGGCTTTTGGTGCTCTATCGTTTTGTGCCAAAACATAT
The DNA here is from genome assembly GCF_029677425.1 of Wolffia australiana. Taxonomy (NCBI): domain Eukaryota; kingdom Viridiplantae; phylum Streptophyta; class Magnoliopsida; order Alismatales; family Araceae; genus Wolffia; species Wolffia australiana. Next base: position 1,479,377 of record NC_135848.1, read on the forward strand.
GTTATTGTGAACACTTGTGTATCTCTGTCTTTCCATGAAACACCATACCACAACAGTCCATTCAATATCAAAGCATCTTTTATATGTAGGAGATGTACGCCTATTCTAATTTCCTCAATACCTTCATAAGACATTACTGATCACATATTTTGAATCCAATCAGAAGCCACCTTTGAAAGCCATTGGTATTTTTCTACATAAAGGATTGGCTCTTGTTTATGTGATTTAACCTTTTTTTCTTGCTTCCATTCTTTCCCATTGTTCTAGCTAAGTCGGTCCTACTAAGTGATATTCGATAGTCATCGACCATGAAAATTTCTTTTTTGGTTTGTAATGCCCAAATAACTATGGAATGCCATCGTGACCATAATAATTTTCACCCTCAACCTGAAAAATCATCTCCATTGCCACATTATTAGGCCATATCATGGCTTTTATGGTACTAGACCACTGTAAGAAAACTCCCACATGATAGATGAGGCAATGCCATAGCATATATGTTCGTTCCTTGAATAGATCTAGTTGTTCCTTTTTCATTCGCCTCCTGTTGGAATTTGGTGATTTTGGCCCATTATCATTTGGTCCAATGACTACTGGATTTTTCTCCACACCTTGGTCCTTATG